>NC_139222.1:294746235-295346235 GCF_055691185.1 Crinia signifera
TTTATTGGGGGCCTACGTGCTGTGCTGTACTATTATATGAGTGGGGGGACCTATGTATTGTATGGGGGCCTGTGTGCTGTACTATTATCTGAGTGGGGGGACCTATATGTATGTAATGTACTATATGGGGTGCCTATGTGCTGTACTATTTGAGTGGGGGGACCTATGTAATGTATTAGCATTAGCCGGGCAGAAAGAGCTGTGTGCTGCCCGGCTGCTTAGTCTAATGAATTGCTTGTTGCCAAGGGGGATGTCTCACGCCGCTGGACGCACCTAATTGAAAGAAATGACAGCCGGGCAGAGAGCGAAGTGCGCTGCCCGGCTGTAGTCTAAGCAGTGGCTACGATATTTTCAATTTTCCCTTTGGACTGCTGGCAGCCAATCAGGAGTGGTATTAGTAGCTGCTCCTGATTGGCTGCCAGACCCCAGCGTGAGAACTGAAAATATTGATGCTCCTGCAGAGACTACAGCCGGGCAGCGCACATCGCTCTCTTCCCAGCTGTCATTTATTTCAATTAGGTGCGTCCAGCAGCGTGTAACATCCCCCTTGGCAATAAGCAATTCCTAAGACTAAACAGCCGAGCACAGCGCTCTCTGCCTGGCTGTCATTTCTTACAATTAAGTGAGTCCAGCGGCATGAGACATCCCCCCCTTGGCAACAAGCATGTATTCCCACATGGCATCGAGCATGAAGCCCCCTTGGCATTGAGCATGAACCCCCTAGCAATGAGCATGTAGGTAAGCTGCACTTACTGTATGTGTCAAATATGTAATGGGCATAACGTTTTGTTATATAGTATGTAATGGGCATTATGGTGTGTGGCCTCATGTGTAATTGGCATTACGGCATGTTGGTTTATGTGTAATGGGTATTACGGAGTGTGGTCTAAAGTGTAATACCATGCCCCATTTTGTTATGCCACGCCCCTGCCCCATGAGGCCATGCCCCTTTCGCCGCGCGGCTTCGCCGCGCAAAGGTACCGCCTACCTATAGCTTTGGATTTGGGACCACCCATTACCGTAATTCTAGATTCGCCTATGGGGGGGCCTATGTGCTGTACTATTATCTGAGTAGGGGATCTATAAATTGTACTATATGGGGGGGCCTATGTGCTGTACTATTATCTGAGTAGGGGATCTATGTAATGTACTATATGGGGGGGCCTATGTGCTGTACTATTATCTGTTTGTGGAGGACCTATGTGCTGTAATATGTGGGGGGGCTATGTGGGACCTATGTGCTTTATTATCAGGGTGGGGGATTGATGTATCGGATGTCACACACCTGCGATTTTGCCCGATTATCAGCCCAAAGTGCCGAAATCGGATGAAATTGGCCCAAAATTGCATAGTGTAAAGCCAGCCCTCTCTGGTCAGGTGACCACACCCCTTCAAAAAGACCACGCTCCTTGGTGGGCCCCTGTGAGTGCATTTCCCTGGTGGGCCCTTCATGCCCCAGTCCGACACTGGATATGAGGCATGTAGAGAGATAGATAGAGAGATAGATAAATAGATAGATAGATATGAGATAGAGATAGATATGAGATATATAGATAGATATGAGATGGAGAGATAGATATGAGATAGAGATAGATAGATATGAGATAGATAGATAGATAGATAGATAGATAGATAGATAGATATGAGGTAGATAGATAGCTAGATATGAGATAGAGAGATATATATGAGATAGAGATAGATAGATATGAGATATATAGATAGATATGAGATGGAGAGATAGATATGAGATAGAGATAGATAGATATGAGATAGATAGATAGATAGATAGATATGAGGTAGATAGATAGCTAGATATGAGATAGATAGATAGATAGATAGATAGATATGAGTTAGATAGATAGATAGATATGAGATAGATAGATAGATATGAGATGGAGAGATAGATATGAGATATATAGATAGATATGAGATGGAGAGATAGATATGAGATAGAGAGATAGATATGAGGTAGATAGATAGATAGATATGAGATAGAGAGATATATATGAGATAGAGATAGATAGATAGATAGATATGAGATAGAGAGATAGATATAAGGTAGATAGATAGATAGATAGATATGATATAGATAGATAGATATGAGATAGAGAGATAGATATGATATTGATATGAGATAGATATGAGATATATATATATGAGATAGATAGATAGATATGAGATAGATAGATAGATAGATAGATAGATAGATATGAGACACATAGAGAGATAGATAGAGAGATAGATAGATAGATAGATAGATAGATAGATAGATAGATATGAGAAAGATAGATAGATATGATATTGATATGAGATAGATGATAGATATGAGATAGATATAGATAGATAGATAGATAGATATAGATAGATATGAGATAGATAGATAGATAGATAGATAGATATGAGATAGATAGATAGATAGATATGAGATAGATAGATAGATAGATAGATAGATAGATAGATAGATAGATATGAGACACATAGAGAGATAGATAGAGAGATAGATAGATAGATAGAGATATAGATAGATAGATAGATAGATAGATAGATAGATATGAGAAAGATAGATAGATATGATATTGATATGAGATAGATGATAGATATGAGATAGATATAGATAGATATGAGATAGATAGATAGATAGATAGATATGAGATAGATAGATAGATAGATAGACAGATAGATATGAGAGATAGATAGATAGATAGATAGATAGATAGATAGATAGATAGATAGATAGATAGATAGATAGATAGATAGATAGATAAATAGATAGATAGATAAATAGATAGATAGATAGATATGAGGTAGGTAGATAGATATATAGATAGATAGATAGATAGATAGATAGATAGATAGATAGATAGATAAATAGATAGATAGATAAATAGATAGATAAATAGATAGATACAGTAGATAGATATGAGATAAATAGATAGATAGATAGATATGAGATAAATAGATAGATAGATAAATAGATAGATAAATAAATAGATAGATACAGTAGATAGATATGAGATAAATAGATAGATAGATAAATAGATAGATAGATAGATAGATAAATAGATAGATAGATAGATAGGTAAATAGATAGATACAGTAGATAGATATGAGATAAATAAATAGATAGATAGATATGAGATAAATAGATAGATAGATAGATAGATAGATATGAGATAAATAGATAGATAGATAGATAGATATGAGATAAATAGATAGATAGATAGATATGAGATAAATAGATAGATAGATAGATAGATATGAGATAAATAGATAGATAGATAGATAGATAGATATGAGATAAATAGATAGATAGATAGATATGAGATAAATAGATAGATAGATAGATAAATAGATAGATAGATAAATAGATAGATAAATAGATACAGTAGATAGATATGAGATAAATAGATAGATAGATAGATATGAGATAAATAGATAGATAGATAGATAGATATGAGATAAATAGATAGATAGATAGATAGATAGATAGATATGAGGTAGGTAGATAGATAAATAGATAAATAGATAGATAAATAGATAGATAGATAAATAGATAGATAAATAGATACAGTAGATAGATATGAGATAAATAGATAGATATGAGATAAATAGATAGATAGATAGATAGATAGATATGAGATAAATAGATAGATAGATAGATATGAGATAGATAGATATGAGATAAATAGATAGATAGATAGATAGATAGATAGATAGATACATAGATAGATAGATAGATACATAGATAGATAGATAGATAGATAGATAGATATGAGATAGATAGATAGATAGATAGATATGAGATAAATAGATAGATAGATAGATAGATAGATAGATAGATAGATATGAGATAAATAGATAGATAGATAGATAGATAGATAGATAGATACATAGATAGATAGATAGATAGATACATAGATAGATAGATAGATAGATAGATAGATAGATAGATAGATAGATAGATAGATCTACTGTTAAGCTTGTTTTGTATTCCGAGCTGTAAAGACAATGGTGAAGCACTTTGAGTCCTATTGGGAGAAAAGCGCTATATAAATATCATTATTATTAATATTAATATTATAATACTCAGGATAGTTTAGTTTATATACACAAAATAAAAATTGCAATCAGTTTGGAATTTTTATCTCTTCTGGCATCAGACAAAAATGACTGGATTGTGATTTCACTATTATAGATATACAAATACACTGCCAAAGCCTTGCTGTTAGTTGTAGTCCCCCCTCGCTATAATCTGGTCACACATAACCTCTATATGGGGTATTGCTGCTGACATGCTACATCTAGAATGCCTGTGGTCAGACTGACATGGGTGATCGATTCTAATCACCTGAGGCCCCAGGTAGGGCAGAGGATACTCAGAGCTGCCCGTCCTCCCCAGTCCTGTCACCGCCTGTACGGGGATGATACTCAGAGCTACCCGTCCTCCCCAGTCCTGTCACCGCCTGTACGGGGAGGATGCACAGAGCTACCCGTCCTCCCCAGACCTGTCACCATCTGTACGCGGATGATACTCAGAGCTACCCGTCCTCCCCAGTCCTGTCACCATCTGTACGCGGATGATACTCAGAGCTACCCGTCCTCCCCAGTCCTGTCACCACCTGTACGGGGATGATACTCAGAGCTACCCGTCCTCCCCAGTCCTGTCACCGCCTGTACAGGGAAGATACTCAGAGCTACCCGTCCTCCCCAGTCCTGTCACCGCTTGTACGGGGATGATACTCAGAGCTACCCGTCCTCCCCAGTCCTGTCACCGCCTGTACGGGGATGATACTCAGAGCTACCCGTCCTCCCCAGTCCTGTCACCGCCTGTACGGGGATGATACTCAGAGCTACCCGTCCTCCCCAGTCCTGTCACCACCTGTACGGGGATGATACTCAGAGCTACCCGTCCTCCCCAGTCCTGTCACCGCCTGTACGGGGATGATACTCAGAGCTACCCGTCCTCCCCAGTCCTGTCACCACCTGTACGGGGATGATACTCAGAGCTACCTGTCCTCCCCAGTCCTGTCACCACCTGTACGCGGATGATACTCAGAGCTACCCGTCCTCCCCAGTCCTGTCACCGCCTGTACGGGGAGGATGCACAGAGCTACCCGTCCTCCCCAGACCTGTCACCATCTGTACGCGGATGATACTCAGAGCTACCCGTCCTCCCCAGTCCTGTCACCATCTGTACGCGGATGATACTCAGAGCTACCCGTCCTCCCCAGTCCTGTCACCACCTGTACGGGGATGATACTCAGAGCTACCCGTCCTCCCCAGTCCTGTCACCGCCTGTACAGGGATGATACTCAGAGCTACCCGTCCTCCCCAGTCCTGTCACCGCCTGTACGGGGATGATACTCAGAGCTACCCGTCCTCCCCAGTCCTGTCACCGCCTGTACGGGGATGATACTCAGAGCTACCCGTCCTCCCCAGTCCTGTCACCGCCTGTACGGGGATGATACTCAGAGCTACCCGTCCTCCCCAGTCCTGTCACCACCTGTACGGGGATGATACTCAGAGCTACCCGTCCTCCCCAGTCCTGTCACCGCCTGTACGGGGATGATACTCAGAGCTACCCGTCCTCCCCAGTCCTGTCACCACCTGTACGGGGATGATACTCAGAGCTGCCTGTCCTCCCCAGTCCTGTCACCGCCTGTACGGGGATGATGCTCAGAGCTACCCGTCCTCCCCAGTCCTGTCACCGCCTGTACGCGGATGATACTCAGAGCTACCCGTCCTCCCCAGTCCTGTCACCACCTGTACGGGGATGATACTCAGAGCTACCCGTCCTCCCCAGTCCTGTCACCATCTGTACGGGGATGATACTCAGAGCTACCCGTCCTCCCCAGTCCTGTCACCGCCTGTACGGGGATGATACTCAGAGCTACCCGTCCTCCCCAGTCCTGTCACCGCCTGTACGGGGATGATACTCAGAGCTGCCCGTCCTCCCCAGTCCTGTCACCATCTGTACGGGGATGATACTCAGAGCTGCCCGTCCTCCCCAGTCCTGTCACCGCCTGTACGCGGATGATACTCAGAGCTACCCGTCCTCCCCAGTCCTGTCACCACCTGTACGGGGATGATACTCAGAGCTACCCGTCCTCCCCAGTCCTGTCACCATCTGTACGGGGATGATACTCAGAGCTACCCGTCCTCCCCAGTCCTGTCACCGCCTGTACGGGGATGATACTCAGAGCTACCCGTCCTCCCCAGTCCTGTCACCGCCTGTACGGGGATGATACTCAGAGCTGCCCGTCCTCCCCAGTCCTGTCACCGCCTGTACGGGGATGATACTCAGAGCTACCCGTCCTCCCCAGTCCTGTCACCGCCTGTACGGGGATGATGCTCAGAGCTACCCGTCCTCCCCAGTCCTGTCACCACCTGTCCTCCCCAGTCCTGTCACCACCTGTATGGGGATGATACTCAGAGCTACCCGTCCTCCCCAGTCCTGTCACCGCCTGTACGCGGATGATACTCAGAGCTACCCGTCCTCCCCAGTCCTGTCACCGCCTGTACGGGGATGATACTCAGAGCTACCCGTCCTCCCCAGTCCTGTCACCGCCTGTACGGGGATGATGCTCAGAGCTACCCGTCCTCCCCAGTCCTGTCACCACCTGTCCTCCCCAGTCCTGTCACCACCTGTATGGGGATGATACTCAGAGCTACCCGTCCTCCCCAGTCCTGTCACCGCCTGTACGGGGATGATACTCAGAGCTACCCGTCCTCCCCAGTTTTGTCACCACCTGTACGGGGATGATACTCAGAGCTACCCGTCCTCCCCAGTCCTGTCACCGCCTGTACGGGGATGATACTCAGAGCTGCCCGTCCTCCCCAGTCCTGTCACCGCCTGTACGGGGATGATACTCAGAGCTACCCGTCCTCCCCAGTCCTGTCACCGCCTGTACAGGGATGATACTCAGAGCTACCCGTCCTCCCCAGTCCTGTCACCGCCTGTACGGGGATGATACTCAGAGCTACCCGTCCTCCCCAGTCCTGTCACCACCTGTACGGGGATGATACTCAGAGCTGCCCGTCCTCCCCAGTCCTGTCACCGCCTGTACGGGGATGATACTCAGAGCTGCCCGTCCTCCCCAGTCCTGTCACCGCCTGTACGGGGATGATACTCAGAGCTGCCTGTCCTCCCCAGTCCTGTCACCGCCTGTACGGGGATGATACTCAGAGCTGCCCGTCCTCCCCAGTCCTGTCACCGCCTGTACGGGGATGATACTCAGAGCTGCCCGTCCTCCCCAGTCCTGTCACCGCCTGTACGGGGATGATACTCAGAGCTGCCCGTCCTCCCCAGACCTGTCACCATCTGTATACGGATGATACTCAGAGCTACCCGTCCTCCCCAGTCCTGTCACCGCCTGTACGGGGATGATACTCAGAGCTGCCCGTCCTCCCCAGTCCTGTCACCGCCTGTACGGGGATGATACTCAGAGCTGCCCGTCCTCCCCAGTCCTGTCACCACCTGTATGGGGATGATACTCAGAGCTACCCGTCCTCCCCAGTCCTGTCATCGCCTGTACGGGGATGATACTCAGAGCTACCCGTCCTCCCCAGTCCCGTCACCGCCTGTACGGGGATGATAATCAGAGCTACCGTCCTCCCCAGTCCTGTCACCGCCTGTATGGGGATGATACTAAGAGCTACCCGTCCTCCCCAGTCCCGTCACCACCTGTACGGGGATGATACTCAGAGCTACCCGTCCTCCCCAGTCCTGTCACCGCCTGTACGGGGATGATGCTCAGAGCTACCCGTCCTCCCCAGTCTTGTCACCGCCTGTACGGGGATGATACTCAGAGCTACCCGTCCTCCCCAGTCCTGTCACCGCCTGTACGGGGATGATACTCAGAGCTACCCGTCCTCCCCAGTCCTGTCACCGCCTGTACGGGGAGGATGCACAGAGCTACCCGTCCTCTCCAGTCCTGTCACCGCCTGTACGGGGATGATGCTCAGAGCTACCCGTCCTCCCCAGTCCTGTCATCGCCTGTACGGGGATGATACTCAGAGCTACCCGTCCTCCCCAGTCCTGTCACCGCCTGTACGGGGATGATACTCAGAGCTACCCGTCCTCCCCAGTCCTGTCACCGCCTGTACGGGGATGATGCTCAGAGCTACCCGTCCTCCCCAGTCCTGTCACCGCCTGTACGGGGATGATGCTCAGAGCTACCCGTCCTCCCCAGTCCTGTCACCGCCTGTACGGGGATGATGCTCAGAGCTACCCGTCCTCCCAAGTCCTGTCACCCCCTGTACGGGGATGATACTCAGAGCTACCCGTCCTCCCCAGTCCTGTCACCGCCTGTACGGGGATGATACTCAGAGCTACCCGTCCTCCCCAGTCCTGTCACCGCCTGTACGGGGATGATACTCAGAGCTACCCGTCCTCCCCAGTCATGTCACCGCCTGTACGGGGATGATACTCAGAGCTACCCGTCCTCCCCAGTCCTGTCACCGCCTGTATGGGGATGATACTCAGAGCTACCCATCCTCCCCAGTCCTGTCACCGCCTGTACAGGGATAATACTCAGATCTACCCATCCTCCCCAGTCCTGTCACCGCCTGTACGGGGATGATACTCAGAGCTACCCGTCCTCCCCAGTCCTGTCACCGCCTGTACGGGGATGATACTCAGAGCTGCCCGTCCTCCCCAGTCCTGTCACCACCTGTACGGGGATGATACTCAGAGCTACCCGTCCTCCCCAGTCCTGTCACCGCCTGTACGGGGATGATACTCAGAGCTACCCGTCCTCCCCAGTCCTGTCACCGCCTGTACGGGGATGATACTCAGAGCTACCCGTCCTCCCCAGTCCTGTCACCGCCTGTACGGGGATGATACTCAGAGCTACCCTTCCTCCCCAGTCCTGTCACCCCCTGTACGGGGATTATACTCAGAGCTACCCGTCCTCCCCAGTCCTGTCACCGCCTGTACGGGGATGATACTCAGAGCTACCCGTCCTCCCCAGTCCTGTCACCCTGTCACCGCCTGTACGGGGATGATACTCAGAGCTGCCCGTCCTCCCCAGTCCTGTCACCGCCTGTATGGGGATGATACTCAGAGCTACCCGTCCTCCCCAGTCCTGTCACCGCCTGTACGGGGATGATACTCAGAGCTACCCGTCCTTCCCAGTCCTGTCACCGCCTGTACGGGGATGATACTCAGAGCTACCCGTCCTCCCCAGTCCTGTCACCGCCTGTACGGGGATGATACTCAGAGCTACCCGTCCTCCCCAGTCCTGTCACCACCTGTACGGAGATGATACTCAGAGCTACCCGTCCTCCCCAATCCTGTCACCACCTGTCCGGGGATGATGCACAGAGCTACCCGTCCTCTCCAGTCCTGTCACCGCCTGTAAGGGGATGATGCTCAGAGCTACCCGTCCTCCCCAGTCCTGTCACCACCTGTCCTCCCCAGTCCTGTCACCACCTGTATGGGGATGATACTCAGAGCTGCCCGTCCTCCCCAGTCCTGTCACCCCCTGTACGGGGATTATACTCAGAGCTACCCGTCCTCCCCAGTCCTGTCACCGCCTGTACGTGGATGATACTCAGAGCTACCTGTCCTCCCCAGTCCTGTCACCGCCTGTACGGGGATGATACTAAGAGCTACCCGTCCTCCCCAGTCCTGTCACCGCCTGTACGGGGATGATACTAAGAGCTACCCGTCCTCCCCAGTCCTGTCACCGCCTGTACGGGGATGATACTCAGAGCTACCCGTCCTCCCCAGTCCTGTCACCGCCTGTACGGGGATGATACTCAGAGCTGCCCGTCCGCCACAGTCCTGTCACCGCCTGTACGGGGATGATACTCAGAGCTGCCCGTCCTCCCCAGTCCTGTCACCGCCTGTACGGGGATGATACTCAGAGCTACCCGTCCTCCCCAGTCCTGTCACCGCCTGTACGGGGATGATACTCAGAGCTACCCGTCCTCCCCAGTCCTGTCACCGCCTGTACGGGGATGATACTCAGAGCTACCCGTCCTTCCCAGTCCTGTCACCGCCTGTACGGGGATGATACTCAGAGCTACCCGTCCTCCCCAGTCCTGTCACCGCCTGTACGGGGATGATACTCAGAGCTGCCCGTCCTCCCCAGTCCTGTCACCGCCTGTACGGGGATGATACTCAGAGCTGCCCGTCCTCCCCAGTCCTGTCACCGCCTGTATGGGGATGATACTCAGAGCTACCCGTCCTCCCCAGTCCTGTCACCGCCTGTACGGGGATGATACTCAGAGCTGCCCGTCCTCCCCAGTCCTGTCACCGCCTGTACGGGGATGATACTCAGAGCTGCCCGTCCTCCCCAGACCTGTCACCATCTGTATACGGATGATACTCAGAGCTACCCGTCCTCCCCAGTCCTGTCACCGCCTGTACGGGGATGATACTCAGAGCTGCCCGTCCTCCCCAGTCCTGTCACCGCCTGTACGGGGATGATACTCAGAGCTGCCCGTCCTCCCCAGTCCTGTCACCACCTGTATGGGGATGATACTCAGAGCTACCCGTCCTCCCCAGTCCTGTCATCGCCTGTACGGGGATGATACTCAGAGCTACCCGTCCTCCCCAGTCCCGTCACCGCCTGTACGGGGATGATAATCAGAGCTACCGTCCTCCCCAGTCCTGTCACCGCCTGTACGGGGATGATACTAAGAGCTACCCGTCCTCCCCAGTCCCGTCACCACCTGTACGGGGATGATACTCAGAGCTACCCGTCCTCCCCAGTCCTGTCACCGCCTGTACGGGGATGATGCTCAGAGCTACCCGTCCTCCCCAGTCTTGTCACCGCCTGTACGGGGATGATACTCAGAGCTACCCGTCCTCCCCAGTCCTGTCACCGCCTGTACGGGGATGATACTCAGAGCTACCCGTCCTCCCCAGTCCTGTCACCGCCTGTACGGGGAGGATGCACAGAGCTACCCGTCCTCTCCAGTCCTGTCACCGCCTGTACGGGGATGATGCTCAGAGCTACCCGTCCTCCCCAGTCCTGTCATCGCCTGTACGGGGATGATACTCAGAGCTACCCGTCCTCCCCAGTCCTGTCACCGCCTGTACGGGGATGATACTCAGAGCTACCCGTCCTCCCCAGTCCTGTCACCGCCTGTACGGGGATGATGCTCAGAGCTACCCGTCCTCCCCAGTCCTGTCACCGCCTGTACGGGGATGATGCTCAGAGCTACCCGTCCTCCCCAGTCCTGTCACCGCCTGTACGGGGATGATGCTCAGAGCTACCCGTCCTCCCAAGTCCTGTCACCCCCTGTACGGGGATGATACTCAGAGCTACCCGTCCTCCCCAGTCCTGTCACCGCCTGTACGGGGATGATACTCAGAGCTACCCGTCCTCCCCAGTCCTGTCACCGCCTGTACGGGGATGATACTCAGAGCTACCCGTCCTCCCCAGTCATGTCACCGCCTGTACGGGGATGATACTCAGAGCTACCCGTCCTCCCCAGTCCTGTCACCGCCTGTATGGGGATGATACTCAGAGCTACCCATCCTCCCCAGTCCTGTCACCGCCTGTACAGGGATAATACTCAGATCTACCCATCCTCCCCAGTCCTGTCACCGCCTGTACGGGGATGATACTCAGAGCTACCCGTCCTCCCCAGTCCTGTCACCGCCTGTACGGGGATGATACTCAGAGCTGCCCGTCCTCCCCAGTCCTGTCACCACCTGTACGGGGATGATACTCAGAGCTACCCGTCCTCCCCAGTCCTGTCACCGCCTGTACGGGGATGATACTCAGAGCTACCCGTCCTCCCCAGTCCTGTCACCGCCTGTACGGGGATGATACTCAGAGCTACCCGTCCTCCCCAGTCCTGTCACCGCCTGTACGGGGATGATACTCAGAGCTACCCTTCCTCCCCAGTCCTGTCACCCCCTGTACGGGGATTATACTCAGAGCTACCCGTCCTCCCCAGTCCTGTCACCGCCTGTACGGGGATGATACTCAGAGCTACCCGTCCTCCCCAGTCCTGTCACCCTGTCAAGGCCTGTACGGGGATGATACTCAGAGCTGCCCGTCCTCCCCAGTCCTGTCACCGCCTGTATGGGGATGATACTCAGAGCTACCCGTCCTCCCCAGTCCTGTCACCGCCTGTACGGGGATGATACTCAGAGCTACCCGTCCTTCCCAGTCCTGTCACCGCCTGTACGGGGATGATACTCAGAGCTACCCGTCCTCCCCAGTCCTGTCACCGCCTGTACGGGGATGATACTCAGAGCTACCCGTCCTCCCCAGTCCTGTCACCACCTGTACGGAGATGATACTCAGAGCTACCCGTCCTCCCCAATCCTGTCACCACCTGTCCGGGGATGATGCACAGAGCTACCCGTCCTCTCCAGTCCTGTCACCGCCTGTAAGGGGATGATGCTCAGAGCTACCCGTCCTCCCCAGTCCTGTCACCACCTGTCCTCCCCAGTCCTGTCACCACCTGTATGGGGATGATACTCAGAGCTGCCCGTCCTCCCCAGTCCTGTCACCCCCTGTACGGGGATTATACTCAGAGCTACCCGTCCTCCCCAGTCCTGTCACCGCCTGTACGTGGATGATACTCAGAGCTACCTGTCCTCCCCAGTCCTGTCACCGCCTGTACGGGGATGATACTAAGAGCTACCCGTCCTCCCCAGTCCTGTCACCGCCTGTACGGGGATGATACTAAGAGCTACCCGTCCTCCCCAGTCCTGTCACCGCCTGTACGGGGATGATACTCAGAGCTACCCGTCCTCCCCAGTCCTGTCACCGCCTGTACGGGGATGATACTCAGAGCTGCCCGTCCGCCACAGTCCTGTCACCGCCTGTACGGGGATGATACTCAGAGCTGCCCGTCCTCCCCAGTCCTGTCACCGCCTGTACGGGGATGATACTCAGAGCTACCCGTCCTCCCCAGTCCTGTCACCGCCTGTACGGGGATGATACTCAGAGCTACCCGTCCTCCCCAGTCCTGTCACCGCCTGTACGGGGATGATACTCAGAGCTACCCGTCCTTCCCAGTCCTGTCACCGCCTGTACGGGGATGATACTCAGAGCTACCCGTCCTCCCCAGTCCTGTCACCGCCTGTACGGGGATGATACTCAGAGCTGCCCGTCCTCCCCAGTCCTGTCACCGCCTGTACGGGGATGATACTCAGAGCTGCCCGTCCTCCCCAGTCCTGTCACCGCCTGTATGGGGATGATACTCAGAGCTACCCGTCCTCCCCAGTCCTGTCACCGCCTGTACGGGGATGATACTCAGAGCTACCCGTCCTTCCCAGTCCTGTCACCGCCTGTACGGGGATGATACTCAGAGCTACCCGTCCTCCCCAGTCCTGTCACCGCCTGTACGGGGATGATACTCAGAGCTGCCCGTCCTCCCCAGTCCTGTCACCGCCTGTACGGGGATGATACTCAGAGCTGCCCGTCCTCCCCAGTCCTGTCACCGCCTGTATGGGGATGATACTCAGAGCTACCCGTCCTCCCAAGTCCTGTCACCCCCTGTACGGGGATGATACTCAGAGCTACCCGTCCTCCCCAGTCCTGTCACCGCCTGTACGGGGATGATACTCAGAGCTACCCGTCCTCCCCAGTCCTGTCACCGCCTGTACGGGGATGATACTCAGAGCTACCCGTCCTCCCCAGTCCTGTCACCGCCTGTACGGGGATGATACTAAGAGCTACCCGTCCTCCCCAGTCCTGTCACCGCCTGTACGGGGATGATACTAAGAGCTACCCGTCCTCCCCAGTCCTGTCACCGCCTGTACGGGGATGATACTCAGAGCTACCCGTCCTCCCTAGTCCCGTCACCGTCTGTACGGGGATGATACTCAGAGCTACCCGTCCTCCCCAGTCCTGTCACCGCCTGTACGGGGATGATACTCAGAGCTACCCGTCCTCCCCAGTCCTGTCACCGCCTGTATGGGGATGATGCACAGAGCTACCCGTCCTCCCCAGTCCTGTCACCACCTGTACGGGGATGATACTAAGAGCTACCCGTCCTCCCCAGTCCTGTCACCACCTGTACGGGGATGATACTAAGAGCTACCCGTCCTCCCCAGTCCTGTCACCGCCTGTACGGGGATGATACTCAGAGCTACCCGTCCTCCCCCAGTCCTGTCACCGCCTGTACGGGGATGATACTAAGAGCTACCTGTCCTCCCCAGTCCTGTCACCGCCTGTACGGGGATGATACTCAGAGCTATCCGTCCTCCCCAGTCCTGTCACCACCTATACGGGGATGATACTCAGAGCTACCCGTCCTCCCCAGTCCTGTCACCACCTGTACGGGGATGATACTAAGAGCTACCCATCCTCCCCAGTCCTGTCATCACCTGTACGGGGATGATACTCAGAGCTACCCGTCCTCCCCAGTCCTGTCACCGCCTGTACGGTGATGATGCACAGAGCTACCCGTCCTCCCCAGTCCTGTCACCGCCTGTACGGTGATGATACTCAGAGCTACCCGTCCTCCCCAGTCCTGTCACCGCCTGTACGGGGATGATACTCAGAGCTACCCGTCCTCCCCAGTCCTGTCACCGCCTGTACGGGAATGATACTCAGAGCTACCCGTCCTCCCCCAGTCCTGTCACCACCTCTACGGGGATGATACTCAGAGCTACCCGTCCTCCCCAGTCCTGTCACCGCCTGTACGGGGATGATACTCAGAGCTACCTGTCCTCCCCAGTCCTGTCATCGCCTGTCCTCCCCAGTCCTGTCACCGCCTGTACGGGGATGATACTCAGAGCTACCCGTCCTCCCCAGTCCTGTCACCGCCTGTACGGGGATGATACTCAGAGCTACCGTCCTCCCCAGTCCTGTCACCGCCTGTACGGGGATGATAATAAGAGCTACCCGTCCTCCCCAGTCCGGTCACCGCCTGTACGGGGATGATACTCAGAGCTACCCGTCCTCCCCAGTCCTGTCACCGCCTGTACGGGGATGATACTCAGAGCTACCGTCCTCCCCAGTCCTGTCACCGCCTGTACGGGGATGATACTCAGAGCTACCCGTCCTCCCCAGTCCTGTCACCGCCTGTACGGGGATGATACTCAGAGCTACCGTCCTCCCCAGTCCTGTCACCGCCTGTACGGGGATGATAATAAGAGCTACCCGTCCTCCCCAGTCCTGTCACCACCTGTCCTCCCCAGTCCTGTCACCGCTTGTACGGGGATGATACTCAGAGCTACCCGTCCTCCCCAGTCCTGTCACCGCCTGTACGGGGATGATACTCAGAGCTACCCGTCCTCCCCAGTCCTGTCACCGCCTGTACGGGGATGATACTCAGAGCTACCCGTCCTCCCCAGTCCTGTCACCGCCTGTACGGGGATGATGCACAGAGCTACCCGTCCTCCCCAGTCCTGTCACCGCCTGTACGGGGATGATGCACAGAGCTACCCGTCCTCCCCAGTCCTGTCACCGCCTGTACGGGGATGATACTCAGAGCTACCCGTCCTCCCCAGTCCTGTCACCGCCTGTACGGGGATGATACTCAGAGCTACCCGTCCTCCCCAGTCCTGTCACCGCCTGTACGGGGATGATACTCAGAGCTACCGTCCTCCCCAGTCCTGTCACCGCCTGTACGGGGATGATACTCAGAGCTACCCGTCCTCCCCAGTCCTGTCACCGCCTGTACGGGGATGATAATAAGAGCTACCCGTCCTCCCCAGTCCTGTCACCACCTGTCCTCCCCAGTCCTGTCACCGCTTGTACGGGGATGATACTCAGAGCTACCCGTCCTCCCCAGTCCTGTCACCGCCTGTACGGGGATGATACTCAGAGCTACCCGTCCTCCCCAGTCCTGTCACCACCTGTACGGGGATGATACTCAGAGCTACCCGTCCTCCCCAGTCCTGTCACCGCCTGTACGGGGATGATGCACAGAGCTACCCGTCCTCCCCAGTCCTGTCACCGCCTGTACGGGGATGATGCACAGAGCTACCCGTCCTCCCCAGTCCTGTCACCGCCTGTACGGGGATGATACTCAGAGCTACCCGTCCTCCCCAGTCCTGTCACCGCCTGTACGGGGATGATACTCAGAGCTACCTGTCCTCCCCAGTCCTGTCACCGTCAGTACGGGGATGATACTCAGAGCTACCCGTCCTCCCCAGTCCTGTCACCGCCTTTACGGGGATGATACTCAGAGCTACCCGTCCTCCCCAGTTCTGTCACCGCCTGTACGGGGATTATACTCAGAGCTACCCGTCCTCCCCAGTCCTGTCACCGTCTGTACGGGGATGATACTCAGAGCTACCTGTCCTCCCCAGTCCTGTCACCGCCTGTACGGGGATTATACTCAGAGCTACCCGTCCTCCCCAGTCCTGTCACCATCTGTACGGGGATGATACTCAGAGCTACCCGTCCTCCCCAGTCCTGTCACCGCCTGTACGGGGATGATGCACAGAGCTACCTGTCCTCCCCAGTCCTGTCACCGCCTGTACGGGGATGATACTCAGAGCTACCCGTCCTCCCCAGTCCTGTCACCGCCTGTACGTGGATGATACTCAGAGCTACCCGTCCTCCCAGTCCTGTCACCGCCTGTACGGGGATGATACTCAGAGCTACCCGTCCTCCCCAGTCCTGTCACCGCCTGTACGGGGATGATACTCAGAGCTACCCGTCCTCCCCAGTCCTGTCACCGCCTGTACGTGGATGATACTCAGAGCTACCTGTCCTCCCCAGTCCTGTCACCGTCAGTACGGGGATGATACTCAGAGCTACCCGTCCTCCCCAGTCCTGTCACCGCCTGTACGGGGATGATACTCAGAGCTACCCGTCCTCCCCAGTCCTGTCACCACCTGTCCTCCCCAGTCCTGTCACCACCTGTACGGGGATGATACTCAGAGCTACCCGTCCTCCCCAGTCCTGTCACCGCCTGTACGGGGATGATACTCAGAGCTACCCGTCCTCCCCAGTCCTGTCACCGCCTGTACGTGGATGATACTCAGAGCTACCTGTCCTCCCCAGTCCTGTCACCGCCTGTACGGGGATGATACTCAGAGCTACCCGTCCTCCCCAGTCCTGTCACCGCCTGTACGGGGATGATACTCAGAGCTACCCGTCCTCCCCAGTCCTGTCACCGCCTGTACGTGGATGATACTCAGAGCTACCTGTCCTCCCCAGTCCTGTCACCGTCAGTACGGGGATGATACTCAGAGCTACCCGTCCTCCCCAGTCCTGTCACCGCCTGTACGGGGATGATACTCAGAGCTACCCGTCCTCCCCAGTCCTGTCACCACCTGTCCTCCCCAGTCCTGTCACCACCTGTACGGGGATGATACTCAGAGCTACCCGTCCTCCCCAGTCCTGTCACCGCCTGTACGGGGATGATACTCAGAGCTACCTGTCCTCCCCAGTCCTGTCACCGCCTGTACGGGGATGATACTCAGAGCTACCTGTCCTCCCCAGTCCTGTCACCGCCTGTACGGGGATGATACTCAGAGATACCCGTCCTCCCCAGTCCTGTCACCGCCTGTACGGGGATGATGCACAGAGCTACCCGTCCTCCCCAGTCCTGTCACCATCTGTACAGGGATGATACTCAGAGCTACCCGTCCTCCCCAGTCCTGTCACCGCCTGTACGGGGATGATACTCAGAGCTACCGGTCCTCCCCAGTCCTGTCACCATCTGTACAGGGATGATACTCAGAGCTACCCGTCCTCCCCAGTCCTGTCACCGCCTGTACGGGGATGATACTCAGAGCTACCCGTCCTTCCCAGTCCTGTCACCGTCAGTACGGGGATGATACTCAGAGCTACCCGTCCTCCCCAGTCCTGTCACCGCCTGTACGGGGATGATGCTCAGAGCTGCCCGTCCTCCCCATGCCTGTCACCATCTGTACAGGGATGATACTCAGAGCTACCCGTCCTCCCCAGTCCTGTCACCGCCTGTACGTGGATGATACTCAGAGCTACCCGTCCTCCCAGTCCTGTCACCGCCTGTACGGGGATGATACTCAGAGCTACCCGTCCTCCCCAGTCCTGTCACCGCCTGTACGGGGATGATACTCAGAGCTACCCGTCCTCCCCAGTCCTGTCACCGCCTGTACGTGGATGATACTCAGAGCTACCTGTCCTCCCCAGTCCTGTCACCGTCAGTACGGGGATGATACTCAGAGCTACCCGTCCTCCCCAGTCCTGTCACCGCCTGTACGGGGATGATACTCAGAGCTACCCGTCCTCCCCAGTCCTGTCACCACCTGTCCTCCCCAGTCCTGTCACCACCTGTACGGGGATGATACTCAGAGCTACCCGTCCTCCCCAGTCCTGTCACCGCCTGTACGGGGATGATACTCAGAGCTACCCGTCCTCCCCAGTCCTGTCACCGCCTGTACGTGGATGATACTCAGAGCTACCTGTCCTCCCCAGTCCTGTCACCGCCTGTACGGGGATGATACTCAGAGCTACCCGTCCTCCCCAGTCCTGTCACCGCCTGTACGGGGATGATACTCAGAGCTACCCGTCCTCCCCAGTCCTGTCACCGCCTGTACGTGGATGATACTCAGAGCTACCTGTCCTCCCCAGTCCTGTCACCGTCAGTACGGGGATGATACTCAGAGCTACCCGTCCTCCCCAGTCCTGTCACCGCCTGTACGGGGATGATACTCAGAGCTACCCGTCCTCCCCAGTCCTGTCACCACCTGTCCTCCCCAGTCCTGTCACCACCTGTACGGGGATGATACTCAGAGCTACCCGTCCTCCCCAGTCCTGTCACCGCCTGTACGGGGATGATACTCAGAGCTACCTGTCCTCCCCAGTCCTGTCACCGCCTGTACGGGGATGATACTCAGAGCTACCTGTCCTCCCCAGTCCTGTCACCGCCTGTACGGGGATGATACTCAGAGATACCCGTCCTCCCCAGTCCTGTCACCGCCTGTACGGGGATGATGCACAGAGCTACCCGTCCTCCCCAGTCCTGTCACCATCTGTACAGGGATGATACTCAGAGCTACCCGTCCTCCCCAGTCCTGTCACCGCCTGTACGGGGATGATACTCAGAGCTACCGGTCCTCCCCAGTCCTGTCACCATCTGTACAGGGATGATACTCAGAGCTACCCGTCCTCCCCAGTCCTGTCACCGCCTGTACGGGGATGATACTCAGAGCTACCCGTCCTTCCCAGTCCTGTCACCGTCAGTACGGGGATGATACTCAGAGCTACTTGTTTTGCTAACATGCAGGGTTTTAACTGCCTCTGCTATAGAAGATGATAAATAAATATAGTGTGCTGCCAAACACTCCTCTTAAAAAATGAAAAAAAAAAGTCTTTTACTTTAGAAGAATATACATCCAGGGAACAATCAGTCATCGTCTCGCGTGTCACAAGTACAATTTTTACAGAAAACCTTGTGTCATAATTCAAAAAAAGAGAAAGTGTTATTATTAAGGCCCCCATACATTACACAGGGTTTGGTCATATTTCACCCGTTCCTGACAGATCAGGACGAGAAATCTTCCCAAATCGTATGCCATTAATCCTGTGTACATTGTAACATGAGACCGCTGACCTCGGACCCCCCTCACAGCGGTGGGGAACAGGGGTCACATGAGATACATCACATGTGAAAGGACCCGGGCAGCTTGCGGGGGACCAGTTGGCCATACACTGATGTGATTCATCGCAGTAGTGTATGGCCACCTTTACCCCGTGTTTCTCTAACAATTCCCCCTGCTTCTCTTTCCAAGTGCCCCCTCTTAATGCGCCATCACTGTAGTTATTTTGTTAAGCCCCTTCCTGTATTTTTATTATTATTTAACAACCCCCTCCAGGGCATGATTAAAGGTTCCAGCCACCCTAGGCTAATACAGAAGTGGCTTTACCCCCCAACCCCTTACTCAAAATAGGATCAGTAGGGTAGATTTATTCAGCTCGGTGAAGTGATAATGTGGCTGTACTTTATCACCAGCCAATCAGCTCTTAACTGTGAAGTTACAGGCTTGGTTTTGAAAACTGACATTGTCACACAGTGTAATGCCAATTATACATTGTCACACACTGCAGTGCCCATTACATATTATGCCACAATGTAGTGCACATTACCCATTATGCCACCTACGTAATGCCCATTACACATTATGCCACACACATAATACCCATTTCACATTATCCCACACACGTAATACCCCTTACATATTAAGCCCCGAGTAATTTCCCTTACACATATCTCCCCCAGTAGTGGCCCTTACACATTGCCCACATTAGTGCCCTTACAGAATTCCCATATTATTGCAGTAGAGGAGAGAAGAGTGGAGGAGAGCACTCACTGCCACCGCCCCGTGTGATGTGCATTCAGCTCCTATGCTGCTGAGCAGCTCATACCAGGGCTGATGGACATTTGAAATATGGCACAGGCTCGTGAGCCAATCGGAGCTCGCGGCCCGGCAGCCAATCGCTAACTGCGGCTGCCGATCCACAAGCTCTGATAGGCTGGTGGCCAAGTGCCATATTTCAAATGTCCGTCAGCACTGGTGTGAGCCCCTCTGCAGGTAAGGAGCTGAGTGCACACCCCACAGGGCCATGGCGGCGGTGAGTGGCCCCCTCACTGTAGTATAATTATTAATTAATAGCCCCCTCCCTGTAATTTAATTATTAATTAACTGCACCCTCCCTGTAGTAAATTATTAATTAACGGCCCCCTTCCTGTAGTATAATTATTAATTTCACAGTCCCCTCCCTGTAGTATCATTAATATTTAATTTAACTGGCCCCCTGTCCTCTGCAATTAAAATGCCCCCCCCCCCCCCCCCATATATAATAACTTAAATAATACCTTAGATTGTATGGCCACATGTTGAGGCTCCGCACTGCAGTGTTCAGATCAGACAAGAACCCAACTTCCTGTCTGACTGTGAGTGCAGTGTATTCTGGGCTCCCATTCAGCAACAGGCAGCCTCACGATTGGCTGCCTGTTGCTATGCTGCAGCTGCTGACACTGAAAGGAGGCGGAAGGACCGTCCGTCACCCCCAGCATGGATGCAGATGCCGGGATTGCATCCATGCCTGTCAGCTGTCCGTCACCTGCCCGGCGTCATCCTGTCGGGTGCATATCTCCCGGCCGAGGGTCCGCACACCCATGCTGCCGCTGCTTTAAGGTTAAAAAAAAACGGAATTGGCAGCGGTGGTATACGGTACGAACGGCAGCGGCTGCGGGCCCCATGATCCTGTTGGGCCCCGGTGCGCTGCACCGGGTGCACCGGTGGCTGTACCGCCTATGAGTTAAATACATTGAAGTGTATTATGATGTAATAAACAAATACATCTAATGTTTAGTGATATTTAAAATGATACATTACACAGTTTACACAGTTACTTGTAATACTTATTGTAACAGTTACTGTTTTTCAATAACAGACTGCAACAGTTATTTCTTATTAGCGAGATCTGACAACCAGACACTCTTATTGATAAGACACAATACACCGCACACAGTGCTCCACATAATGCTAAATAGTATGTTGTTGTTTGTTTGTTTGTTTTTTAATTTACAGATTTCAAAAACAGTGCAGAGTTTTTTTTATACTTTATTGGCATTACTATCACAAAACATTCCTAAATTAATAATGCATTACACACTGTTCTTTAGGTGCAGGATGTAAAACATTTCTGTTTATTGTCTTTACTTGTGGCAGTTTATTTTAAACATGAATTGGTCTGAAAAACAGTTTTGCATCCCCTTTGCTGGGAACATGAATAGGCTGCATTACTGCATATAGTTATGCCAAAGATAAGCCAATATATTAACAGTTAAATACATTGAAGTGTATTATGATGTAATAAACAAATACATCTAATGTTTAGTCAGGTCTGGCGCAAACCCTGTGAGCGCCCGAGGCAACCTACCGCCACCCCCCCCCCCGCTCCTCTCTGGGGGGGGGTGCTTCAGCTGGCACTATCACCGCGCTTCAGGGAAGGGGGGGTGCGAGCGATACACGGGGATTGTCGCTGAGGGGGGGGGTGAGCGGACGCAACCCACAGCGTATGGGGGGGGGGATCACGGACGGGAGTCAGGCGCGGGGAAGGGGGCTCACAGACTCACCTGCTGCGGACTGGTCTCACAGCCACCTGCTGCCGGGCGGGCTCAGGACAACTCGGCGGCAGCAGCAGAAGACAGGGGAGAGGCGGTCATCTAGTGTTATGACCGGCGCCGCACCTCCTCCACCACTTAAAGTGAGCGGTTAACTGCACATGGGGAGTCAGCAAATTGCAGGACTATTCCGGGGGGGATGTGGGCTGAATAGTGGAGAGAGAGCTGAGCTGTACTATTGATTGGCAGCGAACGGTGCCGCCCTCCATTGGGCAGCGCCCTAGGCAAATGCCTAAGGCTGCCTAATGGTAGCTCCGGCCCTGTGTTTAGTGATATTTAAAATGATACATTAAACAGTTTACACTGTTACTTGTTATACTTATTGTAACAGACTGCAACAGTTATTTCTGATTAGCGAGATCTGACAACGAGACACTCTTATTGATAAGACACAATGGGGCAGATGTATGAAAGATCGTTATGGGGGAGAAGGGGTATCAGCGCACGTTATGTGTGTATGTAAGATGGTTATGGGGGAGAAGGGGTATCAGCGCACGTTATGTGTGTATGTAAGATCGTTGTGGGGGAGAAGGGGTATCAGCGCACGTTATGTGTGTATGTAAGATCGTTATGGGGGAGAAGGGGTATCAGCGCACGTTATGTGTGTATGTAAGATCGTTATGGGGGAGAAGGGGTATCAGCGCACGTTATGTGTGTATGTAAGATCGTTATGGGGGAGAAGGGGTATCAGCGCACGTTATGTGTGTATGTAAGATCGTTATGGGGAGAAAGGGTATCAGCGCACGTTATGTGTGTATGTAAGATCGTTATGGGGGAGAAGGGGTATCAGCGCACGTTATGTGTGTATGTAAGATGGTTATGGGGAGAAGGGGTATCAGCGCACGTTATGTGTGTATGTAAGATGGTTATGGGGGAGAAGGGGTATCAGCGCACGTTATGTGTGTATGTAAGATCGTTATGGGGGAGAAGGGGTATCAGCGCACGTTATGTGTGTATGTAAGATGGTTATGGGGGAGAAGGGGTATCAGCGCACGTTATGTGTGTATGTAAGATGGTTTTGGGGGAGAAGGGGTATCAGCGCACGTTATGTGTGTATGTAAGATGGTTATGGGGGAGAAGGGGTATCAGCGCACGTTATGTGTGTATGTAAGATCGTTATGGGGGAGAAGGGGTATCAGCGCACGTTATGTGTTTATGTAAGATGGTTATGGGGGAGAAGGGGTATCAGCGCACGTTATGTGTGTATGTAAGATCGTTATGGGGGAGAAGGGGTATCAGGGCACGTTATGTGTGTATGTAAGATCGTTATGAGGGAGAAGGGGTATCAGCGCACGTTATGTGTGTATGTAAGATCGTTATGGGGGAGAAGGGGTATCAGCGCACGTTATGTGTGTATGTAAGATCGTTATGGGGGAGAAGGGGTATCAGCGCACGTTATGTGTGTATGTAAGATGGTTATGGGGGAGAAGGGGTATCAGCGCACGTTATGTGTGTATGTAAGATCGTTATGGGGGAGAAGGGGTATCAGCGCACGTTATGTGTGTATGTAAGATCGTTATGGGGGAGAAGGGGTATCAGCGCACGTTATGTGTTTATGTAAGATGGTTATGGGGGAGAAGGGGTATCAGCGCACGTTATGTGTGTATGTAAGATCGTTATGGGGGAGAAGGGGTATCAGCGCACGTTATGTGTGTATGTAAGATCGTTATGGGGGAGAAGGGGTATCAGCGCACGTTATGTGTGTATGTAAGATCGTTATGGGGAGAAGGGGTATCAGCGCACGTTATGTGTGTATGTAAGATGGTTATGGGGGAGAAGGGGTATCAGCGCACGTTATGTGTGTATGTAAGATCGTTATGGGGGAGAAGGGGTATCAGCGCACGTTATGTGTGTATGTAAGATCGTTATGGGGGAGAAGGGGTATCAGCGCACGTTATGTGTGTATGTAAGATCGTTATGGGGGAGAAGGGGTATCAGCGCACGTTATGTGTGTATGTAAGATCGTTATGGGGGAGAAGGGGTATCAGCGCACGTTATGTATGTATGATGGAGCCAGCGTGCGGTAAAGGACAGGGGTGCTATGCGCCCCTGTACATATCAGTGCTGCTATCTAAATGATCAGGCCAAATGTATGAACGGTCAGTATCCGCATGATGTTGCTTTTGGCTTCGCCAGCAGCAGGCTGGTGAAGCCCGATCTAAACAGCAGGGACAGCGCTGGGCTGTGCTGGGGATCTTGCGTGAACAGAGAGATCCCGCGCATGCCCAGTTGAGCCGGCCTGGGGACAGGAGACAGCGCATCAGTGTAAGGACATCGCCGGAGGGGGCAGGTAGCGCTCCCCCACTTCGGCAGACAAGATATTGGGGCAGATGATAAGCGCCGCTATAATACATCTGCCCCAATATACCGCACTCACAGTGCTCCAAACAATGCTAAATAGTAGGTTTTTCTTAAATTTACAGATTTCAAAAACAGCGCAGGTTTTTTTAATACTTATTACAGTTTTAGATTTCAGTTTCAACACACCCCACCCAAATGTAACTCACTCTGCACATGTTACATCTGCCCCCCTCCCCCCTGCAGTGCAGCATTTTTTTGCCCATTTTGAGAACAAATTTGTACTGTGATTTGAATAAGGGCTAAAAGACAGCGATACAACAGTTCAAAGGCAACTTATCGGGATACGGTCACATTGTCTACAGCATTTAGGTCCACAAGCATTAGGTCTACACTACAAGGTCGACCTGCATTTAGGTCGACATGACTGAAGGTCGACAAGGTCATTAGGTCGACGGGGACATTAGGTCGACTTTGTATAAGGTCGACAGGGTCATTAGGTCGACATGGGGAAGGTCGACAGGCAAAAGGTCGACATGGGGTCATTTCACTGTTTGAAGAGTCGACATGTGCCGACAGGTGGTATTTCATGCCCCACCATCCACTAGGGCGTGGTGGGAGAATAAAATAGTGTGGCGAGCGTAGCGAGGCACCGTGACCGAAGCATGGCGGGCGCAGCGAGCCATGCGAGGGGACGCGGTGCTATGTTGACTGTGTCGACGCTTGAAAAAATGAAAAAAATAAATAAATAAATAAAATAATAATAAAAAAAACATGTAGACTTTTCCACTGTCGACCTAATGACCCTGTCGACCTAATGACCCTGTCGACCTAACACCTGTCGACCTAATGACCCTGTCGACCTAACCCATGTCGACCTTCAGTCAGGTCGACCTAAATGCAAGTCGACCTAAAGGTGTAGACCTAAATGCAGTCTGACGAATGATCCTATTCCACCTGTTCCCTAGTAATGTCCGACCAACCTTCTATGTAACAGGACATTAGCACATATGGAGTAAAGCTGATTATAGTTTTCACAACCTTATATTCATTTAGGAATGTTTTGTGATAGTAATGCCAATAAAGTATAAAAAAACTCTGCACTGTTTCTTGAAATCTGTAAATTAAAAAACAAACAACAACAACATACTATTTAGCATTATGTGGAGCACTGTGTGCGGTGTATTGTGACTTATCAATAAGAGTGTCTGGTTGTCAGATCTCGCTAATAAGAAATAACTGTTACAGTCTGTTACAATGGCCCTTATTCTGATCGGTGCGGATATTCCCGAATTCTTTCGGTGCGGTCCGCACACCACGCTGTGCGGCAGCGTGCGGCCATCGTCCGTAGAAACGCCCACGTGTCCTCCGCATTCGGACGGACTCACTCTGTAAGAACAGGGCGTGTTTACGGACGACATACAAACCATGCGCGTGCGGGGGAAACACTCAGATTCTACACGGTCTGTCCGCGTATGCACGGCCTTCCCGCGTCAGAACGGACGCGAACCGGCCACTACGCACAGATGCGGTGTACATCCGCATACAACAAGACTACTGTTATCAAAGTTCCCACATAGATCACATGACACACTTATGCAATTAGCAAACCACTTTGAGAACAGATTGTTGCTCCTGGTCATCTGTTATTTAGCTAATTGATCCTTAAACACTTACAAGCACTATACATTAACCCTAACATTCCCTATGTGGATAAAAATGTTATCTACCCTTTTACTGTGTACATATCTAAACATCCACATGTTTGTGTGTTAAAAGCTTTTTATACTTTTAATGTTAAAGACTAAAATAACACACAGACAACTTCTTAAACAAGTGCAAACTTTTATTCAAAAATGCAAATTATTAAATAAAACAAAAAAAAAGGACCCCTATCACTGGTCCAGCAGCAGGACACAGAGGTCCTCCACATGGGCCGTCATGCGCCTCAGGTCCTCTCTCAACCTCATGAGAGCCCCTCTCACTCCCTGGGGTGGCTCCTGGTAATCTGTGTGCATGAGAAAGGGGGTACAGCATTAATTATGCTACTCACGTACACCTTGTACAGTCAATCCTAAGTACCTACACCACAGGTCTTCAACCTGTGGCCCTCCAGATGTTGTGGAACTACATGTCCCAGCATGCCCTGAGGTTTTTTGACATGCTCTTATAGGAACAAATGTGGCAATGCATGTTGGAACATGTAGTTTCACAACATCTGGAGGGCCAAAGGTTGAAGACCCATGACCTACACCATGCAAAATCATACATACAAAAAAAACCTTATCCACTCTTGTATGTTATGTCATGAAATATATGATCATGATGCTGCCACCACACCCACACACTTGTGTGACATGTACATTTCACAATCTCTATATCAGAAACACAACCACACTTGAGGATCACTCACACTTGTCCTGGCCAAAGACTCCTCACTCAACTCAAAACATACACCCGCTACAACATGCCACATTGACCCATACATATATACCTGCATGTTACTGCTTAATAGCTAAACTGCATGATAGCTAGATAGATAGCTAGATAGAATAGATAGAATAGATAGAATAGATACCACAGGAAAATGCTCGGCTACTTCCTCTGCCCATTACTTCATGATTCCTTGTCACATTTGACACATAGGTGAAAGGGCAGAACTAATCCGCTTCCATCCAACTATCAATTTCTAAGCTCAATACATCATACATAATACCTTACAAAAATACATGACAACAACACGGGCACACTGTCTAGAGGGGGGCCCATGCAAACTGTCCACATGGGACTCCAGTATAAATCAGGCCTGCCCATATTCCATAGAAGTGTTTTTGTTGCTTCTATACAAAGAGCATCCATAAATTAACACTCATCACCTACATGAGCATCCAGATTGCACGTTAGCAGCATGGGCCTATAACACCAAAGTGTGTCTGTTGTTTTCCATTTTTTGGGACTACTCTTTACTATATTGTAGGAAAATTGAATCAGCTGTGCGACATAACAACCTGTACCTAACTCACTAATGAAGCATTATGTCTACTTACCCCTGGCAGGCAGCTCGACCAGGTCATCCTCCTCCACATTGGGAGGTGGTGGAACATCCTCCAGGGGTAGGGGCACCTCCTCCTCCTCCACTTCCACCTCCTGCCCGACCTCCTGTGCCTCCTCTGTGTCCTCCTCTGTGACATAGCTCAGGTCCTGTGACTCGTCGTCAATGGCCCCCGCTTGTCTGGCCTCCTCAATGGCCATCTCCTCATTGGCCACCTCCTCTGTGGCCTCCGCACTGGCCACCTCCTCTGTGGCCTCCGCACTGGCCACCTCCTCTGTGGCCTCCGCACTGGCCACCTCCTGGGCCTCCTGACGGGCCTGTCTTGCTCTCTCCCGTGCTGTGGGTTAAACATACAAAATGGGTGAGTGTCATTTCACATTGAAATAACTCTAACAAGTACATCTCATAACCACAATATATATGTGTTATATATCACACATATAGTATATGGCTTTTCTATGTCATAAACTCCCAATTGACATCATGTAATATTAATATTTAATAATGTTAAAATGCAAACACTCAATGGCCTAGATGCACTAGCCTTCAAAAGTGATACAATGTAGAGTGATAAACACGCAGCCAATCAGATCCTTCCTGTCATGTCACAGACTGTAGTTGTAAAAGGCCAGGTAGGAGCTGATTGGCTGCCTGTTTGTTACTCTCCATTTTAAAAATTGTGAACCAGACCGAATCCTGCCCTCTGTCAATTATATGTATTTGCCCAAAATACTTACAGCGTTGCAGACGCCGCCTCAGAGCCTGCAGACGCTCCGGCTCCCGCCTCCGCAGGTCGGACCATCGCCTCTCCAGTTGGGCGATGGTCCTCCGCACATGTGTGCGGGCGAATATGCGGCGCCGGGCCGCAACATATGCCCGGCGCTTGTCCCTATTAGTTATGAAGGGGCCTGCCTGCCCCAGTCTCCTCTCCATCACTCCTACCAGCGCCAGTAGCTCCGCAGTGGAGAAGGGTTCTGCACGCTGGTAGGAAGCCATTTTAGGAGTGGCACTAATCAAACTATCATGTGCTGTCATTGGTTGGTTAGAGTGATATTTGGTATTAACTTTATTGTTCATTTTTACACTAACAGCGTGTATGCGCCCGAACATACGGCTAACCCATTGCATCGCACCCCCATCCTAAACACACAGTCTAAACTAAGATGTAAACACATTATATATAATCTATAACATTCCCCAAACATGGGTATAAGCACCAGGTGAAATAGTCTGCATCACTAGACACTAACACCTAACTCAACAAGGTAGTAAACAGGTATTTTATAATGAAAGCTATGCAACAGAAACATAGCAAATAGTGGCAGACCTTTTCTAAAAATTTGCCCATGCTGCCATGTGTACACTTACCTTCTACTGGCCCCTAATACAGAGGTGGAATGAAAAGTAGCTAGCATACAGCCTGAATTTGGAGTGCTTTCACATGTGATTTGGATGCTAGCACTGATTACTTGTGGCTAAGTGGTGGACTGGATTGACATATGGAATGGGTAGTGTCAGTTGTACTACATAGCAAACAAGTGCACAGTACAGAAGTACATTCAAATATACATGTCATGTCTGACCTCAGTTGTATTTGGTCATTGGTGTTGGAATCTGCATTTAGCAAATAAATCAGACTTACTGAGTTTGCCAGGTTTTTTGGGAATATTTTTCCACACCAAGGGGCGGCCCGTATGCGCCGCACGGTTGACGCTGGCGTACGGGACGCGGCCGTACGGAACGCAGCTTGCAGCTGATTAACGCCAATTACAGAAATAGTATTTAAAGTGGTCCTAGAAAGGCAAACACTTGTTGCAAACATGGCAGGGTCAGACTCAGAGGAAGAGCAGGTGGTGCATAATCTGTTGGCCCGCATGGAGGCCAACACCACCTATGTACCCCTCAACCCAGAGGACCGAGCTGGCCCGTCAACAGCAGGCCAATCAGCAGCTGGGCCATCCTCAGCAGAATCATTGGGAACACAGCAGGTGGCTTCCCAACAGAGTAGCCAGCCCAGCACTTCAGGTACAGCAACCGGTGGGCGTGGCCGTGGCAGTGGCAGTGCCCGTGCCAGTGCCCGTGGCCGCAGTGGGGCAACACGGGAACCCACAACAAGAAACATGGCATATGAACCGCGGGAGCTTGACATCCTGGTGACCCGGGCACGTGATTTAATTGAGTGTCCAGCGGTGAAGTTGACACACACAAGGAGATGGAAGATCTGGGAGGAGATAACGGCGGAGATTAATGCAGTGGCTCCACAAGTTCGACAGGCAGAGCATGTTAAGAAGAGGCAAGTACATGTGTGTTACATTAGAGTAGTACAAGTCCAGTAATGTTTACATTCAATATTAGATCTAGTTGGGCAATGGGTGTTCACGTTGCTTGGACGCACAGACATGTAGGCCATGACATTGAATTGATAGTTATTGGAGGGTGACTGTTTTTGTATCTTCTAAGGATTGGTTTGAAAAAAGAATATAATGTAAGTTTGGTGTCAGTAGCCACATGTTGTATTATGTTTCAGATTGCAATGGGTGCTACAGCAAACATGAGGAGTTACATGTATTAATATGTACACTTTGATTGCAGGTGGCACGACTTCAAAGGCAACCTCAAGAAGAAATTGACCGACCGGTGGCAACACAGTCAGACCTCTGGGGCTGGCCCCATGCCATCCAAGCTGAAGCTCACCCCCCTGGAAGAGATGGCCCAGTGCTGTATAGCAGTGGAGGAGGTCCGGGGGGTGAGCACTATAGACAGCGAGTCCCCAGCGGAAGTGATGGCTTCTACTCTAGAAGGTAATTATTTGCAAGGCCATAAGTAGATGTTTAACATTTTGCATGGAATGTGTGGTAATTTCAATTTTCTTGTTCAACAGCATCGCCACCGCTTGGTCAAGATTCTCTTGAGGAGGTTGTGGAGTCTGTGCCACCTGGCCCCAGTAGCAGGCCCGTGCAGCAGCCGCCGGGATTGTCTGCGGCTGAATTGTCCATGTGGGGCCGTGTGCTGGATAGTATTGTGCAGCAGGGAGAGTCGGCATTCGAGCGGGTGCGTAGGGCCGAGGAGGTGCTGCAGGGTTTGACCACCAGCCAGCAGAGTATTGCTGAGAGCCTGCAGGCTATGAGTGCCAGCCAGCAAGCTATGGCTGGCAGCCAACAAGCTATTGCTGGTAGCCTGCAGGTGCTGGCTGATCAAGCCCTGCGGCAAAACGACCTCCTCCTCCGCCATAATGAACTTATGGTGGAGCTAGTTACCAGCAATAGGGCCCTAATGTCACCCGCTTCGGGTGCATTACCATCCTCATCACTCCCTGCTGCCAGAGGGGGAAGAAGATCCACCCCCTCACCAGCATGCGCTCCACATGAGCCACCATCAGCCTCTGGCCGTGGACGAGGCACAAGAGCTGCTGCACGTGGCAAGGAGCCTGCCAGGGCCAAACGTGCTCGCAAATGAACTTGTGTCCCCATTAATCTCCACCGTTATGTCTTCCCAAATCTTCCATTGAGCTGTGTGTGTCAGCAGCCTGTGTCCAAATCCGTGCCCAGGGTCACCACTTTTGCCCGCGGTTCAAATGTCATGTTTGGTTCCTCTGTTGCCCTGTTTCAGTGTGCTGTACTTGAAGTGTTGGTGCTGTACTTTTGTTGTGAAGCCACCTGATGTGTTCCCAATGATTCTGCTGTGGCTATTTATTCTTTATTATTTTATTTGGTCCTGGTATGGTACCATTTGTTTTGTTATGTATTTTCATTTTTTGCCTAAGTTTGTTTAATAAATGTTATTTTGGCCCCACAAATGTCTGTATTAATTTAGACATGCAGAAGTGGCATGTGTATTAGTATTAATATTATTAAGTTGTGTGCATTATTTGCAATGTTAAAGTGTGTGACAAGTGCAGCATGTAATGTTCCCTTTAAGCTGCAATGCTTCCAATTGTAGCAGTGAGAAGCGTGTAATTAACAAGTAATGGGTAAAGTATGTGATTGTATTGGGTTCAGGTGACATTGGTTGAGGTGCGTCCATCCTGATTAGGCGTTCCGATTGCCTAGCGCATGACCGAGTGGTGTCCGCAAAGCAAGAGTAACCTTTTGGACACCGCACATTTCTTCCCTTTTTGTTCGCGTGCATTCGGCGTGCTGTCCGAATGCACGCCTACCAATATATGTGTACTCCCCCGTGTCCGCCCATGTTTCCGCCCAGTTTAGCCCACTTTGAAACTACGCCCCTGTGTCATTCCGCATGACGCCCATAACACACCCCTATTGGCCGAATGTATGCGGTGCACAGTTCTGTACGGGATTAGTGAGAACAAGTACGGAGACCATGCGTGGCACATGCGCGTCGCGTTCTCCACGCATGCGCAGACGGCTAAAAAACGCCATCCGAAAGAATGCGGAAAAGTCCGCACCGATCAGAATAAGGGCCAATGAGTATAACAAGTAACAGTGTAAACTGTGTAATGTATCATTTTACATATCACTAAACATTAGATGTATTTGTTTATTACATCATAATACACTTCAATGTATTTAACTGTTGGCTTATCTTTGGCATAACTATATGCAGTAATGCAGCCCTTTCATGTTCCCAGCAAAGGGGATGCAAAACTGTTTTTCAGACCAATTCATGTTTAAAATAAACTGCCACAAGTAAAGACAATAAACAGAAATGTTTTAAATCCTGCACCTAAAGAACAGAGTGTATACCTCCTCGCTTGGCAAACTAATCAGCTCCTTCGGATTTCAGTATCACTTATATGCGGATGATATTTAAATCTATCTATCAACCCCAGAGCTGTCACCAGTGGTTTTGGGCCGAGTCTCTGAATGCCTCTCTGCCATCTCATCTTGGATGTCTTCTCGCCACCTCAAACTCAATATTCCCAAAACGGAATTACTTATATTCCCGCCAACTAAGAACAGTTACCATCCTGACATCTCCATCGCTGTTGACAACTCGACAATCTACCCTACCCCACAAGCTCGTTGCTTAGGGGTCACCCTCGACTTTGACCTGTCCTTTGCTCCTCACATTCAATCTGTCTCCAAAACATGTTACATGCATCTAAAAAACATATCCAAAATACGACCGTATCTCACACAAGACACTACCAAATCTCTTATCCATGCACTCATTATATCCCGCATTGATTATTGCAATAGTCTCCTAACTGGACTTCCCAAGAACAGACTCTCACCACTGCAATCCATTCTAAATGCTGCTGCTAGGCTGCTCTTCCTTGTAAGATGCTCATCGTCTGCTGATCCGCTCTGCCAGTCCCTCCATTGGTTGCCTGTATCTTACCGTATTCAATATAAAACACTTCTACTCGCATATAAAGCTATTAACCATACTGCACCAGCATATATCTCTGCACTTATCACACAATATCTCCCATCTCGACCACTCCGCTCTGCACAAGATCTGCGTCTCTCTTCTGCACGGATCACCAGCTCCCATTCACTATTACAGGACTTTCATCGGGCTGCTCCTACCCTATGGAATGCCCTTCCATGCACAATAAGACTCTCCACCAGTCTCCAAACTTTCAAGTGTTCCCTGATAACTCACCTCTTCAGGCAAGCCTATCATATTTATATACCGCACCCATAACCCTCTGAGGCACTTATGTATTATATAGCTTCCCTTCTGGACTTGTAACTTGGTGGGACTGCTATGCTATTACTGGTGCCTGTCCTTGTGTTTCCCTCCTATATACCTAATAGATTGTAAGCTTGCAGCAGGGCCCTCATACCTCCAAGTCTGTCTGTCGTTACCCAGTTTGTTTTATCACTGTCTACTATTGTAAAGCGCAACGGAATCTGCTGCGCTATATAAGAAACTGCAAATACAGATGGGTCTTTTCCCATCTTTGCAGGGGATGGCGCTGGCGTCGCCAGCCGCCATCCCCCGCCAGCGCCATGGCGATCGTGAGAAGGGGACGCGCGCGCACGAGAGGCGCGCGCGTCCCCTTCCGACGGCGCTTCCATACGTTTCCCCGGGTCCCCGCCGGCTTGCCGGCGGTAACCCGGGGTCCCCGCCGACTGCCCGCACCCCCCACTAACCCCCCCTAACCCTGTCCGTCTCCCTGAGGCAGAGACGGACAGGGTTTCCGTCGCGCTAGCGACGGAGACTGAGACGCGCGTGCGCGTGAGACGCACGCGCGTCTCAGTTTTCTCGCTGGCGAGGCTGCTGGCGGGTCACCAGCGCGTACGTTCTGGCGACCCGCCAGCAAGGATGAAAAACGTAACATACTGTAAATAAATAAATAATAAATAATGCATTGTTACTGAACTTACTGGAGCATTCAGTATAGAGTTTGTTGGACATTAGAAGACACAGAGGTGCACTATTCTATTAAAGGCAAACAAAAGGGATTTACCCTGTTTTTTTTTTTTCACCAAGTTTCTTTTCTTGATCACATCGATTACAGAGCATCCTCTCCCCCCCCCCCCCCCCCCCCCCCCCAAAAAAAAAAAAAAACACGTTCAGGAAAAAACACCATAATCACTATTGAAACCATGAAAATGGGTCATTTATCAGGGATTTTTCTCCCACCAGTCAGTCACTTTGCACTAGGACAAGCTCGTCCTCTCTTTTACTAAGCTAAAGTATATTAATAAACCACTCTGACATCCTGACATAATATAACTAGATCGGAGCATCTTCATAGTTTTCGTCATTTTCAGCAAAAAAGTGAAACTTCAGGCCTCTTGCCAGAACAGAAGATGTTGACTCAGATCAAAAAGCTTTTGCACGTTTCTTATTCAGGTCAAGTCACAACTTTCCCACACTAGCCGATTCTGAATTTCTCAATTTCAGTTTTTTCACTTTGCCCTAATGCAGATGTTACTCAAAGCTACCCGTCCTCCACATACCTATTGCCATCTATATGTGGATGATACTGCCATTAGCCCAGCAAGCGAGCGGAAATCACACTAGCGGGGAGGCCAGTGCGATCAGGTATGAATCCGGGTCTTTATGTACTCTATCTATGAGGTGTGCCGGACGTAATGTATGACCCACAGCCGGTACTTACCCCACTCTTACTGCTACTGGACTGCTTCAGTATCTGTGTCTGGATGGCGGAGGCCATGTCCACGGTCTAGAAAGAAAATGTGTGAAATCAGTGAACCGATAAGAACAAGGGACATGTGATGCCAGCTGACTTCTTGAACTGCCATGTGTAGGAAGGTAGGGGCATCCTGTACTATGTGCTGGGGATATACTAACACACACCAGTAAGAGCAGTGTGCGGGGTATACAGAGATACAGCGAGGGCAGCCTGATTCCGACTTACCATCCTGTACTAAGTGCTGGGGCCACACTAACACATACCAGTAAGAGCGGTGTGCGGGGTATACAGAGATACAGCGAGGGCAGCCTGATGCCCCCATACCATCCTGTACTGTATGCTGGGGGCCACACTAACACATACCAGTAAGAGCTGTGTGCGGGGTATACAGAGATACAGGCAGCCTGATGCCCACTTACCATCCTGTACTATGTGCTGGGGGCCACACTAACACATACCAGTAAGAGCGGTGTGCGGGGTATACAGAGATACAGCGAGGGCAGCCTGATGCCCCCTTACCATCCTGTACTATATGCTGGGGGCCACACTAACACATACCAGTAAGAGCAGTGTGTGGGGTATACAGAGATACAGCGAGGGCAGCCTGATGCCCACTTACCATCCTGTACTATGTGCTGGGGGCCACACTAACACATACCAGTAAGAGCGGTGTGTGGGGTATACAGAGATACAGCAAGGGCAGCCTGATGCCCACTTACCATCCTGTATTATGTGCTGGGGCCACACTAACACATACCAGTAAGAGCGGTGTGCGGGGTATACAGAGATACAGCGAGGGCAGCCTGATGCCCCCTTACCATCCTGTACTATATGCTGGGGGCCACACTAACACATACCAGTAAGAGCAGTGTGTGGGGTATACAGAGATACAGCGAGGGCAGCCTGATGCCCACTTACCATCCTGTACTATGTGCTGGGGGCCACACTAACACATACCAGTAAGAGCGGTGTGTGGGGTATACAGAGATACAGCGAGGGCAGCCTGATGCCCCCTTACCATCCTGTACTGTGTGCTGGGGGCCACACTAACACATACCAGTAAGAGCAGTGTGCGGGGTATACAGAGATACAGCGAGGGCAGCCTGATGCCCCCATACCATCCTGTACTATATGCTGGGGGCCACACTAACACATACCAGTAAGAGCTGTGTGTGGGGTATACAGAGATAAAGGCAGCATGATGCCCACTTACCATCCTGTACTATGTGCTGGGGCCACACTAACACATACCAGTAAGAGCAGTGTGTGGGGTATACAGAGATACAGCGAGGGCAGCCTGATGCCCCCTTACCATCCTGTACTATGTGCTGGGGGCCACACTAACACATACCAGTAAGAGCGGTGTGCGGGGTATACAGAGATACAGCGAGGGCAGCCTGATGTCCCCATACCATCCTGTACTATGTGCTGGGGGCCACACTAACACATACCAGTAAGAGCTGTGTGTGGGGTATACAGAGATACAGCGAGGGCAGCCTGATGCCCACTTACCATCCTGTACTATGTGCTGGGGGCCACACTAACACATACCAGTAAGAGCTGTGTGTGGGGTATACAGAGATACAGCGAGGGCAGCCTGATGCCCTCTTACCATCCTGTACTATGTGCTGGGGGCCACACTAACACATACCAGTAAGAGCTGTGTGCGGGGTATACAGAGATACAGCAAGGGCAGCCTGATGCCCACTTACCATCCTGTACTATGTGCTGGGGGCCACACTAACACATACCAGTAAGAGCAGTGTGCGGGGTATACAGAGATACAGCGAGGGCAGCCTGATGCCCCCTTACCATCCTGTACTATGTGCTGGGGGTACACTAACACATACCAGTAAGAGCGGTGTGCGGGGTATACAGAGATACAGCGAGGGCAGCCTGATGCCCACTTACCATCCTGTACTATGTGCTGGGGCTCACACTAACACATACCAGTAAGAGCAGTGTGTGGGGTATACAGAGATACAGGCAGCCTGATGCCCCCATACCATCCTGTACTATGTGCTGGGGGTCACACTAACACATACCAGTAAGAGCAGTGTGTGGGGTATACAGAGATACAGCAAGGGCAGCCTGATGCCCACTTACCATCCTGTACTATGTGCTGGGGGCCACACTAACACATACCAGTAAGAGCGGTGTGCGGGGTATACAGAGATACAGCGAGGGCAGCCTGATGCCCCCTTACCATCCTGTACTATATGCTGGGGGCCACACTAACACATACCAGTAAGAGCAGTGTGTGGGGTATACAGAGATACAGCGAGGGCAGCCTGATGCCCACTTACCATCCTGTACTATGTGCTGGGGGCCACACTAACACATACCAGTAAGAGCGGTGTGCGGGGTATACAGAGATACAGCGAGGGCAGCCTGATGCCCTCTTACCATCCTGTACTATGTGCTGGGGGCCACACTAACACATACCAGTAAGAGCAGTGTGCGGGGTATACAGAGATACAGCGAGGGCAGCCTGATGCCCCCATACCATCCTGTACTATGTGCTGGGGCTCACACTAACACATACCAGTAAGAGCGGTGTGCGGGGTATACAGAGATACAGCGAGGGCAGCCTGATGCCCCCTTACCATCCTGTACTATGTGCTGGGGCTCACACTAACACATACCAGTAAGAGCAGTGTGTGGGGTATACAGAGATACAGCGAGGGCAGCCTGATGTCCCCATACCATCATGTACTATGTGCTGGGGGCCACACTAACACATACCAGTAAGAGCAGTGTGTGGGGTATACAGAGATACAGGCAGCCTGATGCCCCCTTACCATCCTGTACTATGTGCTGGGGGCCACACTAACACATACCAGTAAGAGCGGTGTGCGGGGTATACAGAGATACAGTGAGGGCAGCCTGATGCCCCCATACCATCCTGTACTATGTGCTGGGGGCCACACTAACACATACCAGTAAGAGCGGTGTGTGGGGTATACAGAGATACAGCAAGGGCAGCCTGATGCCCCCTTACCATCCTGTACTGTGTGCTGGGGGCCACACTAACACATACCAGTAAGAGCAGTGTGCGGTGTATACAGAGATACAGCGAGGGCAGCCTGATGCCCCCTTACCATCCTGTACTATGTGCTGGGGGCCACACTAACACATACCAGTAAGAGCGTTGTGCGGGGTATACAGAGATACAGCAAGGGCAGCCTGATGCCCCCTTACCATCCTGTACTATGTGCTGGGGGTACACTAACACATACCAGTAAGAGCTGTGTGTGGGGTATACAGAGATACAGCGAGGGCAGCCTGATGCCCCCATACCATCATGTACTATGTGCTGGGGGCCACACTAACACATACCAGTAAGAGCAGTGTGTGGGGTATACAGAGATACAGGCAGCCTGATGCCCCCATACCATCCTGTACTATGTGCTGGGGGTCACACTAACACATACCAGTAAGAGCGGTGTGCGGGGTATACAGAGATACAGCGAGGGCAGCCTGATGCCCACTTACCATCCTGTACTATGTGCTGGGGATATACTAACACATACCAGTAAGAGCGGTGTGCGGGGTATACAGAGATACAGCGAGGGCAGCCTGATGCCCCCTTACCATCCTGTACTATGTGCTGGGGCTCACACTAACACATACCAGTAAGAGCAGTGTGTGGGGTATACAGAGATACAGGCAGCCTGATGCCCCCATACCATCCTGTACTATGTGCTGGGGCTCACACTAACACATACCAGTAAGAGCTGTGTGCGGGGTATACAGAGATACAGCGAGGGCAGCCTGATGCCCCCTTACCATCATGTACTATGTGCTGGGGGCCACACTAACACATACCAGTAAGAGCAGTGTGTGGGGTATACAGAGATACAGCGAGGGCAGCCTGATGTCCCCATACCATCATGTACTATGTGCTGGGGGCCACACTAACACATACCAGTAAGAGCGTTGTGCGGGGTATACAGAGATACAGCGAGGGCAGCCTGATGCCCCCATACCATCCTGTACTATATGCTGGGGGCCACACTAACACATACCAGTAAGAGCTGTGTGTGGGGTATACAGAGATACAGGCAGCATGATGCCCACTTACCATCCTGTACTATATGCTGGGGGCCACACTAACACATACCAGTAAGAGCAGTGTGTGGGGTATACAGAGATACAGCGAGGGCAGCCTGATGTCCCCATACCATCATGTACTATGTGCTGGGGGCCACACTAACACATACCAGTAAGAGCTGTGTGTGGGGTATATAGAGATACAGCGAGGGCAGCCTGATGTCCCCATACCATCATGTACTATGTGCTGGGGGCCACACTAACACATACCAGTAAGAGCTGTGTGTGGGGTATACAGAGATACAGCGAGGGCAGCCTGATGCCCCCTTACCATCCTGTACTATGTGCTGGGGATATACTAACACATACCAGTAAGAGCGGTGTGCGGGGTATACAGAGATACAGCGAGGGCAGCCTGATGCCCACTTACCATCCTGTACTATGTGCTGGGGCTCACACTAACACACACCAGTAAGAGCGGTGTGCGGGGTATACAGAGATACAGGCAGCCTGATGCCCACTTACCATCCTGTACTATGTGCTGGGGGCCACACTAACACATACCAGTAAGAGCGTTGTGTGGGGTATACAGAGATACAGCAAGGGCAGCCTGATGCACCCTTACCATCCTGTACTATGTGCTGGGGGCCACACTAACACATACCAGTAAGAGCGGTGTGCGGGGTATACAGAGATACAGCGAGGGCAGCCTGATGCCCCCATACCATCCTGTACTGTATGCTGGGGGCCACACTAACACATACCAGTAAGAGCAGTGTGTGGGGTATACAGAGACACAGCGAGGGCAGCCTGATGCCCCCTTACCATCCTGTACTATGTGCTGGGGATATACTAACACATACCAGTAAGAGCGGTGTGCGGGGTATACAGAGATACAGCGAGGGCAGCCTGATGCCCACTTACCATCCTGTACTATGTGCTGGGGCTCACACTAACACATACCAGTAAGAGCAGTGTGTGGGGTATACAGAGATACAGGCAGCCTGATGCCCCCACACCATCCTGTACTATGTGCTGGGGGTCACACTAACACATACCAGTAAGAGCGGTGTGCGGGGTATACAGAGATACAGCGAGGGCAGCCTGATGCCCCCTTACCATCCTGTACTATGTGCTGGGGGATACACTAACACATACCAGTAAGAGCGGTGTGTGGGGTATACAGAGATACAGCGAGGGCAGCCTGATGCCCACTTACCATCCTGTACTATGTGCTGGGGGCCACACTAACACATACCAGTAAGTGCAGTGTGTGGGGTATACAGAGATACAGCGAGGGCAGCCTGATGCCCCCTTACCATCCTGTACTGTGTGCTGGGGGCCACACTAACACATACCAGTAAGAGCAGTGTGTGGGGTATACAGAGATACAGCGAGGGCAGCCTGATGCCCCCTTACCATCCTGTACTATGTGCTGGGGGTTACATCTGATAACTAGAACTAGGGAGTTTACAGAAGGATATGGCTTGCCATTGGGGGCAAGTTATGTTCAGACCAAAAGGTGTGTCCAGCTCCACACATGGGTGTGTCCAGCTCCACACATGGGAGTGTCCAGCTCCACACATGGGAGTGTCCAGCTCCACACATGGGTGTGTCCAGCTCCACACATGGGAGTGTCCAGCTCCACACATGGGAGTGTCCAGCTCCACACATGGGTGTGTCCAGCTCCACACATGGGAGTGTCCAGCTCCACACATGGGTGTGTCCAGCTCCACACATGGGTGTGTCCAGCTCCACACATGGGTGTGTCCAGCTCCACACATGGGCGTGGCAGTTGTGAGGCAGATATAATACAGGCAGGAAGACTTGAGACAGACATAGAAGACAGCCATGAGACATGCAGAAATAAAACAGACAGAGCACAGCCATGAGACGGGCATAGACGACAACCATGAGACAGGTAGGCATGAGACAGACATTGAAAACAGCCATGAGACAGCCATGAGACAAGCAGGCATGAGACAGACATAGACAACGGTCATGAGACAGACATAGAAGACAGCCATGAGACAGACATAGAAGACAGCCATGAGACAGGCATAGAAGACAGCCATGAGACAGACATAGAACACAGCCATGAGACAGACATAGAAGACAGCCATGAGACAGACATAGAAGACAGCCATGAGACAGACATAGAAGACAGCCATGAGACAGACAGAGCACAGCCATGAGACGGACATAGATGACAACCATGAGACAGCATGAGACAGGTAGGCATGAGACAGACATAGAACACGGCCATGAGACAGACATAGAACACGGCCATGAGACAGACATAGAACACGGCCATGAGACAGACATAGAGCACAGCCATGAGACAGACATAGAAGACAGCCATGAGACAGACATAGAACACAGCCATGAGACAGACATAGAAGACAGCCATGAGACAGACATAGAACACAGCCATGAGACAGACATAGAACACGGCCATGAGACAGACATAGAACACGGCCATGAGACAGACATAGAGCACAGCCATGAGACAGACATAGAAGACAGCCATGAGACAGACATAGAACACAGCCATGAGACAGACATAGAAGACAGCCATGAGACAGACATAGAACACAGCCATGAGACAGACATAGAACACAGCCATGAGACAGACATAGAAGACAGCCATGAGACAGACAGAGCACAGCCATGAGACGGACATAGATGACAACCATGAGACAGCATGAGACAGGTAGGCATGAGACAGACATAGAACACGGCCATGAGACAGACATAGAAGACAGCCATGAGACAGACAGAGCACAGCCATGAGACGGACATAGATGACAACCATGAGACAGCATGAGACAGGTAGGCATGAGACAGACATAGAACACAGCCATGAGACAGACATAGAAGACAGCCATGAGACAGACATAGAACACGGCCATGAGACAGGCATAGAAGACAGGCATAGAAGACAGCCATGAGACAGGCATAGAAGACAGCCATGAGACAGGCATAGAAGACAGTCATGAGACAGACATAGAAGAAAGCCATGAGACAGACATAGAAGACAGGCAGGCATGAGACAGACATAGAAGACAGCCATGAGACAGGCATAGAACATAGCCATGAGACAGACATAGAAGACAGCCATGAGACAGACATAGAACACAGCCATGAGACAGACATAGAACACAGCCATGAGACAGACATAGAACACAGCCATGAGACATGCAGAAATGAGACAGAGAGAGCACAGCCATAGATGGACATAGATGACAACCATGAGAATGCCATGAGACAAGCAGGCATGAGACATACATAGGAGACAGCCATGAGACAGACAGGCATGAGACAGACATAGAACACAGCCATGAGAAAGGCAGGTATGAGACAGACATAGAAGACAGCCATGAGACAGGCAGGCATGAGACAGACATAGAACACAGCCATGAGACAGGCAGGCATGAGACTGCCAGGAGACAAGCAGGCATGAGACAGAGATAGAAGACAGATATGAGACAGGCAGGAATGAGACAGACATAGAACACAGCCATGAGACAGACAGTCATGAGACAGACATAGAACACAGCCATGAGAAAGGCAGGTATGAGACAGACATAGAAGACAGCCATGAGAAAGGCAGGTATGAGACAGACATAGAAGACAGCCATGAGACAGGCAGGTATGAGACAGACATAGAAGACAGCCATGAGAAAGGCAGGTATGAGACTGCCAGGAGACTGACCTCTTGTGCGGTCAGCCCTGGCCCTGGAACCAGCATGACTTCTTTCATCAAGTTGAGCTTCCCAGGAGAGGACTTGCCACAGCTGAGCAGTGTTACCAGGGGTGTGGGAAGCACCAGGTCTGGGGGCAGCTGCTGGAATATAGAGAGAACAAGGTATTATTATTATATTACAGTACAAACACAATGGGGCTGATACAGAGGAGACTGCAGGTCAGCCGTCATCGCACTGGGTATGTAGAGATAACACAGTTATACTCAGACCGCCTATAGGCACCATAATCCTCAGCACGCACACATACCCTATATAAAGCATTATATTGCTAATGACATGGGTGTGATGTACCAGGATACCCCGCAGCAGTGATAGCGCTGTACGGTGATGCAGCATGAGGCGTCTATTACACACAGCCCCTATACCTGTACCCTACTATACACATCACAGAGGCCTGAGTCACATGTGGCTGGGGCTGTATCCTTCCTTGGTAGCAGCAGTGATAGCGCTGTATGGTGATGCAGCAGGAGGCGTCTATTACACACAGCCCCTATACCTGTACACTACTATACACATCACAGGGGTCTGAGTCAGATGTGGCTGGGGCTGTATCCTTCCTTGGTAACAGCAGTGATAGCGCTGTATGGTGATGCAGCAGGAGGCGTCTATTACACACAGCCCCTATACCTGTACCCTACTATACACATCACAGGGGCCTGAGTCACATGTGGCTGGGGCTGTCTCCTTCCTTGGTAGCAGCAGTGATAGCGCTGTATGGTGATGCAGCTGGAGGCGTCTATTACACACAGCCCCTATACCTGTACCCTACTATACACATCACAGGGACCTGAGTCAGATGTGGCTGGGGCTGTATCCTTCCTTGGTAGTAGCAGTGATAGCGCTGTATGGTGATGCAGCAGGAGGCGTCTATTACACACAGCCCCTATACCTGTACCCTACTATACACATCACAGGGACCTGAGTCACATGTGGCTGGGGCTGTATCCTTCCTTGGTAACAGCAGTGATAGCGCTGTATGGTGATGCAGCAGGAGGCGTCTATTACACACAGCCCCTATACCTGTACCCTACTATACACATCACAGGGGCCTGAGTCACATGTGGCTGGGGCTGTATCCTTCCTTGGTAGTAGCAGTGATAGCGCTGTATGGTGATGCAGCAGGAGGCGTCTATTACACACAGCCCCCTATACCTGTACCCTACTATACACATCACAGGGGCCTGAGTCACATGTGGCTGGGGCTGTATCCTTCCTTGGTAGCAGCAGTGATAGCGCTGTATGGTGATGCAGCAGGAGGAGTCTATTACACACAGCCCCTATACCTGTATCCTACTATACACATCACAGGGGCCTGAGTCTGATGTGGCTGGGGCTGTATCCTTCCTTGGTAGCAGCAGTGATAGGTCTGTATGGTGATGCAGCAGGAGGCGTCTATTACACACAGCCCCTATACCTGTACCCTACTATACACATCACAGGGACCTGAGTCACATGTGGCTGGGGCTGTATCCTTCCTTGGTAGCAGCAGTGATAGCGCTGTATGGTGATGCAGCAGGAGGCGTCTATTACACACAGCCCCTATATCTGTACCCTACTATACACATCACAGAGACCTGAGTCACATGTGGCTGGGGCTGTATCCTTCCTTGGTAGCAGCAGTGATAGCGCTGTATGGTGATGCAGCAGGAGGCGTCTATTACACACAGTCCCTATACCTGTACCCTACTATACACATCACAGGGACCTGAGTCAGATGTGGCTGGGGCTGTATCCTTCCTTGGTAGCAGCAGTGATAGCGCTGTATGGGGATGCAGCAGGAGGCGTCTATTACACACAGCCCCTATACCTGTACCCTACTATACACATCACAGGGGCCTGAGTCACATGTGGCTGGGGCTGTATCCTTCCTTGGTAGCAGCAGTGATAGCACTGTATGGTGATGCAGCAGGAGGCGTCTATTACACACAGCCCCTATACCTGTACCCTACTATACACATCACAGGGACCTGAGTCACATGTGGCTGGGGCTGTATCCTTCCTTGGTAGCAGCAGTTATAGCGCTGTATGGTGATGCAGCAGGAGGCGTCTATTACACACAGCCCCCTATACCTGTACACTACTATACACATCACAGGGACCTGAGTCAGATGTGGCTGGGGCTGTATCCTTCCTTGGTAGCAGCAGTGATAGTACTGTATGGTGATGCAGCAGGAGGCGTCTATTACACACAGCCCCCTATACCTGTACCCTACTATACACATCACAGGGGTCTGAGTCAGATGTGGCTGGGGCTGTATCCTTCCTTGGTAGCAGCAGTGATAGCGCTGTATGGTGATGCAGCAGGAGGCGTCTATTACACACAGCCCCCTATACCTGTACCCTACTATACACATCACAGAGACCTGAGTCACATGTGGCTGGGGCTGTATCCGTCCTTGGTAGCAGCAGTGATAGCGCTGTATGATGATGCAGCAGGAGGCGTCTATTACACACAGCCCCCTATATCTGTACCCTACTATACACATCACAGGGGCCTGAGTCACATGTGGCTGGGGCTGTATCCTTCCTTGGTAGCAGCAGTGATAGCGCTGTATGGTGATGCAGCAGGAGGCGTCTATTACACACAGCCCCCTATACCTGTACCCTACTATACACATCACAGAGACCTGAGTCACATGTGGCTGGGGCTGTATCCTTCCTTGGTAGCAGCAGTGATAGGTCTGTATGGTGATGCAGCAGGAGGCGTCTATTACACACAGCCCCCTAATACCTATACCCTACTATACACATCACAGGGACCTGAGTCACATGTGGCTGGGGCTGTATCCTTCCTTGGTAGCAGCAGTGATAGCGCTGTATGGTGATGCAGCAGGAGGCGTCTATTACACACAGCCCCCTATACCTGTACCCTACTATACACATCACAGGGACCTGAGTCACATGTGGCTGGGGCTGTATCCTTCCTTGGTAGCAGCAGTGACAGCGCTGTATGGTGATGCAGCATGAGGCGTCTATTACACACAGCCCCTATACCTGTACCCTACTATACACATCACAGGGACCTGAGTCACATGTGGCTGGGGCTGTATCCTTCCTTGGTAGCAGCAGTGATAGTACTGTATGGTGATGCAGCAGGAGGCGTCTATTACACACAGCCCCTATACCTGTACCCTACTATACACATCACAGAGACCTGAGTCACATGTGGCTGGGGCTGTATCCTTCCTTGGTAGCAGCAGTGATAGCGCTGTATGGTGATGCAGCAGGAGGCGTCTATTACACACAGCCCCCTATACCTGTACCCTACTATACACATCACAGGGGCCTGAGTCAGATGTGGCTGGGGCTGTATCCTTCCTTGGTAGCAGCAGTGATAGTACTGTATGGTGATGCAGCAGGAGGCGTCTATTACACACAGCCCCTATACCTGTACCCTACTATACACATCACAGAGACCTGAGTCAGATGTGGCTGGGGCTGTATCCTTCCTTGGTAGCAGCAGTGATAGTACTGTATGGTGATGCAGCAGGAGGCGTCTATTACACACAGCCCCTATACCTGTACCCTACTATACACATCACAGAGACCTGAGTCAGATGTGGCTGGGGCTGTATCCTTCCTTGGTAGCAGCAATGATAGCACTGTATGGTGCAGCAGGAGGCGTCTATTACACACAGCCCCTATACCTGTACCCTACTATACACATCACAGAGACCTGAGTCAGATGTGGCTGGGGCTGTATCCTTCCTTGGTAGCAGCAGTGATAGTACTGTATGGTGATGCAGCAGGAGGCGTCTATTACACACAGCCCCTATACCTGTACCCTACTATACACATCACAGAGACCTGAGTCAGATGTGGCTGGGGCTGTATCCTTCCTTGGTAGCAGCAGTGATAGTACTGTATGGTGATGCAGCAGGAGGCGTCTATTACACACAGCCCCTATACCTGTACCCTACTATACACATCACAGAGACCTGAGTCACATGTGGCTGGGGCTGTATCCTTCCTTGGTAGCAGCAGTGATAGCGCTGTATGGTGATGCAGCAGGAGGCGTCTATTACACACAGCCCCCTATACCTGTACCCTACTATATACATCACAGGGGCCTGAGTCACATGTGGCTGGGGCTGTATCCTTCCTTGGTAGCAGCAGTGATAGCGCTGTATGGTGATGCAGCATGAGGCATCTATTACACACAGCCCCCTATACCTGTACACTACTATACACATCACAGGGACCTGAGTCAGATGTGGCTGGGGCTGTATCCTTCCTTGGTAGCAGCAGTGATAGCGCTGTATGGTGATGCAGCAGGAGGCGTCTATTACACACAGCCCCCTATACCTGTACCCTACTATATACATCACAGGGGCCTGAGTCACATGTGGCTGGGGCTGTATCCTTCCTTGGTAACAGCAGTGATAGTACTGTATGGTGATGCAGCAGGAGGCGTCTATTACACACAGCCCCTATACCTGTACCCTACTATACACATCACAGGGACCTGAGTCACATGTGGCTGGGGCTGTATCCTTCCTTGGTAGCAGCAGTGATAGCGCTGTATGGTGATGCAGCAGGAGGCGTCTATTACACACAGCCCCTATACCTGTACACTACTATACACATCACAGGGGCCTGAGTCAGATGTGGCTGGGGCTGTATCCTTCCTTGGTAACAGCAGTGATAGCGCTGTATGGTGATGCAGCAGGAGGCATCTATTACACACAGCTCCTATACCTGTACCCTACTATACACATCATAGGGGCCTGAGTCAGATGTGGCTGGGGCTGTATCCTTCCTTGGTAGCAGCAGTGATAGCGCTATATGGTGATGCAGCAGGAGGCATCTATTACACACAGCCCCTTATACCTGTACCCTACTATACACATCACAGGGGCCTGAGTCACATGTGGCTGGGGCTGTATCCTTCCTTGGTAGCAGCAGTGATAGCGCTGTATGGTGATGCAGCAGGAGGCGTCTATTACACACAGCCCCTATACCTGTACCCTACTATACACATCACAGGGGCCTGAGTCACATGTGGCTGGGGCTGTATCCTTCCTTGGTAACAGCAGTGATAGCGCTGTATGGTGATGCAGCAGGAGGCGTCTATTACACGCAGCCCCTATACCTGTACCCTACTATACACATCACAGGGACCTGAGTCACATGTGGCTGGGGCTGTATCCTTCCTTGGTAGCTGCAGTGATAGCGCTGTATGGTGATGCAGCAGGAGGCGTCTATTACACACAGCCCCTATACCTGTACCCTACTATACACATCACAGGGACCTGAGTCACATGTGGCTGGGGCTGTGTCCTTCCTTGGTAGCAGCAGTGATAGCGCTGTATGGTGATGCAGCAGGAGGCATCTATTACACACAGCCCCTATACCTGTACCCTACTATACACATCACAGGGACCTGAGTCACATGTGACTGGGGCTGTATCCTTCCTTGGTAACAGCAGTGATAGTACTGTATGGTGATGCAGCAGGAGGCGTCTATTACACACAGCCCCTATACCTGTACCCTACTATACACATCACAGAGACCTGAGTCACATGTGGCTGGGGCTGTATCCTTCCTTGGTAGCAGCAGTGATAGCGCTGTATGGTGATGCAGCACGAGGCGTCTATTACACACAGCCCCTATACCTGTACCCTACTATACACATCACAGGGGCCTGAGTCACATGTGGCTGGGGCTGTATCCTTCCTTGGTAGCAGCAGTGATAGCGCTGTATGGTGATGCAGCAGGAGGCGTCTATTACACACAGCCCCTATACCTGTACCCTACTATACACATCACAGGGGCCTGAGTCACATGTGGCTGGGGCTGTATCCTTCCTTGGTAGCAGCAGTGATAGCGCTGTATGGTGATGCAGCAGGAGGCGTCTATTACACACAGCCCCTATACCTGTACCCTACTATACACATCATAGGGGCCTGAGTCACATGTGGCTGGGGCTGTATCCTTCCTTGGTAGCAGCAGTGATAGCACTGTATGGTGATGCAGCAGGAGGCGTCTATTACACACAGCCCCTATACCTGTACCCTACTATACACATCACAGGGGTCTGAGTCACATGTGGCTGGGGCTGTGTCCTTCCTTGGTAGCAGCAGTGATAGCGCTGTATGGTGATGCAGCAGGAGGCGTCTATTACACACAGCCCCTATATCTGTACCCTACTATACACATCACAGGGACCTGAGTCAGATGTGGCTGGGGCTGTATCCTTCCTTGGTAGCAGCAGTGATAGTACTGTATGGTGATGCAGCAGGAGGCGTCTATTACACACAGCCCCTATACCTGTACCCTACTATACACATCACAGGGGCCTGAGTCACATGTGGCTGGGGCTGTATCCTTCCTTGGTAGCAGCAGTGATAGCGCTGTATGATGATGCAGCAGGAGGCGTCTATTACACACAGCCCCTATACCTGTACCCTACTATACACATCACAGGGGTCTGAGTCACATGTGGCTGGGGCTGTATCCTTCCTTGGTAGCAGCAGTGATAGCGCTGTATGGTGATGCAGCAGGAGGCGTCTATTACACACAGCCCCTATACCTGTACCCTACTATACACATCACAGGGACCTGAGTCAGATGTGGCTGGGGCTGTATCCTTCCTTGGTAGCAGCAGTGATAGCGCTGTATGGTGATGCAGCAGGAGGCGTCTATTACACACAGCCCCTATACCTGTACCCTACTATACACATCACAGGGACCTGAGTCAGATGTGGCTGGGGTGGTATCCTTACTTGGTAGCAGTAGTGATAGCGCTGTATGGTGATGCAGCAGGAGGCGTCTATTACACACAGCTCCCTACACCTGTACCCTACTATACACATCACAGAGGCCTGAGTCACATGTGGCTGGGGCTGTATCCTTCCTTGGTAGCAGCAGTGATAGCGCTGTATGGTGATGCAGCAGGAGGCGTCTATTACACACAGCCCCTATATCTGTACCCTACTATACACATCACAGGGACCTGAGTCAGATGTGGCTGGGGCTGTATCCTTCCTTGGTAGCAGCAGTGATAGTGCTGTATGGTGATGCAGCAGGAGGCGTCTATTACACACAGCCCCTATACCTGTACCCTACTATACACATCACAGGGGCCTGAGTCACATGTGGCTGGGGCTGTATCCTTCCTTGGTAGCAGCAGTGATAGCGCTGTATGATGATGCAGCAGGAGGCGTCTATTACACACAGCCCCTATACCTGTACCCTACTATACACATCACAGGGGTCTGAGTCACATGTGGCTGGGGCTGTATCCTTCCTTGGTAGCAGCAGTGATAGCGCTGTATGGTGATGCAGCAGGAGGCGTCTATTACACACAGCCCCTATACCTGTACCCTACTATACACATCACAGGGACCTGAGTCAGATGTGGCTGGGGCTGTATCCTTCCTTGGTAGCAGCAGTGATAGCGCTGTATGGTGATGCAGCAGGAGGCGTCTATTACACACAGCCCCTATACCTGTACCCTACTATACACATCACAGGGACCTGAGTCAGATGTGGCTGGGGTGGTATCCTTACTTGGTAGCAGTAGTGATAGCGCTGTATGGTGATGCAGCAGGAGGCGTCTATTACACACAGCTCCCTACACCTGTACCCTACTATACACATCACAGAGGCCTGAGTCACATGTGGCTGGGGCTGTATCCTTCCTTGGTAGCAGCAGTGATAGCGCTGTATGGTGATGCAGCAGGAGGCGTCTATTACACACAGCCCCTATACCTGTACCCTACTATACACATCACAGGGGCCTGAGTCAGATGTGGCTGGGGCTGTATCCTTCCTTGGTAGCAGCAGTGATAGCGCTGTATGGTGATGCAGCAGGAGGCGTCTATTACACACAGCCCCTATACCTGTACCCTACTATATACATCACAGGGACCTGAGTCACATGTGGCTGGGGCTGTATCCTTCCTTGGTAGCAGCAGTGATAGCGCTGTATGGTGATGCAGCAGGAGGCGTCTATTACACACAGCCCCTATACCTGTACCCTACTATACACATCACAGGGGCCTGAGTCAGATGTGGCTGGGGCTGTATCCTTCATTGGTAGCAGCAGTGATAGCGCTGTATGGTGATGCAGCAGGAGGCGTCTATTACACACAGCCCCTATACCTGTACCCTACTATATACATCACAGGGACCTGAGTCACATGTGGCTGGGGCTGTATCCTTCCTTGGTAGCAGCAGTGATAGCGCTGTATGGTGATGCAGCAGGAGGCGTCTATTACACACAGCCCCTATACCTGTACCCTACTATACACATCACAGGGGCCTGAGTCAGATGTGGCTGGGGCTGTATCCTTCCTTGGTAGCAGCAGTGATAGCGCTGTATGGTGATGCAGCAGGAGGCGTCTATTACACACAGCCCCTATACCTGTACCCTACTATATACATCACAGGGACCTGAGTCACATGTGGCTGGGGCTGTATCCTTCCTTGGTAGCAGCAGTGATAGCGCTGTATGGTGATGCAGCAGGAGGCGTCTATTACACACAGCCCCTATACCTGTACCCTACTATACACATCACAGGGGCCTGAGTCACATGTGGCTGGGGCTGTATCCTTCCTTGGTATTAGCAGTGATAGCGCTGTATGGTGATGCAGCAGGAGGCTTCTATTACACACAGCCCCCTATACCTGTACCCTACTATACACATTACAGGGGCCTGAGTCACATGTGGCTGGGGCTGTATCCTTCCTTGGTAGCAGCAGTGATAGCGCTGTATGGTGATGCAGCAGGAGGCGTCTATTACACACAGCCCCTATACCTGTACCCTACTATACACATCACAGGGACCTGAGTCACATGTGGCTGGGGCTGTATCCTTCCATGGTAGCAGCAGTGATAGCGCTGTATGGTAATGCAGCAGGAGGCGTCTATTACACACAGCCCCTATACCTGTACCCTACTATACACATCACAGGGGCCTGAGTCACATGTGGCTGGGGCTGTATCCTTCCTTGGTAGCAGCAGTGATAGTACTGTATGGTGATGCAGCAGGAGGCGTCTATTACACACAGCCCCTATACCTGTACCCTACTATACACATCACAGGGACCTGAGTCAGATCTGGCTGGGGCTGTATCCGTCCTTGGTAGCAGCAGTGATAGCGCTGTATGGTGATGCAGCAGGAGGCGTCTATTACACACAGCCCCTATACCTGTACCCTACTATACACATCACAGGGGCCTGAGTCACATGTGGCTGGGGCTGTATCCTTCCTTGGTAGCAGCAGTGATAGCGCTGTATGGTGATGCAGCAGGAGGCGTCTATTACACACAGCCCCTATACCTGTACCCTACTATACACATCACAGAGACCTGAGTCACATGTGGCTGGGGCTGTATCCTTCCTTGGTAACAGCAGTGATAGCGCTGTATGGTGATGCAGCAGGAGGCGTCTATTACACACAGCCCCTACACCTGTACCCTACTATATACATCCAGGGACCTGAGTCAGATGTGGCTGGGGCTTTACCCTTCCTTGGTAGCAGCAGTGATAGCACTGTATGGTGATGCAGCAGGAGGCGTCTATTACACACAGCCCCTATACCTGTACCCTACTATACACATCACAGGGGCCTGAGTCACATGTGGCTGGGGCTGTATCCTTCCTTGGTAACAGCAGTGATAGCGCTGTATGGTGATGCAGCATGAGGCGTCTATTACACACAGCCCCTATACCTGTACCCTACTATACACATCACAGGGGCCTGAGTAAGATGTGGCTGGGGCTGTATCCTTCCTTGGTAGCAGCAGTGATAGTGCTGTATGGTGATGCAGCAGGAGGCGTCTATTACACACAGCCCCTATACCTGTACCATACTATACACATCACAGGGGCCTGAGTCACATGTGGCTGGGGCTGTATCCTTCCTTGGTAGTAGCAGTGATAGCGCTGTATGGTGATGCAGCAGGAGGCGTCTATTACACACAGCCCCTATACCTGTACCCTACTATACACATCACAGGGGCCTGAGTCACATGTGGCTGGGGCTGTATCCTTCCTTGGTAGCAGCAGTGATAGCGCTGTATGGTGATGCAGCAGGAGGCGTCTATTACACACAGCCCCTATACCTGTACCCTACTATATACATCACAGAGACCTGAGTCACATGTGGCTGGGGCTGTATCCTTCCTTGGTAGCAGCAGTGATAGCACTGTATGGTGATGCAGCAGGAGGCGTCTATTACACACAGCCCCTATACCTGTACCCTACTATACACATCACAGGGGTCTGAGTCAGATGTGGCTGGGGCTGTATCCTTCCTTGGTAGCAGCAGTGATAGCGCTGTATGGTGATGCAGCAGGAGGCGTCTATTACACACAGCCCCTATACCTGTACCCTACTATATACATCACAGAGACCTGAGTCACATGTGGCTGGGGCTGTATCCTTCCTTGGTAGCAGCAGTGATAGCACTGTATGGTGATGCAGCAGGAGGCGTCTATTACACACAGCCCCTATACCTGTACCCTACTATACACATCACAGGGGCCTGAGTCACATGTGGCTGGGACTGTATCCTTCCTTGGTAGCAGCAGTGATAGTACTGTATGGTGATGCAGCAGGAGGCATCTATTACACACAGCCCCCTATACCTGTACCCTACTATACACATCACAGGGACCTGAGTCACATGTGGCTGGGGCTGTATCCTTCCTTGGTAGCAGCAGTGATAGCGCTGTATGGTGATGCAGCAGGAGGCGTCTATTACACACAGCCCCTATATCTGTACCCTACTATACACATCACAGGGACCTGAGTCACATGTGGCTGGGGCTGTATCCTTCCTTGGTAGCAGCAGTGATAGCACTGTATGGTGATGCAGCAGGAGGCGTCTATTACACACAGCCCCTATACCTGTACCCTACTATACACATCACAGGGGTCTGAGTCAGATGTGGCTGGGGCTGTATCCTTCCTTGGTAGCAGCAGTGATAGCACTGTATGGTGATGCAGCAGGAGGCGTCTATTACACAAAGCCCCTATATCTGTACACTACTATACACATCACAGGGGTCTGAGTCAGATGTGGCTGGGGCTGTATCCTTCCTTGGTAGCAGCAGTGATAGCACTGTATGGTGATGCAGCAGGAGGCGTCTATTACACAAAGCCCCTATATCTGTACACTACTATACACATCACAGGTGCCTGAGTCACATGTGGCTGGGGCTGTATCCTTCCTTGGTAGCAGCAGTGATAGCTCTGTATGGTGATGCAGCAGGAGGCGTCTATTACACACAGCCCCTATATCTGTACCCTACTATACACATCACAGGGGCCTGAGTCACATGTGGCTGGGGCTGTATCCGTCCTTGGTAGTAGCAGTGATAGCGCTGTATGGTGATGCAGCAGGAGGCGTCTATTACACACAGCCCCTATACCTGTACCCTACTATACACATCACAGGGACCTGAGTCACATGTGGCTGGGGCTGTATCCTTCCTTGGTAGCAGCAGTGATAGCGCTGTATGGTGATGCAGCAGGAGGCGTCTATTACACACAGCCCCTATACCTGTACCCTACTATACACATCACAGGGGCCTGAGTCACATGTGGCTGGGGCTGTATCCTTCCTTGGTAGCAGCAGTGATAGCGCTGTATGGTGTTGCAGCAGGAGGCGTCTATTACACACAGCCCCCTACACCTGTACCCTACTATACACATCACAGGGGCCTGAGTCAGATGTGGCTGGGGCTGTATCCTTCCTTGGTAGCAGCAGTGACAGCGCTGTATGGTGATGCAGCAGGAGGCGTCTATTACACACAGCCCCCTATACCTGTACCCTACTATACACATCACAGGGGCCTGAGTCACATGTGGCTGGGGCTGTATCCTTCCTTGGTAGCAGCAGTGATAGTGCTGTATGGTGATGCAGCAGGAGGCGTCTATTACACACAGCCCCTATACCTGTATACTACTATACACATCACAGGGACCTGAGTCACATGTGGCTGGGGCTGTGTCCTTCCTTGGTAGCAGCAGTGATAGCGCTGTATGGTGATGCAGCAGGAGGCGTCTATTACACACAGCCCCTATACCTGTACCCTACTATACACATCACAGGGACCTGAGTCACATGTGGCTGGGGCTGTATCCTTCCTTGGTAGCAGCAGTGATAGCGCTGTATGGTGATGCAGCAGGAGGCGTCTATTACACACAGCCCCTATACCTGTACCCTACTATACACATCACAGGGGCCTGAGTCAGATGTGGCTGGGGCTGTATCCTTCCTTGGTAGCAGCAGTGATAGCGCTGTATGGTGATGCAGCAGGAGGCGTCTATTACACACAGCCCCTATACCTGTACCCTACTATATACATCACAGGGACCTGAGTCACATGTGGCTGGGGCTGTATCCTTCCTTGGTAGCAGCAGTGATAGCGCTGTATGGTGATGCAGCAGGAGGCGTCTATTACACACAGCCCCTATACCTGTACCCTACTATACACATCACAGGGGCCTGAGTCACATGTGGCTGGGGCTGTATCCTTCCTTGGTATTAGCAGTGATAGCGCTGTATGGTGATGCAGCAGGAGGCTTCTATTACACACAGCCCCCTATACCTGTACCCTACTATACACATCACAGGGACCTGAGTCACATGTGGCTGGGGCTGTATCCTTCCTTGGTAGCAGCAGTGATAGCGCTGTATGGTAATGCAGCAGGAGGCGTCTATTACACACAGCCCCCTATACCTGTACCCTACTATACACATCACAGGGACCTGAGTCACATGTGGCTGGGGCTGTATCCTTCCTTGGTAGCAGCAGTGATAGCGCTGTATGGTGATGCAGCAGGAGGCGTCTATTACACACAGCCCCCTATACCTGTACCCTACTATACACATCACAGGGGCCTGAGTCAGATGTGGCTGGGGCTGTATCCTTCCTTGGTAGCAGCAGTGATAGCGCTGTATGGTGATGCAGCAGGAGGCGTCTATTACACACAGCCCCTATACCTGTACCCTACTATACACATCACAGGGACCTGAGTCACATGTGGCTGGGGCTGTATCCTTCCTTGGTAGCAGCAGTAATAGCGCTGTATGGTGATGCAGCAGGAGGCGTCTATTACACACAGTCCCTATACCTGTACCCTACTATACACATCACAGGGACCTGAGTCACATGTGGCTGGGGCTGTATCCTTCCTTGGTAGCAGCAGTAATAGCGCTGTATGGTGATGCAGCAGGAGGCGTCTATTACACACAGTCCCTATACCTGTACCCTACTATACACATCACAGGGACCTGAGTCACATGTGGCTGGGGCTGTATCCTTCCTTGGTAGCAGCAGTAATAGCGCTGTATGGTGAGGCAGCAGGAGGACACACAGCCCCTATACCTGTACCCTACTATATACATCACAGGGACCTGAGTCACATGTGGCTGGGGCTGTATCCTTCCTTGGTAGCAGCAGTGATAGCGCTGTATGGTGATGCAGCAGGAGGCGTCTATTACACACAGTCCCTATACCTGTACCCTACTATACACATCACAGAGACCTGAGTCACATGTGGCTGGGGCTGTATCCGTCCTTGGTAGTAGCAGTGATAGCGCTGTATGGTGATGCAGCAGGAGGCGTCTATTACACACAGCCCCTATACCTGTACCCTACTATACACATCACAGGGGCCTGAGTCAGATGTGGCTGGGGCTGTATCCTTCCTTGGTAGCAGCAGTGATAGCGCTGTATGGTGATGCAGCAGGAGGCGTCTATTACACCCAGCCCCTATACCTGTACCCTACTATACACATCACAGGGGCCTGAGTCACATGTGGCTGGGGCTGTACCCTTCCTTGGTAGCAGCAGTGATAGCGCTGTATGGTGATGCAGCAGGAGGCGTCTATTACACTGCAATAAGGATCTGACTTAGCGTCTTGGATGCAACATCAGATCACTCACTGATCATCGGAAGGTTTGCAGCTCACATGCATCTGCCAATCACAGATCATTGTATGAGATCTCTTCCCCTCCTCTCCCCTAAATGATGGCATCACACCTCGAGATTCATGAACGGATGCGGTTGCTTCCCTTTCCCTGCCCCCACATGGCATCAAAGTGTCACAAACAGTCCAATGTAATACTGGGGCTATGATAACAAACATCGGTACACTGCGCATCAGGACGCAGACTCCTCGGGATCTGCTCATCACCACCCAATTACATCGCTATAGCAATATGTGGATCACATATGTCACAATCATGCACAGGGAACACATCAGTCACACAGTACCTGCTGGTGCTTCAATGCAGAGATATAGGAGTAGAGAGGGGTACTGCTGAGGACCGCCCCACATTCAGCCACAGCCAATGATACTGCACTAATCGCAATACTGCCCCTAGTGGCCGGCTCAGGAGGCTCCATCGGAGGAAGTGGCTTCTCTGATTCAGCGCACGGTTTACCTGCGGAGATTGTAGCGCATTTAGGGATATATTTGTAATATAATAATAAATCTAATGAAGTAGAAAGAAACCACCAAGATGATTATAATGATAGGATATACTATACGGGATACGGTCATTAGGTCTACAGCATGATGGTCCACACCATTAGGTAGACATGGGGAAAGGTCTACATGGCTTTACGTCGACAGGTCATTAGGTTGACATAAGCATTAGGTCGACATGGGCAAGGTCAACAGTCAAAAGGTTGACATTATTTATTTATGCTTAAAGGGAAGAGAGACGGTGGTGCACAGAGAGTGGGCAGCCGTCCGCAGAAAGGATTCCTTTTGGAGGCACACTTTTAATTTGTTAGAAATGATGTTTAATGACTGAGTTAAAACTTAACTTTTAATTCCGATTAATCTAAAATAGTGATAACTCTATAGAATCATATGAAGCATAATTAGCCATGAAGAGTTAAACAGCAATTTAAATATTTAAAATATTTTCGTGTGAACAAAAAATGGCCACTGATATGTTACCATGTAATCGCATCTAAAGCAGTGGCAATTGGTGGTGTTATTTTAAATAAATATGTAGCATTAATTATGCAACTTTACTTTTTAAATCCTTCAATAGGAAAGCTGATGACAACTCCATAGTATGTGACTTATCTGTATATATTTGAAAGTATTATTAATTAAGTTTGAAAATGCAATACAGAGAGTCACATACAATATGCCCCTAGATCAGTGATTTTCAACCTTTTTACCTTGCTCAACACTAAATAAGATTTTCAAATTGCCAAGGCACACCATGAGATCCCCACAGGGCAAAACACATTGCCCCCACAGGAAAAATCCAAACCTATTTGCCTCCATATAAAAAAACAATCACACTGGTCCCCACAGGTAACAAAACTAAAATACATTGGCCCTTTACATGAAAAAAGAGACCAGTAAATAACAGTTGAACTGGTGGTAGCTGTAATCTGGTCTGGGCACCTCTAGATCTGGGGGCACACTTGAGAGCAGCTGAAGGCACACTAGTGTGCCACGGCACAGTGGTTGAAAAACACTGCCCTAGATGGTAGTTAGCCGTATGTTATAAAAAACATATAAGTATTGTAACTCACGCAGGTATCCTTACAGGGATGGGAAAGAGAAAAGTACAGTGAGTTAGAATCAACTCTTTCTGCTACCCACCTTCTTCATAAAAATGAGCGGAGGGGGGTGAGAGAAGAGTTAGATGCACTGATGGAAAAATAGCAAGTGAGAAGAGGACACTTCTGTAAGTGGTGTTAGGTCAGCCCTGATACCGGAGCATTGCAGGGTTGAAATTCGTCACCAGAAAGTCTCTCTTAGCACGGAAAATTGAGATAAAAGAAAAAAAGGAAAAGGGGGGGTGGGGAAAAGGGGGAGGGTTTGGAAAAAGGAGGTTAAGGTAAAATTTCCGACACAGGTTGATGGATCAACAAATATAGGTATTTATACCGTTAGTGTCTGGCAGCAGATTTATAAAAGTGTGTGCTCGGAGTAGAGGTATTTAATTTAGTCTGTTGTAGCCCATTAACATAGCAATTAGCTGCAATATCTTCACATGCGACCGGGCAAAAAAACACGGACAAAAAATACAGATATACACGAAGGCAGGCACATATCATTTATATATCAATGACGCTCAGCAACCGTTTGACATTTAATGTGTGGCTGTAGTAAAGTTTGTAACAAATGCTGATGGATCAACAATTATAGGTATTTATACCGTTAAGGTCTGACAGCAAATTTATAACATTGTGTGCTCGGAGTAGAGGTGTTGAATTGAGTCTGTTATCGCAAATTTAATATAGCAATTTAGCTGTACTATTCCCACATGCGACTGGGCAGAGAAACAGACACAAGTACAAAAACACAGACACACATCATTTATGTATCAATAACACTCCGAAACACCTTATCATTTACTGTCTGGCTGCAGCAATAACAAAACAAACCAACAACTGTGTATATGTGCGAACAATATGGGTGTTCACTCTGACAATGCCCACAACAGATGTATGACGTGGAAGTTGCTGAGTTCACTCAATTGATAGCCATAGATGGTCAGAAATGTACAGCAGATTTATTTCCTTTGGCAAAGAAATATTTCTACAGCGCACGGGGACCACCATGGGCAGTAAAATGGCACCGCAATACGCCAATCTGTTCATGGCAAAACTCGAGAGTGACTTCTTGGCATCCTGCTCAATCAAACCCTTGGCTTACTTCCGTTACATCGATGATATCCTGATCATCTGGACTGATTCTGAACAAGAACTCATACATTTCCATGAAAAATTTAACAGATTTCATCCAACAATAAACCTGACAATGAATTACTCATATACCGAGATAAACTTCCTTGACACCACTATAACAATTCAAAACAACGCAATACAGACAACCCTATACCGAAAACCCGTGGATCGGCCTTCATACCTCAGATGGGACAGCTTCCACCCGAAACACATCAAAAAATCCATTATCTACAGCCAGGCCATCAGATATCATCGCATCTGCTCCAGCCCAGCAGATAGAGATGTCCACTTAAAACAACTTAAAGGGACCTTTTTAAATCAGGGATATCATCCCACATCAATCAACGATCAGATTATCAGAGCCATCAGGATACCCAGAAATCAACTTCTCCAATATAAAGAAATAGAAAGAGAAAGAAATAACCGTGTACCTCTGGTAGTCACCTACAACCCACAGCTTGAGGTGCTAAGAAAAACTGCAAAAAAACTACATCACATCATACACAAAGATGACCGCCTGAAAACAATATTCCCAGACCCTCCACTACTATGTTACCGACAACCTGCAAACCTGAAAAATATTATAATCCGAAGTTCACTGCCATCCATTACACAAAGAGGAACCTATCCCTGCAATGTAAGGAGCTGCAAAACCTGTGCCCATATCCTCACTACAGACAGTGTACGGATCCCCAACACACAACAGGACTATAAGATCCCAGGGACATTCACATGTTCTACTACCAATGTAGTGTACCTGATTCTGTGCACCAAATGTCCTATTGGGGGTCTGTATGTTGGAGAAACAGGACAAAAACTTAAGGCAAGGATGAGGTCCCATCGCCACACAATAAAGGAAAAAAAGACACACTTTCCTGTGGCCAAACATTTCTGCAGCCCAGGACACAATCAGGATCATATGAAAGTGATTATACTAAAAGGAAATTTCAAATCACAAAGAGACAGGAGGGTCTGGGAATACAAATTAATGACAACGTTTGACACCCTTAACACAGGACTGAATCTATCCGAGGGATTTATGGCCCACTACAACATCTGAGGAATCTGGCCCAGAGAGAGTGAGGGCATCAGAGCTCTAACTCTGGTCTGTCATCAACTTAGAGACAATAAAACTTTCACACTACTTATCTACAAACTAATTAAGGACTCAATTTACAAGCTCATTCTGTTATTTTGTTTTGATCTTAAGAATGTCCATCTATCACATCTTGTTCCTACTCTGCTGTGTATATATGTGGTTCTTCACACACCTTGGCCCTTATTCTGGTTGGTGCGGTCGAGCCGCATATGCGGCTCCGACCGCACCAGACGAATCCCCGCCCACCATACGGTTCGCCACGGCCGTCCGTACACGGACGGCTGGCGAACCGCACGAAAATGGTGGAGGCGTACGCCTCCACCATGCTGGGAGCTGCCCCCTGCATTCGATGGTCGACGACCATCGAAGGCAGGACCGCACGCCGCGGCAGCTCCCGCAAGCTGAGACCACACGGACAATCGTCCGTGTGGTAGCTTGTATGGGGGCTGAAAGCTGACATCCGGCGACGTCAGCTTTCCGCCCCCATGAGTGGCGTCATGCCCTCATTACCATGCGTACGCCCCGCGTTTGCATGGGAACGCCCATGAAACGCGGGGCGTACACATAGGGAAATGAGGGGATGAAGCCCCTCACGCCCCTATACGCCCCCTTTGCGGCGTCTAAATTTTTAACACGGAGAATTCCCCTGCACATGCGCAGAGTGACCTCTGCGCATGTGCAGAGAGAAAACATCGGCGGTACGGCCGCACGCGGGCCGTACCGAGCCGATTAGAATAAGGGCCCATGTTATACCATGCCTGAGGAAGAGACCTAAGAAGTCTCGAAAGCTTGCATTTTAACAACATTTATTTTTGTTAGCCATTAAAAGGTATCATATTTGCTAGATTGCTATTTTGTTTTTCTCACTGAGGAACAATAAAACTTTTCTTATCAACTGGCTAACACGGTACCAAACTTTTTTTTTTTTTTTTTTTATATATATAATATACCTGGACATACCATACTGCACCAGGTAATATATAATATAATACCTGGGCATACTATACTGCACCATATAATATAATACCTGGACATACTATACTGCACCATGTAATATATAATACCTGGGCATTCTATACTGCACCATGTAATATATAATATAATACCTGGACATACTATACTGCACCATGTAATATATAATATAATACCTGGACATACCATACTGCACCATGTAATATATAATATACTACCTGGACATACCATACTGCACCATGTAATATATAATATAATACCTGGACATACTATACTGCACCATGTAATATATAATACCTGGGCATACTATACTATACCATGTAATATATAATACCTGGGCATACTATACTGCACCATGTAATATATAATACCTGGTCATACTATACTACACCATGTAATACATAATACCTTGGCATACTATACTACACCATGTAATATATAATACCTGGGCATACTATACTACACAATGTAATATATACAGATGGGTCTTGTCCCATCTTTGCAGGGGATGGCGCTGGCGTCGCCAGCCGCCATCCCCCGCCAGCGCCATGGCGATGGTGAGAAGGGGACGCGCGCGCACGAGCGGCGCGCGCGTCCCCTTCCGACGGCGCTTCGATCCGTTCCCCCGGGTCCCCACCGGCTTGCCGGCGGTAACCCGGGGTCCCCGCCGCCTGCCCGCACCCCCCCCTAACCCTGTCCGTCTCCCTGAGGCGGAGACGGACAGGGTTTCCGTCGCGCTAGCGACGGAGACTGAGACGCGCGTGCGCGTGAGACGCACGCGCGTCTCAGTCTCCTCGCTGGCGAGGCTGCTGGCGGGTCGCCAGCGCGTACGTTCTGGCGACCCGCCAGCAAGGATGGGACAAGACCCATCTGTAATACCTGGTCATACTATACTGCACCATGTAATATATAATACCTGGGCACATTATACTACACCATGTAATATATAATACCTGGTCATACTATACTGCACCATGTAATATATAATACCTGGGCACATTATACTACACCATGTAATACAGATGGGTCTTGTCCCATCCTTGCTGGCGGGTCGCCAGAACGTACGCGCTGGCGACCCGCCAGCAGCCTCGCCAGCGAGGAGACTGAGACGCGCGTGCGTCTCACGCGCACGCGCGTCTCAGTCTCCGTCGCTAGCGCGACGGAAACCCTGTCCGTCTCCGCCTCAGGGAGACGGACAGGGTTAGGGGGGGGTGCGGGCAGGCGGCGGGGACCCCGGGTTACCGCCGGCAAGCCGGCGGGGACCCGGGGGAGCGGATCGAAGCGCCGTCGGAAGGGGACGCGCGCGCCGCTCGTGCGCGCGCGTCCCCTTCTCACCATCGCCATGCCGCTGGCGGGGGATGGCGGCTGGCGACGCCAGCGCCATCCCCTGCAAAGATGGGACAAGACCCATCTGTATATAATACCTGGGCATACTATATTGCACCATGTAATATATAATACCTGGACATACTATACTGCACCATGTAATATATAATACCTGGACATACTATACTGCACCATGTAATATATAATACCTGGGCATACTATACTACACCATGTAATATATAATACCTGGGCATACTATACTACACCATGTAATATATAATACCTGGGCATACTATACTACACCATGTAATATATAATACCTGGTCATACTATACTGCACCATGTAATATATAATACCTGGGCATACTATACTGCACCATGTAATATATGATACCTGGGCATACTATACTACACCATGTAATATATAATACCTGGGCATACTATACTGCACCATGTAATATATAATATAATACCTGGACATACTATACTGCACCATGTAATATATAATATAATACCTGGACATACCATACTGCACCATGTAATATATAATATAATACCTGGACATACCATACTGCACCATGTAATATATAATATAATACCTGGACATACTATACTGCACCATGTAATATATAATATAATACCAGGATAAACCATACCGCACCATGTAATATATAATATAATACCAGGATAAACCATACCGCACCATGTAATATATAATATAATACCTGGACATACCATACTGCACCATGTAATATATAATACAATACCTGGACATACTATACTGCACCATGTAATATATAATATAATACCTGGACATACTATACTGCACCATATAATATAATACCTGGACATACTATACTGCACCATGTAATATATAATATAATACCTGGACAAACTACACTGCACCATGTAATATATAATATAATACCTGGACATACCATACTGCACCATGTAATATATAATATAATACCTGGACATACCATACTGCACCATGTAATATATAATATAATACCTGGACATACTATACTGCACCATGTAATATATAATATAATACCTGGACATATCATACCGCACCATGTAATATATAATACCTGGATATACTATACTACACCATGTAATATATAATATAATACCTGGACATACTATACTACACAATGTAATATATAATACCTGGACATACTATACTACACCATGTAATATATAATACCTGGGCATACTATACTACACCATGTAATATATAATACCTGGGCATACTATACTACACCATGTAATATATAATACCTGGACATACTATACTGCACCATGAAATATATAATACCTGGGCATACTATACTGCACCATGTAATATATAATATCTGGGCATACTATACTACACCATGTAATATATAATACCTGGATATACTATACTACACCATGTAATATATAATACCTGGGCATACTATACTACACCATGTAGTATATAATACCTGGACATACTATACTACACCATGTAATATATAATACCTGGGCATACTATACTACACCATGTAATATATAATACCTGGTCATACTATACTGCACCATGTAATATATAATACCTGGTCATACTATACTACACCATGTAATATATAATACCTGGTCATACTATACTACACCATATAATATATAATATAATACCTGGTCATACCATACTACACCATGTAATATATAATACCTGGTCATACCATACTACACCATGTAATATATAATACCTGGACATACTATACTGCACCATGAAATATATAATACCTGGGCATACTATACTACACCATGTAATATATAATACCTGGGCATATTATACTACACCATGTAATATATAATACCTTGATATACTATACTACACCATGTAATATATAATACCTGGGCATACTATACTACACCATGTAGTATATAATACCTGGACATACTATACTGCACCATGTAATATATAATACCTGTTTATACTATACTACACCATGTAATATATAATACCTGGGCATACTATACTACACCATGTAATATATAATACCTGGTTATACTATACTACACCATGTAATATATAATACCTGGTCATACTATACTGCACCATGTAATATATAATACCTGGGCATACTATACTACACCATGTAATATATAATACCTGGTCATACTATACTGCACCATGTAATATATAATACCTGGTCATACTATACTACACCATGTAATATATAATACCTGGGCATACTATACTGCACCATGTAATATATAATACCTGGTTATACTATACTACACCATGTAATATATAATATAATACCTGGGCATACTATACTGCACCATGTAATATATAATACCTGGGCATACTATACTGCACCATGTAATATATAATACCTGGACATACTATACTGCACCATGTAATATATAATACCTGGTCATACTATACTGCACCATTTAATATATAATACCTGGGCATACTATACTGCACCATGTAATATATGATACCTGGGCATACTATACTACACCATGTAATATATAATACCTGGTTATACTATACTACACCATGTAATATATAATACCTGGACATACTATACTGCACCATGTAATATATAATACCTGGGCATACTATACTACACCATGTAATATATAATACCTGGTCATACTATACTGCACCATGTAATATATAATACCTTGTCATACTATACTGCACCATGTAATATATAATACCTGGGCATACTATACTGCACCATGTAATATATGATACCTGGGCATACTATACTACACCATGTAATATATAATACCTGGTCATACTATACTACACCATGTAATATATAATACCTGGTCATACTATACTACACCATGTAATATATAATACCTGGGCATACTATACTACACCATGTAATATATGATAACTGGTTATACTATACTACACCATGTAATATATAATATAATACCTGGGCATACTATACTGCACCATGTAATATATAATATAAAACCTGGACATATCATACCGCACCATGTAATATATAATACCTGGATATACTATACTACACCATGTAATATATAATATAATACCTGGACATACTATACTACACAATGTAATATATAATACCTGGACATACTATACTACACCATGTAATATATAATACCTGGGCATACTATACTACACCATGTAATATATAATACCTGGGCATACTATACTACACCATGTAATATATAATACCTGGACATACTATACTGCACCATGAAATATATAATACCTGGGCATACTATACTGCACCATGTAATATATAATATCTGGGCATACTATACTACACCATGTAATATATAATACCTGGATATACTATACTACACCATGTAATATATAATACCTGGGCATACTATACTACACCATGTAGTATATAATACCTGGACATACTATACTACACCATGTAATATATAATACCTGGGCATACTATACTACACCATGTAATATATAATACCTGGTCATACTATACTGCACCATGTAATATATAATACCTGGTCATACTATACTACACCATGTAATATATAATACCTGGTCATACTATACTACACCATATAATATATAATATAATACCTGGTCATACCATACAACACCATGTAATATATAATACCTGGTCATACCATACTACACCATGTAATATATAATACCTGGACATACTATACTGCACCATGAAATATATAATACCTGGGCATACTATACTACACCATGTAATATATAATACCTGGGCATATTATACTACACCATGTAATATATAATACCTGGATATACTATACTACACCATGTAATATATAATACCTGGGCATACTATACTACACCATGTAGTATATAATACCTGGACATACTATACTGCACCATGTAATATATAATACCTGTTTATACTATACTACACCATGTAATATATAATACCTGGGCATACTATACTACACCATGTAATATATAATACCTGGTTATACTATACTACACCATGTAATATATAATACCTGGTCATACTATACTGCACCATGTAATATATAATACCTGGGCATACTATACTACACCATGTAATATATAATACCTGGTCATACTATACTGCACCATGTAATATATAATACCTGGTCATACTATACTGCACCATGTAATATATAATACCTGGGCATACTATACTACACCATGTAATATATAATACCTGGTTATACTATACTACACCATGTAATATATAATATAATACCTGGGCATACTATACTGCACCATGTAATATATAATACCTGGGCATACTATACTGCACCATGTAATATATAATACCTGGTCATACTATACTGCACCATGTAATATATAATACCTGGGCATACTATACTGCACCATGTAATATATGATACCTGGGCATACTATACTACACCATGTAATATATAATACCTGGGCATACTATACTACACCATGTAATATATAATACCTGGACATACTATACTGCACCATGTAATATATAATACCTGTTTATACTATACTACACCATGTAATATATAATACCTGGGCATACTATACTACACCATGTAATATATAATACCTGGTTATACTATACTACACCATGTAATATATAATATCTGGTCATACTATACTGCACCATGTAATATATAATACCTGGGCATACTATACTACACCATGTAATATATAATACCTGGTCATACTATACTGCACCATGTAATATATAATACCTGGTCATACTATAATGCACCATGTAATATATAATACCTGGGCATACTATACTGCACCATGTAATATATGATACCTGGGCATACTATACTACACCATGTAATATATAATACCTGGACATACTATACTGCACCATATAATATAATACCTGTTTATACTATACTACACCATGTAATATATAATACCTGGTCATACTATACTGCACCATGTAATATATAATACCTGGTCATACTATACTGCACCATGTAATATATAATACCTGGGCATACTATACTGCACCATGTAATATATGATACCTGGTTATACTATACTACACCATGTAATATATAATATAATACCTGGGCATACTATACTGCACCATGTAATATATAATACCTGGGCATACTATACTGCACCATGTAATATATAATACCTGGTCATACTATACTGCACCATGTAATATATAATACCTGGGCATACTATACTGCACCATGTAATATATGATACCTGGGCATACTATACTACACCATGTAATATATAATACCTGGGCATACTATACTGCACCATGTAATATATGATACCTGGTCATACTATACTACACCATGTAATATATAATACCTGGTTATACTATACTACACCATGTAATATATAATACCTTGTCATACTATACTGCACCATGTAATATATAATACCTGGGCATACTATACTGCACCATGTAATATATGATACCTGGGCATACTATACTACACCATGTAATATATAATACCTGGGCATACTATACTACACCATGTAATATATAATACCTGGACATACTATACTGCACCATGTAATATATAATACCTGTTTATACTATACTACACCATGTAATATATAATACCTGGGCATACTATACTACACCATGTAATATATAATACCTGGTTATACTATACTACACCATGTAATATATAATATCTGGTCATACTATACTGCACCATGTAATATATAATACCTGGGCATACTATACTACACCATGTAATATATAATACCTGGTCATACTATACTGCACCATGTAATATATAATACCTGGTCATACTATAATGCACCATGTAATATATAATACCTGGGCATACTATACTGCACCATGTAATATATGATACCTGGGCATACTATACTACACCATGTAATATATAATACCTGGACATACTATACTACACCATGTAATATATAATACCTGGACATACTATACTGCACCATATAATATAATACCTGTTTATACTATACTACACCATGTAATATATAATACCTGGTCATACTATACTGCACCATGTAATATATAATACCTGGTCATACTATACTGCACCATGTAATATATAATACCTGGGCATACTATACTGCACCATGTAATATATGATACCTGGTTATACTATACTACACCATGTAATATATAATATAATACCTGGGCATACTATACTGCACCATGTAATATATAATACCTGGGCATACTATACTGCACCATGTAATATATAATACCTGGTCATACTATACTGCACCATGTAATATATAATACCTGGGCATACTATACTGCACCATGTAATATATGATACCTGGGCATACTATACTACACCATGTAATATATAATACCTGGGCATACTATACTGCACCATGTAATATATGATACCTGGTCATACTATACTACACCATGTAATATATAATACCTAGGTCCCCTCCCTAATGGAGCCATCCTTGCCACCATGGATGTGGAATCCCTATATTCCAATATCCCCCATGAAGATGGACTGACAGCATGCCAGATATATCTTGAGTCCAATGGGATTGCTTCTGGTCCTGCAACACAGCTTACAAAATTCATCCTTACACACAATTATTTTTCCTTTGGCAAAGAAATATTTCTACAGCGCACCGGGACCGCCATGGGCAGTAAAATGGCACCGCAATACGCCAATCTGTTCATGGCAAAACTCGAGAGTGACTTCTTGGCATCCTGCTCAATCAAACCCTTGGCTTACTTCCGTTACATCGATGATATCCTGATCATCTGGACTGATTCTGAACAAGAACTCATACATTTCCATGAAAAATTTAACAGATTTCATCCAACAATAAACCTGACAATGAATTACTCATATACCGAGATAAACTTCCTTGACACCACTATAACAATTCAAAACAACGCAATACAGACAACCCTATACCGAAAACCCATGGATCGGCCTTCATACCTCAGATGGGACAGCTTCCACCCGAAACACATCAAAAAATCCATTGTCTACAGCCAGGCCATCAGATATCATCGCATCTGCTCCAGCCCAGCAGATAGAGATGTCCACTTAAAACAACTTAAAGGGACCTTTTTAAATCAGGGATATCATCCCACATCAATCAACGATCAGATTATCAGAGCCATCAGGATACCCAGAAATCAACTTCTCCAATATAAAGAAAGAGAAAGAAACAACCGTGTACCCCTGGTAGTCACCTACAACCCACAGCTTGAGGTGCTAAGAAAAACTGCAAAAAAACTACATCACATCATACACAAAGATGACCGCCTGAAAACAATATTCCCAGACCCTCCACTACTATGTTACCGACAACCTGCAAACCTGAAAAATATTATAATCCGAAGTTCACTGCCATCCATTACACAAAGAGGAACCTATCCCTGCAATGTAAGGAGCTGCAAAACCTGTGCCCATATCCTCACTACAGACAGTGTACGGATCCCCAACACACAACAGGACTATAAGATCCCAGGGACATTCACATGTTCTACTACCAATGTAGTGTACCTGATTCTGTGCACCAAATGTCCTATTGGGGGTCTGTATGTTGGAGAAACAGGACAAAAACTTAAGGCAAGGATGAGGTCCCATCGCCACACAATAAAAGAAAAAAAGACACACTTTCCTGTGGCCAAACATTTCTGCAGCCCAGGACACAATCAGGATCATATGAAAGTGATTATACTAAAAGGAAATTTCAAATCACAAAGAGACAGGAGGGTCTGGGAATACAAATTAATGACAACGTTTGACACCCTTAACACAGGACTGAATCTATCCGAGGGATTTATGGCCCACTACAACATCTGAGGAGACTGGCCCAGAGAGAGTGAGGGCATCGGAGCTCTAACTCTGGTCTGTCATCAACTTAGAGACAATAAAACTTTCACACTACTTATCTACAAACCAATTAAGGACTCAATTTACAAGCTCATTCTGTTATTTTGTTTTGTTTTGATCTTAAGAATGTCCATCTATCACATCTTGTTCCTACTCTGCTGTGTATATATATGTGGTTCTTCACACACCTTGTTATACCATGCCTGAGGAAGAGACCTAAGAAGTCTCGAAAGCTTGCATTTTAACAACATTTATTTTTGTTAGCCATTAAAAGGTATCATATTTGCTAGATTGCTATTTTGTTTTTCTCACTGAGGAACAATAAAACTTTTCTTATCAACTGGCTAACACGGTACCAAACTTTTTTCTTTTGAATATATAATACCTGGTCATACTATACTACACCATGTAATATATAATACCTGGGCATACTATACTACACCATGTAATATATAATACTTGGGCATACTATACTACACCATGTAATATATAATACCTGGGCATACTATACTACACCATGTAATATATAATACCTGGTCACACTATACTGCACCATATAATATAATACCTGGTCATACTATACTGCACCATGTAATATATAATACCTGGGCATACTATACTACACCATGTAATATATAATACCTGGTCATACTATACTGCACCATGTAATATATAATACCTGGGCATACTATACTACACCATGTAATATATAATACCTGGTCATACTATACTGCACCATGTAATATATAATACCTGGACATACTATACTGCACCATATAATATAATACCTGGTCACACTATACTACACCATGTAATATATAATACCTGGTCATACTATACTACACCATGTAATATATAATACCTGGACATACTATACTGCACCATGTAATATATAATACCTGGTCATACTATACTACACCATGTAATATATAATACCTGGTCATACTATACTACACCATGTAATATATAATACCTGGTCATACTATACTGCACCATGTAATATATAATACCTGGACATACTATACTACACCATGTAATATATAATACCTGGTCATACTATACTGCACCATGTAATATATAATACCTGGGCATACTATACTACACCATGTAATATATAATACCTGGACATACTATACTGCACCATGTAATATATAATACCTGGTCATACTATACTGCACCATGTAATATATAATACCTGGGCATACTATACTACACCATGTAATATATAATACCTGGTCATACTATACTACACCATGTAATATATAATACCTGGTCATACTATACTACACCATGTAATATATAATACCTGGTCATACTATACTGCACCATGTAATATATAATACCTGGATATACTATACTACACCATGTAATATATAATACCTGGACATACTATACTACACCATGTAATATATAATACCTGGTCATACTATACTACACCATGTAATATATAATACCTGGGCATACTATACTACACCATGTAATATATAATACCTGGACATACTATACTACACCATGTAATATATAATACCTGGTCATACTATACTGCACCATATAATATATAATACCTGGTCATACTATACTACACCATGTAATATATAATACCTGGACATACTATACTACACCATGTAATATATAATACCTGGACATACTATACTACACCATGTAATATATAATACCTGGACATACTATACTGCACCATGTAATATATAATACCTGGTTATACTATACTACACCATGTAATATATAATACCTGGATATACTATACTACACCATGTAATATATAATACCTGGATATACTATACTGCACCATGTAATATATAATACCTGGTCATACTATACTACACCATGTAATATATAATACCTGGTCATACTATACTGCACCATGTAATATATAATACCTGGACATACTATACTACACCATGTAATATATAAAATAATACCTGGGCATACTATACTACACCATGTAATATATAATACCTGGTCACACTATACTGCACCATATAATATAATACCTGGTCATACTATACTGCACCATGTAATATATAATACCTGGGCATACTATACTACACCATGTAATATATAATACCTGGTCATACTATACTACACCATGTAATATATAATACCTGGTCATACTATACTGCACCATGTAATATATAATACCTGGGCATACTATACTACACCATGTAATATATAATACCTGGTCATACTATACTGCACCATGTAATATATAATACCTGGACATACTATACTGCACCATATAATATAATACCTGGTCATACTATACTGCACCATGTAATATATAATACCTGGGCATACTATACTACACCATGTAATATATAATACCTGGTCATACTATACTACACCATGTAATATATAATACCTGGTCATACTATACTACACCATGTAATATATAATACCTGGTCATACTATACTGCACCATGTAATATATAATACCTGGATATACTATACTACACCATGTAATATATAATACCTGGACATACTATACTACACCATGTAATATATAATACCTGGTCATACTATACTACACCATGTAATATATAATACCTGGGCATACTATACTACACCATGTAATATATAATACCTGGACATACTATACTACACCATGTAATATATAATACCTGGACATACTATACTACACCATGTAATATATAATACCTGGACATACTATACTACACCATGTAATATATAATACCTGGACATACTATACTGCACCATGTAATATATAATACCTGGTTATACTATACTACACCATGTAATATATAATACCTGGATATACTATACTACACCATGTAATATATAATACCTGGACATACTATACTGCACCATGTAATATATAATACCTGGTCATACTATACTACACCATGTAATATATAATACCTGGTCATACTATACTGCACCATGTAATATATAATACCTGGACATACTATACTACACCATGTAATATATAATATAATACCTGGGCATACTATACTACACCATGTAATATATAATATAATACCTGGGCATACTATACTACACCATGTAATATATAATACTTGGGCATACTATACTACACCATGTAATATATAATATAATACCTGGGCATACCATACTACACCATGTAATATATAATATGATACCTGGGCATACTATACTACACCATGTAATATATAATACTTGGGCATACTATACTACACCATGTAATATATAATATAATACCTGGTCATACTATACTACACCATGTAATATATAATACCTGGTCATACTATACTGCACCATGTAATATATAATACCTGGACATACTATACTACACCATGTAATATATAATATAATACCTGGGCATACTATACTACACCATGTAATATATAATATAATACCTGGGCATACTATACTACACCATGTAATATATAATACTTGGGCATACTATACTACACCATGTAATATATAATATAATACCTGGGCATACTATACTACACCATGTAATATATAATATAATACCTGGGCATACCATACTGCACCATGTAATATATAATATAATACCTGGGCATACTATACTACACCATGTAATATATAATACTTGGGCATACTATACTACACCATGTAATATATATAATATAATACCTGGGCATACTATACTACACCATGTAATATATAATATAATACCTGGGCATACCATACTACACCATGTAATATATAATATAATACCTGGGCATACTATACTACACCATGTAATATATAATACTTGGGCATACTATACTACACCATGTAATATATAATATAATACCTGGTCATACTATACTACACCATGTAATATATAATACCTGGTCATACTATACTGCACCATGTAATATATAATACCTGGACATACTATACTACACCATGTAATATATAATATAATACCTGGGCATACTATACTACACCATGTAATATATAATATAATACCTGGGCATACTATACTACACCATGTAATATATAATACTTGGGCATACTATACTACACCATGTAATATATAATATAATACCTGGGCATACTATACTACACCATGTAATATATAATATAATACCTGGGCATACCATACTGCACCATGTAATATATAATATAATACCTGGGCATACTATACTACACCATGTAATATATAATACTTGGGCATACTATACTACACCATGTAATATATATAATATAATACCTGGGCATACTATACTACACCATGTAATATATAATATAATACCTGGGCATACCATACTACACCATGTAATATATAATATAATACCTGGGCATACTATACTACACCATGTAATATATAATACTTGGGCATACTATACTACACCATGTAATATATAATATAATACCTGGGCATACTATACTACACCATGTAATATATAATATAATACCTGGGCATACTATACTACACCATGTAATATATAATAAACAAAATACAGTAAACTGTATAGAGCGCTTGTCAGGGCTATTTACTCAAACTTAGCTGCTGCAGAGGGGATTAGTCAGATCCCTTTAGAAAATACAACAAGAGGGGGGTATGCAGCGCTCTGTCAATGATCACAATAGTATGTTGTACAATACATATTTATGATAATAAAAATAAAGACGAAAAATGACAATAAAAGACACTTATTGACAACTATGATTAAAAATAATAATACAAAAATAATATGTAGACCTGCCAATAAAGAAATGGAATATATAACCTGCTCTGGTCACCTAAAAGTCCCAGCACGGGTGGAGAGAGAGATATAGTGGGAGTCCAGTATAGGTGTAATGCTGCTGGAGGTGTCCCGGTCCTTTGGAAGGTTGGAATAGGCTTGTGGGGCTCCTCTCTAAAGTGCGGCTGTGCTTGTTTAGGAAAAGGTTCTCCATAAAGTTATTTGGAGGTGTCCCAGTCCGTCAGGATGTGTTTGTTGAAGGGATCCTCTCTAAAGTGCATTTGTGCTTGGGAAGAATGTTGGTCCCAATAGGTCCAGATGATTAAGCAGGATAAAGAATGTGATTGGCAGGTCTGGATAAGGCTCCTGGAAAACACCAACGCGTTTCACTGGACCAGGACCATTTCTTTATTGACAGGTCTACATATTGTTTTTATTCTTATTTTTAATCATAATTGTCAATAAGTGTCTTTTATTGTCATTTTTCATCTTTATTTTTATTATCATAAATAAATATGTATTGTACAACATACTATTGTGATCATTGACAGAGCGCTGCATACCCCCCTCTTGTTGTACGTAATATATAATACCTGTTTATACTATACTACACCATGTAATATATAATACCTGGACATACTAGACTACACCATGTAATATATAATACCTGGGCATACTATACTACACCATGTAATATATAATACCTGGGCATACTATACTACACCATGTAATATATAATACCTGGTCATACTATACTACACCATGTAATATATAATACCTGGACATACTATACTGCACCATGTAATATATAATACCTGGTTATACTATACTACACCATGTAATATATAATACCTGGGCATACTAGACTACACCATGTAATATATAATACCTGGTCATACTATACTGCACCATGTAATATATAATACCTGGGCATACTATACTACACCATGTAATATATAATACCTGGACATACTATACTGCACCATGTAATATATAATACCTGGTTATACTATACTACACCATGTAATATATAATACCTGGGCATACTAGACTACACCATGTAATATATAATACCTGGACATACTAGACTACACCATGTAATATATAATACCTGGACATACTAGACTACACCATGTAATATATAATACCTGGTTATACTATACTACACCATGTAATATATAATACCTGGGCATACTAGACTACACCATGTAATATATAATACCTGGACATACTATACTGCACCATGTAATATATAATACCTGGTTATACTATACTACACCATGTAATATATAATACCTGGGCATACTAGACTACACCATGTAATATATAATACCTGGACATACTAGACTACACCATGTAATATATAATACCTGGACATACTAGACTACACCATGTAATATATAATACCTGGACATACTAGACTACACCATTAAATATATAATACCTGGGCATACTAGACTACACCATGTAATACAGTATATAATAACTGGATCACATATGTCATGTAATGGAAGTGCATACTGTCCCCTCACCTTTTCCGCTTCCCTTCTTCTTCCTGGGCACGGGTGACATCACAGGAGATGTACCAGGCATTGTGGGGGATGGAGCGATGTCCTCAGTGGCTACTCTGTCCTTCTCCTTCTTCATCTTATAGTAGTTACTAAATAGAAGAAAGATGCATCTGATTAGAGGTGAGATCTGGTGTGCCACATATCATTATACTCAGCAGGAGCAGCTTGTGCATCATATCTGCACCATTTTGTGTATTATATAATAGAAAAAACAGCACAAAAACATGCACAGCGCTACACAGTCACGCCACAGTAACACATAGGGCCTTATTCTGGTTGACTCTTTGGAAATGAGATAGATAGATATGAGAGATATCGATAGATAGATAGATAGATAGATAGATAGATATGAGAGATAGATAGATAGATAGATAGATAGATAGATAGATATGAGAGATATAGATAGATAGATAGATAGATAGATAGATATGAGAGATAGATATGAGATAGATAGATAGATACAGTAGATAGATAGATAGATGTGAGATAGATATATATGAGATAGATAGATAGATATGAGATATATAGGAGATAGATAGATAGATAGATAGATAGATAGATAGATAGATAGATAGATAGATATGATATTGATATGAGATAGATAGATAGATAGATAGATAGATAGATAGATAGATAGATACATATGAGAGAGATAGATATGAGGTAGATATATAGATAAATATGAGATATAGATAGATAGATAGATAGATAGATACATATGAGAGAGATAGATATGAGGTAGATATATAGATAAATATGAGATAGATATAGATAGATAGATAGATAGATAGATAGATAGATAGATAGATAGATAGATAGATAGATAGATATGAGATAGATAGATTAGATATGAGATAGATAGATATGATATTGATATGAGATAGATAGATATGAGATAGATAGATTAGATATGAGATATATAGATAGATAGATAGATATATAGATAGATAGATATATTGAATAATTAGAGGCTGGCACACCATTGCAAAAATAGAAAAATAGTTTATATAGTGAAAACAAGGTTATCCATTAGCTTGCAGTGGAGTTTTTAAAAAAATACAGGTAATACTTATCAGCCATCACAAAAGCTTTAAAGAAGAGACATCAAAGATATCGAATCCACTGTAAGTCAGCCATGCTCAGATAGATAGATAGATATGATGTTGATATGAGATAGATATGAGATAGATACGATATTAATATTAGATAGATAGATATGAGATAGATAGATAGATAGATACGATATTGATATGAGATAGATAGATAGATAGATATGAGAGAGATAGATAGATATGAGATAGATAGATAGATATGAGAGAGATAGATAGATAGATAGATAGATAGATAGATAGATAGATAGATAGATAGATATGAGATAGATAGATAGATACGATATTGATATGAGATAGATAGATATGAGAGAGATAGATATGAGATAGATAGATAGATAGATATGAGAGAGAGAGATAGATATGAGATAGATAGATAGATAGATAGATAGATAGATAGATAGATATGAGATAGATAGATATGAGATAGATAGATATGAGATAGATATATAGATAGATAGATAGATATGAGATAGATAGATACGATATTGATATGAGATAGATAGATAGATATGAGAGAGATAGATATGAGATAGATATATAGATAGATAGATATGAGATAGATTAGATAGGAGATAGATAGATATGATATTGATATGAGATAGATAGATGTGAGATAGATAGATTAGATATGAGATAGATAGATAGATATGAGATAGATAGATAGATAGATAGATAGATAGATAGATATGAGATAGATAGATATGAGATAGATAGATTAGATATGAGATAGATAGATAGATATGAGATAGGTAGATAGATAGATATGAGATAGATAGATTAGATATGAGATAGATAGATTAGATATAAGATAGATAGATATGATGTTTATATGAGATAGATACGATATTGATATGAGATAGATAGATAGATAGATATGAGAGAGATAGGTATGAGATAGATAGATACAGTAGATATGAGATAGATAGATATGAGATAGATAGATATGAGATAGATAGATATGAGGTAGATATAGATAGATATGAGATAGATAGATAGATAGATAGATAGATAGATAGATATGATATTGACATGAGATAGATAGATATGAGATAGATAGATAGATATGAGATAGATAGATATGATATAGATATGAGATAGATACGATATTGATATGAGATAGATAGATATGAGATAGATAGATATGAGATAGATAGATAGATAGATATGATATTGACATGAGATAGATAGATATGAGATAGATAGATAGATATGAGATAGATAGATATGAGATAGATATGATATAGATATGAGATAGATACGATATTGATATGAGATAGATAGATATGAGATAGATAGATATGAGATAGATAGATACGATATTGATATGAGATAGATAGATAGATATGAGAGAGATAGATAGATATGAGATAGATATAGATAGATAGATAGATAGATATGAGATAGATATGATATTGACATGAGATAGATAGATAGATATGAGATAGATAGATATGAGATAGATAGATATGAGATAGATAGATTAGATATGAGATAGATAGATATGAGATATAGATAGATAGATAGATAGATAAATAGATAGATAGATTAGATATGAGATAGATAGATATGATATTGATATGAGATAGATAGATACATATGAGATAGATAGATATGATATTGATATGAGATAGATAGATAGATAGATATGAGATAGATAGATTTGATATGAGATAGATAGATAGATATGAGATAGATAGATATGAGATAGATGGAACATGCAAATTATAACACTGTCCAAGTGTTTCTATGGTATCCCAAACCCCCAGGATTAATTCCCGATGTTGTAGAGTCTTATGGAAAAATTGTAGAAATCCCGTCTCCGAAGAGGCGGAAAACAAACAGCAAATCCGGAACAGAGAAATCGGAGCATAAAAGCAAATCGGCGGATGTGGTCACCTTGGGGCCCTAAGCTGTGGTGAAGATCGTGTGGCATGGATTTGAAGATATCAAAGATGTCATTGAGTACGACACCAGGAGTGGAAATACACATATAGCAAAAGTTTGGGTTCCTGAAAGGTTAAGAAACCATATGAATATTAATACATCTTCAGCTGGAAGAATCAACTCAACTGAGTCCTATCCAAAGATCCCTTCATCTATTACACTGCAGCCAAGGCAGTGCTTGGGGTAGGACAAACCTACCAGGGCAGGGGCAGGACAAACCTCCCGAGCACTTCCGAGTCCCCCTCAGCCGCCCCGAACCTCCTCGAGTGGGGCCTGCCATCTGGTCTCTGATGCTGTGCTAATGGTGGCGGGAGCAGCAGCAGGGGAGCTCCGAGGTATATGAGTTGAATCGAGCAAAACCGGATAGTCCATCTGTAAAGAACCTGCTACGCATATGTCTGTGCTAACCGTGCTGTAAGTACATTTATTTCATCTCCAGACCTATGACACTTGGTGGATAAAAAGATACCTTTATGAACACGGTGTAATTATTTTTCCTGTGAGTTTGGTACGCATCTGGTGGAAGGTGGTTGAGTGAGACCTATATAATTGTGGTCCTGTGCTCATTCATTGTTATATCCTCTTCTCTCACCGAACTCGACACATGAATGTGGAGTGAGACGTGTAAATACTGTGACCATAGTCGATAAAGAAACCTTGATGAGAGGCATACACTTGACATAATAGTGAGTACGGTATGCACACCAGTGACCTACCAGACCCTAACACAGGTGGTGACCCCATAAAAGATACCTTTATGCACGGGGGCTCACGATTAACTTTGTGAGTTCGATACGCTCTGAGATATTCTATACCTAAAGTTCGGTTCAGTTGTTGGATGTAATCTGACAGATATCTTTTTCTTTCCACATCTGTATACCTCAAAAATGTAGGCATAAAACAAAACATTGGAGCCAAGCGCCATCAGTGTCGTTCGTAGACCGCAGTTCCTCCAGTGACCCTCCATCTACACTGAGGCAGCAGGGACTCTAAGATTGCGCCTTGGGATCTTCTATTTTTTCTATTGTTTGTTCGAGATATGAGATAGATATATAGATAGATATGAGATAGATATGAGATAGATAGATATGATATTGATATGAGATAGATAGATAGATAGATAGATAGATAGATAGATAGATAGATAGATAGATAGATAGATACAGTAGATATATATGATATTGATATGAGATAGATAGATACAGTAGATATATATGATATTGATATGATAGATAGATAGTGTGAGGTCATCAGATTCACTGTAAATCTGTAATTACTATATTTTATTAGGTGTAGTAATTAATGTACTATTTTAGTCCGTCGGTACCCTCTTGTTCTCCATATATGTCTATATACCCCCTATATGTGTGTGTAGTTCCAGATCATATATTATTAGGCTGTATAATCCCACCTCAAATGTAATGTCTGTATTTCCCAGGACTTTATTCATGTAAGCATTGTACCATTGGCAATCTCCACAGGGGGGTTTACAATTCTTTGTAAACCTCTGGGCTCTAGCAGACTTTGTGGAACCGGCCACCACAGGGGGTGATCAGCCCATAATGTAATCAGCCGATTATTGTTCCTGCTGTTTACATGAGGGGGATAGCTGAAGGACAATCACCACAGGGGGTGATCAAATTCCCCTACTATCAACAGGAAGGTTGTCCACAGGGGGTGACCACCACATAATGTAATCAGACTGTGTTTTGTATATTGTGTTGACTCTGCTATGCATATCTTGGCCACTTCCAGACTTTCTGGAACCGACCCCAGCAGGGGGCAGAAGCAGATGGGCAGCAGCAGTACCTGGGAGGGGGGATAAACCTGACTTGAATCCACCAATAGGGATTGAGTGCAAGCCCACTGATGGTATGGAGAAGCGTGGGAAATAGGAAGTTTTTAAAATGACTGGCACACAAGCCAGGAGGGTGAATTGATGGACTGTCCTGGACTAAGAGGTTATGCTCTGTCTAGGTATCGTGTGGACTTATATGCTATCACTGCTGTGTGGGCTAAGTGATAGTTTGCCCTGTGGAACTGATCTGGGACTGTGACTATACAAGGACTGTCTGTTTGGGCCTGCTACCTGAAGATCTTTCTACTCTGCAATTTACCTTTGCCACTGTTTATTGTCTATTTGTGCGTGCTGTGGAAAATAAACCATTCTTCTGGTTTCATCTGCTCGGTGTCTGAGTGATTGAGGAACTCGTACCCTCACAGATAGATAGATAGATAGATAGATAGATAGATAGATAGATATGAGATAGATAGGAGATAGATAGATATGATATTGATATGAGATAGATAGATAGATAGATAGATAGATAGATAGATAGATACAGTAGATATATATGATATTGATATGAGATAGATAGATAGATAGATACAGTAGATATATATGATATTGATATGATATAGATAGATAGATAGATAGATAGATAGATATGAGAGAGAAAGGCTGTGTACACACGGGGGCAATAGGGGCTGAAATCGCTGGAAATATGGTTGCAGGCGACCATATTGCCAGTGATGGGAGTGTGCCCCAGCGATAAATCGCCGGGTGCATGCTCCCGTTTTCAGCCCCATTCTAATCGCTGGTCGCAGGAGCTTGCTCCTGCGACCAGCTGATTACCTCTGCGGCTCCCCCAGCAGAGGTTCCCTTTCATCAGCGACCATCTCTGGTCGCTGATGAAAAGGAGAAACTGAGCAATATATATCCCCCGTGTGTACGGGGCTATAGATAGATATGAGATATAGCCAGAAAGTGATGTTTACAGTTGCGCTGCCTCAGCTTGTAGAGATTCTTTCAGAACCTTGTAGACCCCAAGCTTAGATACCTTGAAAAAGGGTCAATTATAACGACCCGAAATGCGTTGGTGAGAAGGAGGATAGCTACCAGAGAAACCCTGAAGTCCCTGGCCACTTTTTCCATCAGTGTGGCATCCATCTTGGTTCTCTTCCCGGGTGAGATCAAGTTTGATGTATTGGACCCAGTGGTTCTCTGGTTCTATTTGGATATAGACTGTTTTTATATTACACTTTTGGATTTTTTATCGTATCTTTTTCTGGAAGTGTGACGTTCTTCATTGTTGTCCTGTGGTGAATAATTTTTTTGGAATTTATCCATTGGTTTCCTGTGAGCACTCCTTGTCCCCTGACGGAGATCGTGACTAAAAGAAACCCTAACATGCACATAGGGCACATATATAAGGTGAGCACTCTCTACCTATGAGCGGGTGACCTGACGGGAAACAAAGATACCTTTATGTGAAAATAGGGCAAAGTGAAAAGGTCAGATACGGAGTATTCCTGGTGTGAATGAAAACCAATTGATATCCAACTGACCAGCTTCCCTTTGTCTTCTTTTATACACCCCCCCATCTAAGCTTGGGGTCTACAAGGTTCTGAAAGAATCTCTACAAGCTGAGGCAGCGCAACTGTAAACATCACTTTCTGGCTACATTGTTTCTATGAGGAGTGGTAATCCTTGGGTGGCTACAGTGCAGCAGTCTCCTGGCGCTATCGTTTTTGGAACTATTCTTTTCAATTCAGATATGAGATATAGATAGATATGATATTGATATGAGATAGATAGATAGATAGATAGATAGATACATACAGTAGATAGATATGATATTGATATGAGATAGATAGATAGATAGATAGATATGAGATAGATATACAGATGATAGATATACAGATGATAGATATACAGATGATAGATATACAGATGATAGATATACAGATATGAGATAGATAGATATGAGATAGGTAGATAGATATGAGATAGGTAGATAGATATGAGATAGGTAGATAGATATGAGATAGATAATAGATATACAGATGATAGATATACAGATATGAGATAGCAATGGGGAGGAAGGGTGATTGGTCGCACTGGGATTTAAAGATAATGTATCAACCTCTTTATTAAAGTTTATAGTGAATTTTTCTATATAGTCATGAGGTGTGCTACCGCCAGACAGTAATACATTAGTACAAGGGAAACAACAGAAAGTCTTTTTTTGCGGTGCACCAGGAGAGGAGAGAGAAAGTTTTTTTTAAAAAGTAACTTTTATTAATTAATCAATTAAATGCGAAATATAAAATCAAAACATACAACATAAATTGACATTGGACTTGTTAAAAAGGGTGAGAAAAACTCCCCTTATCGTAGTGGGGGTAGATTTATATATAATCGCTGGTTGCTTAGTGTGTACCCTGATACACTGGGTTGTACAATCTATAGTCACTGGTGTTTCTTCAGAAGTATACATGGAACCATGTCCCTTTATTGTATGAACACCTATATAGAGTAACAGGAACCCTCGTTGGTATCAATATACGGTGTAGTAGTAATGCTTATTTAAATGAGCGATTCATATGTAGCCGAATAAACATACAATGTTTCTAATGCGTATCGTGCTGTAAACTCATCAGCTACGGTCACGCTTAGGAGGGGGGGAATCTGCAGGGACGGCGTCCCGTCTACAGCTATCACCCCCTGAAGGCTGCGTGTGCTGCCGGTAAGGGCTGGTAGGCACACAGACAGACAAGCCGCCAGTGGAGTCAGGCTCTCTCTGGCGCTAACGGCTACACCACAGCGTGTGATTAGCCGGCAGCGGTATATGCTGTCGTCTGGATAAGACTCGCATATATCACCGGCTATCAGACAGGGCACTTGTTAACATAAATACACAATCAAAATACATTTCCCAGCTACCCCCACTAAACGATCCACGCCAACGCGCGTTTCGCAGTTTTGCTTTTTCAAGGCTAGATATGAGATAGATAGATAGATAGATAGATAGATAGATAGATAGGTATGAGATAGGTAGATAGATATGAGATAAGTAGATAGATATGAGATAGATATGAGATAGATAGATAGATAGATAGATAGATAGATAGATAGATAGATAGATAGATAGATAGATAGATATGAGATAGATAGATAGATATGAGATAGGTAGATAGATATGAGATAGGTAGATAGATATGAGATAAGTAGATAGATATGAGATAGATATGAGATAAGTAGATAGATAGAAGATAGATATGAGATAGGTAGATAGATAGATAGATAGAAGATAGATAGATATGAGATATATAGATATGAGATAGATAGATATATATGAGAGAGATAGATAGATATGAGATAGACAGATAGATAGATAGATAGATATGATATTGATATGAGATAGATATAGATAGATATGAGATAGATATAGATAGATATGATATTGATATGAGATAGATAGATAGATAAATATGAGAGAGATAGATAGATAGGAGAGAGATAGATAGATATGAGATAGATAGATAGATAGATAGATATGAGATAGATATAGATAGATAGATAGATAGATAGATATTGATATGAGATACAGATAGATAGATTGATAGATAGATATGATATTGATATGAGATAGATAGATATACATACATAGATATGATATTGATATGAGATAGATAGATACAGTAGATAGATATGATATTGATATGATATAGATAGATATATATGAGATAGAGATAGATAGATAGATATGAGATAGATAGATATGAGATAGATAGATAGATATGAGATAGATAGATAGATATAGATAGATATGATATTGATATGAGATATATATGATATTGATATGAGATAGATATGAGATAGATATTGATATGAGATAGATAGATAGATAGATAGATAGATAGATAGATAGATAGATATGAGATAGGTAGATAGATATGAGATAGGTAGATAGATATGAGATAGGTAGATAGATATGAGATAGATAATAGATATACAGATGATAGATAGATAGATAGATATGAGATAGATAGATATGAGATAGATAGATAGATAGATAGATAGATAGATAGATAGATAGATAGATAGATAGATATAGATAGATAGATATGAGATAGATAGATATGAGATAGATAGATATGAGATAGATAGATATGAGATAGATAGATATGATATTGATATGAGATAGATAGATAGATAGATACAGTAGATAGATATGATATTGATATGATATAGATAGATAGATTCGATATGAGATAGATAGATATAGATAGGTAGATAGATATGAGATAGATAGATATGAGCTAGATAGATATACAGATGATAGGTAGATAGATATGAGATAGGTAGATAGATATGAGATAGGTAGATAGATATGAGATAGATAGATATGAGCTAGATAGATATACAGATGATAGGTAGATAGATATGAGATAGGTAGATAGATATGAGATAGGTAGATAGATATGAGATAGATAGATATGAGATAGGTAGATAGATAGATAGATATGATATTGATATGAGATAGATATGAGATAGATATGAGATAGATATGGATAGATAGGAGATAGATATGAGATAGATATGATATTGATATGAGATAGATAGATAGATAGATAGATATGAGATAGATAGATAGATATGAGATATGCAGCTCGGTGGGTATGTGCTCCCTATGTGATAACTGTACTTAATGTTACCTTCCTGGCTGTTGGCAGCGACCAGTGGCGCCACTGATGGCTGCCTAGGCGCTGTGCAGCTCGGAGGGTATGTGCTCCCTATGTGATAACTGTACTTAATGTTACCTTCCTGGCTGTTGCAGCGACCAGTGGCGCCGCTGATGGCTGCCTAGGCGCTGTGCAGCTCGGCGGGTATGTGTTCCCCACATGTAATGTCTTAATGTAATGTATGTAATGCCTTCACCCCCCCACCTTCATCCCTGCTTGATGCTGCACTGTAAATCCACAAAAAATTCCTAGTGTGCGCAAGCATACATGGCCAATAAAGTTGATTCTGATTCTGATATGAGATAGATATAGATAGATAGATAGATTGATAGATAGATATGATATTGATATGAGATAGATAGATAGATAGATAGATAGATATACATACATAGATATGATATTGATATGAGATAGATAGATACAGTAGATAGATATGATATTGATATGATATAGATAGATATATATGAGATAGAGATAGATAGATAGATATGAGATAGATAGATAGATATGAGATAGATAGATAGATAGATATGATATTGATATGAGATAGATATGATATTGATATGAGATAGATATGAGATAGATATTGATATGAGATAGATAGATAGATAGGTAGATAGATATGAGATAGGTAGATAGATATGAGATAGATAATAGATATACAGATGATAGATATACAGATGATAGATAGATAGATATGAGATAGATAGATAGAGATAGATAGATATGAGATAGATAGATATGAGATAGATAGATATGAGATAGATAGATATGAGATAGATAGATATGAGATAGATAGATATGAGATAGATAGATATGAGATAGATAGATATGAGATAGATAGATATGAGATAGATAGATATGAGATAGATAGATATGAGATAGATAGATATGAGATAGATATAGATAGATATGATATTGATATGAGATAGATAGATACAGTAGATAGATATGATATTGATATGATATAGATAGATAGATTCGATATGAGATAGATAGATATAGATAGGTAGATAGATATGAGATAGATAGATATGAGCTAGATAGATATACAGATGATAGGTAGATAGATATGAGATAGGTAGATAGATATGAGATAGGTAGATAGATATGAGATAGATATGAGATAGGTAGATAGATAGATAGATAGATAGATATGAGATAGGTAGATAGATATGAGATAAGTAGATGATATGAGATAGGTTGATAGATAGATAGATAGATAGATAGATAGAAGATAGATATGAGATAGATAGTTAGATATGAGATAGATAGATATGAGATACATAGATATGAGATACATAGATAGATATGAGATAGATAGATAGATATGATATTGATATGAGATAGATGATAGATATGAGATAGATAGATATTGATATGAGATAGATATAGATAGATATGGATAGATATGATATTGATGAGATAGATAGATAGATATGAGATAGATAGATATGAGATAGATAGATATGAGATAGATAGATATGAGATAGATAGATATGAGATAGATAGATATGAGATAGATAGATATGAGATAGATAGATATGAGATACATAGATATGAGAGATATAGATAGATATGATATTGATATGAGATAGATATGAGATAGATATAGATAGATATGATATTGATATGAGATAGATATAGATAGATATGATATTGATATGAGATATATATGAGATAGATATTGTGAGGATACGAGTTCTTCAATCACTCAGACACCGAGCAGATGAAACCAAAATATGGTTTATTTTTATCACAGCACACACAAGTAGATAAAGACAGGAACAAGAGGCAAAGGTAGCATATAAACATCCAGGTAGCAGTTCAAGTCCTTGTAGCATCACAGTTCCAAATCACAAAACTATCACTTATTCCACACAGCAGTGATAGCCGAAACCTGTGTAAATCCACACAGCACGGACGCTCCACACCAGAGCTTAGTAGGATGCCCCCTTCCCGGGCAAACGATGTGTTCCACAAGATCCAGTGGAGGGTATGACCCCTGAGCCAGGATTGCGACTAACATAAGGAGCCGGCATGTGTACAAGTCATTTTAAAACCTTCTAAATTCCCACGCGTGCACAAACCAAAAGTGGGCTTGCAGTGGGTCTCGATTGGTGGATTCAAGAGTCAGGTATATCACCCTCCCAGCTACTGCTGCTGCCCCCTCCTGCTGGGTCAGGCTCCAAAGAGTCTACTAGAGTCCAGAGATATGCAAAGGAGTGTCAATAAGGAGGAACAACCACAAGGTAATTTGGTTTATGTCCTGATTACCCCCTGTGGGCATAACCTTCCTGTAAATAGCAGGGGAGTTGGATCACCCCCTGCGGTGCCTGGTTCCACTAAGTCTGGTCTTGACCAGCGTTACACAAAGGAAATGAAGATAGAGACACAAACACAGTCTGATTGCATTATGTCTTGATCACCCCCCTGTGGAGATTGTCTTTTGGTGGAATTCTACAGCCTAATACTATATGATCTGGAAATACACACACATATATGGGGAACAGACATATCTATAGAGTACGAGAGGGTACAGACTGACTAAAGTGTACATTCATCACTACAAATAATAAAATATCATAATTACAGTCTTACTGTCAGTCTGCTAACTTCACATTCCTTCCCCTACATCTTTAGTCACTGTACCAGTTGTTCCGGCAACCTGGAGCAGTGTGATTCAGAGCAGAGAAACTGGGCTAGAGGTGCACCACCTGAGTCCCACAGTGTGACATCATACCCAACCCATCTTGTAAGAGGCGGCTGGTTTGTAGAATCAGCAAGGGCAATATCACAATCTAAGTTATACATTTGAACTAACAAGGGATTTAGCAATTCCTCTTCTTCAGATGCTGGGTACCCCCTCTCTGCAACATTGTAACCTTTTACACTGGGCACACCTATAGGGTGTACTAATACTTTTGTCTCTGGCATAATGGGGCAGGGAGCACTTTCCACCTCCCCCTCTTGCACAAGGAACAGCTGCCAAACAGCAGGCCAATATAGGGGCTCTGGCCCTGGCACTTTCGCCACTCTGTCACATCCTTCCTCCCTCCAACCCAAACTAGTGGCATGGCAAATTTCAGTACAGCATTTGGTCTCAATGCCCAGGGCTGAGGAGGGACCCTCCATCAGGAACAATTCCGCTGGTGGCTGCAGGACAGGCCGTATCAGCTCTATCCCCTTAAAAGCCAGTCGCTCACCTGCAGCTTGCCACAACTGAAGGGCTGGATGAAGTCGTGTGGTGTGTAGCAACTGGAGACGGACCAGAGGAGGAAGGATTAAATCGTGCAGGTTTAATAATAGAATTCATAAATGGAACAATACACACTTGAATACTTTCTTTAAGTGGCAGTTAGTGGTAACAAGAATTGAGCCAGCACGGCACTTTGAAAGAAGAAAAAGTTCATTTAAACAATGACAGTTCAAGCACTGCGGACGGCAGGCTGGGGTCTTGAGGAATGAGGAAATCCGGAAAGAGAATGTACTTGCTGGTAATGAGGGATCCTTGAAGACTGAACGAAGATGGATGATGACAGAAGAATGGGAAGTTGCTTGGAAGCAGACGGCTTGAAGAGCTATAGGCCAGGAAGCTCAGGGATGCAGGCAGAGACCAGACTGTGGAGAGAACTGGCAGCGATGGGGTTAAGCTGAACCGAGACCAACACAGAGCACTGAAGCAAGGCACCAAGTCAGGAGAGGTGAGTCAGAGAGCCGGAGTCAGCTGGGAGCTGTGAACGCCTCTGGAGACTCTTTGTACTGACACTGAACAGGCCTAGGCAGATCCCCTATATCCCTAGAGGGCGGCTGCCATTGGCTGTCAGGTCAGTATGGGCGGAAACCTCAGACAAGGACCAATCTGCTATTTGCCCTTAACCAAGATGGCGGCGCCGGCCTCCCGGCGCCCCTACAGCACATACCGCTACACTTGCCGGCGTCCCACGCTGCCTGCTGCCCACCAGACTGCCGCTGCCTGCTGCCGCTGAACTGGAGACCACTACACGCTAGCCGACGGCGGGTGCGAACGGGTGAGTAGTAAGCCCGCCGCGCACCGCCGCGGCTGCGTGTGACAGTACCCCCCCCTTTCTGGGTGACCCCAGGGCACCTACGCACCTTGTGTGGATTCCTTTGAAAGAATTGTCTCACCAGACGGGGAGCATGGAGGTCTGAGGCATCAACCCAGGAATTCTCTTCAGGACCGAATCCAAGCCACTCTACCAGATATTGAAGATGGGTATTGCGGCAACGTGAGTCGATAATGCGCCTCACCTCGAACTCTGTCTGTCTCTCTCTCTGAGCCAATCTTGGGAGGTTTAGGCACCTTTTTCTGATATAAGTTCAATCGCAAAGGTTTCAGAAGAGACACATGGAAAGAATTTGATATCTTTAAGGAAGAAGGGAGCTGTAGTCTGTAGGCCACTGGATTAATCACCTGAGTGATTGGGTACGGCCCGATGAACCGAGGAGCCAGCTTCATGGATGGTAACCGAAGGCGTATATGGCGGGTAGACAGCCATACTCGATCTCCAACCTTCAACTTGGAGCCGCTCTTCTTTTCCTGTCCGCCATCCTTTTATATCGAGCAGATGCTTTGAGGAGAGTGGTATGAACGTCTAACCAGATCTTTGCAAACCGTTGTAGGGAAGAAGCAGCTGCAGGGACTTCGGACAACGACAGATCTGAGAACTCCGGAGATCGGGGATGCTTGCCAAAGACAGTGAAAAAGGGAGTGGTGCCGGAGGAAGAATGATAAGAATTGTTGTGCGCAAATTCTGCCCAAGGCAGAAGGTCTACCCAGTCGTCTTGAGAGGAAGAGATGAATAAACGAATGAAGGCTTCCAAGTCCTGGTTGACTCGTTCTGTCTGCCCGTTGGTTTGTGGGTGGAAAGCAGTGGAGAACTTGAGCTTGACTTGTACAGCAGAACAGAGGGCCCTCCAAAACTTTGCGACGAACTGCACGCCACGGTCAGATATAATCTCTTTCGGCAACCCATGGAGTTTGAAGATGGTGGAAATGAAGAGCTGAGCCAACACTGGAGCAGATGGAAGGCCTTTTAATGGGAAGAAGTGCACCATCTTTGAAAACCGGTCAACCACCACCCAAATTACCGTATGCCCTTTGGAGGGAGGAAGTTCGCAGATAAAGTCCATAGAGAGGTGGGACCATGGTTCTGTTGGTATGGCTAGAGGTAGAAGAGGACCGACAGGAGAAGTTCTGGAGGACTTATGCTGAGCGCACTTTACACAGGAGGCGACAAAGCTGGTTACATCGCGACGAATGGTAGGTCACCAGTATGAACGCAACAGGAACATTAAGGTCTTCTGTGCCCCGGTATGCCCTGCGAAACGGGAAGCGTGTGCCCAGGACAGCACTCTCTTTCGGAGACTGAGAGGGACGAAGGTCTTGCCTGGTGGAGGTGAAGGCTGGACTGTTACTTGAGCAAAGACCAGAGGGTCGAGGATGGGTCGAGGAGGAGTCTCTAGGTCAGCTGAAGTTTCAAAAGAGCGTGAAAGAGCATCGGCCTTGGCATTCATCGTCCCGGGTCTGAATCTGATTTGAAAGTCGAAGCGTTCGAAAAACATGGCCCAGCGGGCTTGACGAGCTGTAAGACATTGGGCGTGCTTGAGGAATGAGAGATTTTTATGGTCGGAATACACAGTAATTTTATGTCGTGCCCCCTCCAGGAGGTACCGCCACTCCTCCAACGCAGATTTGACTGCCAGTAACTCCTGCTCCCCAATGGGGTAATTCTTCTCTGCTGGAAGAAACTTCTTGGAGAAGAAGGCACAGGGGTGAAGCACCTGGTCCTCCCCTTTCTGCAACAAGATTGCCCCTACCCCCTCTGAGGATGCGTCCACCTCAAGAATAAAGGGTTTGTCGAGGTTTGGCTGGAGAAGAATTGGGGCGGAGACAAAAGCATCCTTAAGTTGTTGGAAGGCTTGGGACGCTTCAGGTGACCACTGACTTGGATCAGAACCCTTACTGGTGAGAGCAGTAAGGGGTGCAGCAAGGGTGGAGAAGTTCCGGATGAAACGACGATAATAGTTTGAAAAGCCCAGGAACCTCTGGATGCCTTTGAGCGTGGTGGGCGCTGTCCAGTCTAAGATGGCTGCTTTTACTTTTTCTGGATCCATCTCTATCCCAGTGCTGGAGAGGATGTGACCAAGGAATGGAATGAAGGTGACCTCAAAGACGCACTTGTCTAGCTTGCAGAACAATTTGTTTTGGCGAAGGCGCCGCAAGACCTCAGCTACTGTTTGCCGATGGAGATGGAGGTTAGACGAGAAGATGAGGATGTCATCGAGATACACCACAACGGAATGATACAGTAAATCTCGAAATATGTCGTTTACAAATTGTTGGAAGACGGCTGGAGCGTTGCACAGACCAAATGGCATCACCAGGTATTCGTAGTGGCCGTCTCGGGTGTTGAAAGGCGTCTTCCACTCATCTCCAGATCGGATTCGGATCAAGTTGTACGCCCCTCTTAGATCCAATTTAGTAAAGATGGACGCCCCACCGGATTTTGTCAAATAATTCGGTGATAAGGGGTAAAGGATAGCGGTTTTTGATTGTGATATCGTTCAGGCCCCTGTAGTCGATACACGGCCGGAGGGTTCCCCACTCCGGCTGGCGAAGTAGATGGGCAAATGAACCCCTTATCCAAGTTTTAACGAATGTAGTCAGACATGACCTTGGTCTCAGGCAGAGACAAGGGGTAGATGCGGCCCCGCGGTGGGAACTTCCCAGGTATCAATTCTATCGGACAGTCCCAGGGACGATGAGGCGGCAGGGTATCGGCACCTCCCTTGCTGAAGACGTCAGAAAAAGAAAGATATGGTGCGGGTAACGACAAGGGTGAAGCTGGTGAAGACGAAAGACTGGGGCCTCCTACTTCTTGAGAATTAGTTTGATGGAGTGGTATGACACGAGGCATGCAAGTAGTTAGGCAGTTCGTACCCCAGGCTTTGATCTCCATACTGGTCCAATCAATATGAGGGTTGTGCTTAGTAAGCCATGGTAGGCCCAGGACTACCTGGTGTGAGGACTGAGGAAGGACAAAAAATTCTAGAGTCTCTTGATGTAAAGCACCCATGAGAACTGTCACTGGATTGGTTTGAAGGGTGATTTGCCCACTGCTGATGCGACTCCCATCTACTGCAGTGAAAACCAACGGATGGGCCAAAGGTTGCACCGTCAAGGAATGTTGAAGGACGAAAGAGGAAGAAAGGAAGTTCCCGGTGGCTCCGGAATCTAGTAGAGCCTGGATCTTGATTTTCCCCTGAGGGCACACAAGGGTAACAGGAATGGTGGGCACAGTAGTAGAGGGAGATGAAAGCAGAACTCCTAACCTGACCTCCCTCGGGGAGGTTAGGAGCGGTCGTTTCCCGGACGCAGTGGACAGGAAGACAGCAGATGAGCGGAAGAACCGCAGTACATGCAAAGATTCTCTCGACGTCTACGGGACTTTTCTTCAAAGGAAAGCCAAGAGCGGTTGATCTGCATGGGTTCATCTGGTGGTGTAGTTGTGGAGGGACTTGGTCTTGGAACAGGAACAGCGTTGGTGGTGAGACGAGGGCAGAGACGATCCGAGCGATTTTTCTCTAGTTGACGTTCCTGCATCCGTAGATCTACTTTGTTGCACAAGGAGATGAGTTCAACTAAAGTAGCAGGAGAGTCACGGGTAGTTAATTCGTCCTTAATACGACCTGCCAGGCCATTCCAGAAGGCGGAGACGAGAGCCTCTTCGTTCCATTTTAATTCCGAAGCCAGAGTCTGGAACTGCACAACATATTGTCCCACTGAACGACTGCCCTGGCGAATCCTCAAGATCTCAGTAGCGGCAGAAGACACTCTGCCAGGTTCGTCGAAGATGCGACGGAAAGAGGTAATGAAAGCTTCATAGTCATTGAGCAGGGGATCAGCGCGTTCCCAGAGAGGGGACACCCAGTTCAGAGCTGACCCTGCCAGGAGAGACACAATATATGCCACCTTTGCCTTGGAGGTAGGAAAGTGAGAAGACTGCAAGGTGAAATGAACATCGCATTGGTTCAGAAACCCACGGCATCCTCTCGGAGAACCATCATATTTGCTGGGGGTTGGTAATTGCATATGATGAGGAACCACGGGTCCAGGTGTAGGAACAGGGACTGGAACCTCTGGTGCTGAAGCCACAGAAACTGAGGGAGCCGCCTGGGGCGGAGCCAAGGCCTGAAGAAATTGAGCCACTTGATGTTGGGTAGCCTCTACTTGCTCCAGACGAGCCATGATGCTGTGAAGTACGTCCGCCATGGAAGCCTGTTCTTCACCCGACTCCATCGGGTCAGTACAAACTGTCACAACTGAAGGGCTGGATGAAGTCGTGTGGTGTGTAGCAACCGGAGACGGACCAGAGGAGGAAGGATTAAATCGTGCAGGTTTAATAATAGAATTCATAAATGGAACAATACACACTTGAATACTTTCTTTAAGTGGCAGTTAGTGGTAACAAGAATTGAGCCAGCACGGCACTTTGAAAGAAGAAAAAGTTCATTTAAACAATGACAGTTCAAGCACTGCGGACGGCAGGCTGGGGTCTTGAGGAATGAGGAAATCCGGAAAGAGAATGTACTTGCTGGTAATGAGGGATCCTTGAAGACTGAAAGAAGATGGGTGATGACAGAAGAATGGGAAGTTGCTTGGAAGCAGACGGCTTGAAGAGCTATAGGCCAGGAAGCTCAGGGATGCAGGCAGAGACCAGACTGTGGAGAGAACTGGCAGCGATGGGGTTAAGCTGAACCGAGACCAACACAGAGCACTGAAGCAAGGCACCAAGTCAGGAGAGGTGAGTCAGAGAGCCGGAGTCAGCTGGGAGCTGTGAACGCCTCTGGAGACTCTTTGTACTGACACTGAACAGGCCTAGGCAGATCCCCTATATCCCTAGAGGGCGGCTGCCATTGGCTGTCAGGTCAGTATGGGCGGAAACCTCAGACAAGGACCAATCTGCTATTTGCCCTTAACCAAGATGGCGGCGCCGGCCTCCCGGCACCCCTACAGCACATACCGCTACACTTGCCGGCGTCCCACGCTGCCTGCTGCCCACCAGACTGCCGCTGCCTGCTGCCGCTGAACTGGAGACCACTACACGCTAGCCGGCGGCGGGCGCGAACGGGTGAGTAGTAAGCCCGCCGTGCACCGCCGCGGCTGCGTGTGACACAGCTACTTCTGCGCACACCTCCTTCTGGATAACCTCCTTCCCCAGCTGAATATGCTGGGCAGCCTGAAACAAGACGTCATCTGTGACTGGTATTCTTGTGGCCTGGATGTTGGCGAATACTCCTCTACCCACGGTGATCTCTTCTTGGACGCAGTCCTCATAGATCCCCTGGCAGCAGGATAATAGCTCTTCATCTTCCATCTCAGCAAAAGGGAAGCTGTAGTGCAGCTCCTCCTGGGGTGCCTGGCTAACGGGCCCCACTTCCTTCACTTTGGGGATAACCTCCCCCAGTATAGAACACTGACCAGCTTCTTCCCTAGGCCGTGGGAGAAGCTGTTGCAGGCGGTATCTTTCATCAGCCACCCTGCGACACTGTTCTCGCCATGCTGGGGTGTCCAGGAGCCTGTGATCAATCGCCTCTTCCTCTGCCACAATAAAGCACTCCTCCAGACACTCCAATTGTTCCCACATACACCGAAATGGAGGATCCATGCCCGATAATCGGTAAATGCTTTTGTAGGATCCCCCTGATCTTGAAGGATCTGCTGGATGATTTCCCTGCGCGTGCAGGATTGGACGGGTATACCTCGCAGCTGACATTCTGCTATCAGCTCCTCCATACTCATTTCTTCAAGGGCAGTTAGGGGCCCCCCTGACAACGACCCTTCTCTTGTGGTAACAAATAATTCCGTGGCAGAACCCTTGGTTGTCTGCCCAGATTGCAGTAGCCCCCTTCTGGACCTTTCCTCTGGTTCTATCTGGGGCATCAATTTATTCTGGACTTGTCCTTCAGCCTCAGAATATTGTCCTCTTTGTAGCATCTGGGTAACTGTAGCAATCACTTCCTCTGTAAATTCTACAAACTCTGGCTTTACCAGCAGATTCCATGAGGTGGCCTCACCTTTACAGTGCAGGAATGCATCCCCCAGGTAACACAACTTGTCCTGTATGCCGGATACTCTCCACCCGCTGATCTTCTTCCCAGTACTCCCAGATATACTGCATTTTTCTGACAATAAATAACAGATCCGGCTTCCCAGCCTGCCGATACACTGAAGACCCTCCATCCCTGAGCTCCTCTGCTCCAGGGGTCTTGAGGCATCGATTTTCTTTCCTTGGAAACATTTTCCCTTTCACAGGAATGACACCTGCTCACTTGCCTTCACCTTACTGCATTTTCCGTTTCCTTACATATGGTCTGATCCTCTTTTCTCTGTGCTTTCTGTGCTCGATGGTTGGTGTCTGAATGATCCCACTGTCGCTGCCGCCAAATGTGAGGATACGAGTTCTTCAATCACTCAGACACCGAGCAGATGAAACCAAAATATGGTTTATTTTTATCACAGCACACACAAGTAGATAAAGACAGGAGCAAGAGGCAAATGTAGCATATAAACGTTATCGGGTAGCAGTCCAAAATGGCAGTCCTTGTAGCAGCAGTTCCAAATCACAAAACTATCACTTATTCCACACAGCAGTGATAGCCGAAAACTGTGTAAATCCACACAGCACGGACGCTCCACACCAGAGCTTAGTAGGATGCCCCCTTCCCGGGCAAACGATGTGTTCCACAAGATCCAGTGGAGGGTATGACCCCTGAGCCAGGATTGCGACTAACATAAGGAGCCGGCATGTGTACAAGTCATTTTAAAACCTTCTAAATTCCCACGCGTGCACAAACCAAAAGTGGGCTTGCAGTGGGTCTCGATTGGTGGATTCAAGAGTCAGGTATATCACCCTCCCAGCTACTGCTGCTGCCCCCTCCTGCTGGGTCAGGCTCCAAAGAGTCTACTAGAGTCCAGAGATATGCAAAGGAGTGTCAATAAGGAGGAACAACCACAAGGTAATTTGGTTTATGTCCTGATTACCCCCTGTGGGCATAACCTTCCTGTAAATAGCAGGGGAGTTGGATCACCCCCTGCGGTGCCTGGTTCCACTAAGTCTGGTCTTGACCAGCGTTACACAAAGGAAATGAAGATAGAGACACAATCACAGTCTGATTGCATTATGTCTTGATCACCCCCCTGTGGAGATTGTCTTTTGGTGGAATTCTACAGCCTAATACTATATGATCTGGAAATACACACACATATATGGGGAACAGACATATCTATAGAGTACGAGAGGGTACAGACTGACTAAAGTGTACATTCATCACTACAAATAATAAAATATCATAATTACAGTCTTACTGTCAGTCTGCTAACTTCACAGATATAGATAGATATGATATTGATATGAGATAGATATGAGATAGATATAGATATATATTATACTATATATATATATATATATATATATATATATATATATATATATATATATATATGATACTGATATGAGATAGATACAGATATATATTGATATGAGATAGATAGATAGATACAGATAGATAGATACAGTAGATAGATATGATATTGATATGAGATAGATAGATTAGATATGAGATAGATAGATAGATAGATATAGATAGGTAGATAGATATAGATAGATAGATAGGAGATAGATAGATATGAGATAGATAGATATGAGATAGATATGTCCATTAGAGAGAAAATTAGCTTTTGCAAGTGAACCAGAATCATGCCCATAGTTTAGATGCCACTGAGTACCAAGATGCTTAGTATGTTATGTGTATATATATGACGTATATTATTAGACAGATTATATACTGTACATACCTCAGTAGCCGATCGATGTCACCCTGGTCATTGGGCCGTATACCCTTAAGAGATGGGCTTATATAATCTCGTATCCAATCAATGGCTATTTCTACTGACTTCTTCCTCTCAATCTCATTGGATTCCGCTGCCTCGCAGGTATAACGACAGTCTGCGGAGACCATAACGGCACTGACCCTCTGCAGAGACAGAAGAGAAAATAGACAGTTCTGATATCAAAGTCACAAGAGGTCTAATTAGCCAACACAATGGTGCACAGGTTACTCTCCCAATCCGAGATCAAGTCAGGTACTGCAAAGTGAGCGTGCCCCTTACTGTAGTGTCAGTATGGGTGTGGCCCCTTACTGTAGTGTCAGCCTGGGTGTGGCCCCTTACTGTAGTGTCAGCATGGGTGTGGCCCCTTACTGTAGTGTCAGCATGGGTGTGGCCCCTTACTGTAGTGTCAGCATGGGTGTGGCCCCTTACTGTAGTGTCAGTATGGGTGTGGCCCCTTACTGTAGTGTCAGCATGGGTGTGGCCCCTTACTGTAGTGTCAGCATGGGTGTGGCCCCTTACTGTAGTGTCAGCATGGGTGTGGCCCCTTACTGTATAGTGTCAGCATGGGTGTGGCCCCTTACTGTAGTGTCAGCATGGGTGTGGCCCCTTACTGTAGCGTCAGCCTGGGTGTGGCCCCTTACTGTAGTGTCAGCATGGGTGTGGCCCCTTACTGTAGTGTCAGCATGGGTGTGGCCCCTTACTGTATAGTGTCAGCATGGGTGTGGCCCCTTACTGTAGTGTCAGCATGGGTGTGGCCCCTTACTGTATAGTGTCAGCATGGGTGTGGCCCCTTACTGTAGTGTCAGCATGGGTGTGGCCCCTTACTGTAGTGTCAGCATGGGTGTGGCCCCTTACTGTAGTGTCAGCATGGGTGTGGCCCCTTACTGTATAGTGTCAGCATGGGTGTGGCCCCTTACTGTAGTGTCAGCATGGGTGTGGCCCCTTACTGTAGTGTCAGCATGGGTGTGGCCCCTTACTGTATAGTGTCAGCATGGGTGTGGCCCCTTACTGTAGTGTCAGCATGGGTGTGGCCCCTTACTGTATAGTGTCAGCATGGGTGTGGCCCCTTACTGTAGTGTCAGCATGGGTGTGGCCCCTTACTGTAGTGTCAGCATGGGTGTGGCCCCTTACTGTAGTGTCAGCATGGGTGTGGCCCCTTACTGTATAGTGTCAGCATGGGTGTGGCCCCTTACTGTATAGTGTCAGCATGGGTGTGGCCCCTTACTGTAGTGTCAGCATGGGTGTGGCCCCTTACTGTAGTGTCAGCATGGGTGCGGCCCCTTACTGTAGTGTCAGCATGGGTGCGGCCCCTTACTGTAGTGTCAGCATGGGTGTGGCCCCTTACTGTAGCGTCAGCATGGGTGTGGCCCCTTACTGTAGCGTCAGCATGGGTGTGGCCCCTTACTGTAGCGTCAGCATGGGTGTGGGCCCTTATTGTAGTGTCAGCATGGGTGTGGGCCCTTACTGTAGTGTCAGCATGGGTGTGGGCCCTTACTGTAGTGTCAGCATGGGTGTGGGCCCTTACTGTAGTGTCAGCATGGGTGTGGGCCCTTATTGTAGTGTCAGCATGGGTGTGGGCCCTTACTGTAGTGTCAGCATGGGTGTGGGCCCTTACTGTAGCGTCAGCATGGGTGTGGCCCCTTACTGTAGCGTCAGCATGGGTGTGGCCCCTTACTGTAGCGTCAGCCTGGGTGTGGCCCCTTACTGTAGTGTCAGCAGCGGTGTGGCCCCTTACTGTAGGGTGAGCATGCGGCCACTTACTGTAGAGTAGGCGCAGGGGTGCAGCCACTTACTGTAGAGTAGGCGCAGGGGTGCGGCCACTTACTGTAGAGTAGGCGCAGGGGTGCGGCCACTTACTGTAGAGTAGGCGCAGGGGTGCGGACACTTACTGTAGAATAGGCCCAGGGGTGCGGACACTTACTGTAGAATAGGCCCAGGGGTGCGGACACCTACTGTAGAATAGGCCCAGCGGTGCGGTCACTTACTGTAGAGTAGGCCCAGCGGTGCGGCCACTTACTGTAGAGTAGGTGCCGGGGTGCGGCCACTTACTGTAGAGTAGGTGCCGGGGTGCGGCCACTTACTGTAGAGTAGGTGCCGGGGTGCAGCCACTTTCTGTAGATTAGGTGCAGGGGTGAAGCCACTTTCTGTAGAGTAGGTGCAGGGGTGAGGTCACTTACTGTAGAGGAGGCGCCGGGGTGCGGTCACTTACTGTAGAGGAGGCGCCGGGGTGCGGTCACTTACTGTAGAGTAGGTGCAGGGGTACGGGCACTTACTGTAGAGTAGGTGCAGAGGTGCGGCCACTTTCTGTAGAGTAGGCGCCGGGGTGCGGCCACTTTCTGTAGAGTAGGTGCAGGGGTGAAGCCACTTACCGTAGAGTAGGTGCAGGGGTGAAGCCACTTTCTGTAGAGTAGGTGCAGGGGTGAGGCCACTTACTGTAGAGTAGGCGCCGGGGTGCAGCCACTTACTGTAGAGTAGGTGAAGGGGTGCGGCCACTTACTGTAGAGTAGGTGCAGGGGTGAAGTCACTTACTGTAGAGTAGGCGCCGGGGTGAAGCCACTTACAGTAAGTACATGGATATCATATTGATGTTCCTTACATCCCTGCCGGTACAATCTGTCCACCAAAAGCAGTGATCAGTTTAATTGTGAATTCCCTACACTTGCATGAATAAAACCTCAGTCTATGTATCCTTGTGATGTGATTTCCAGGTGTTCCGCAGAACGTGTACAATAGTAACACAGCGTGATAATGGGATTGTTGTGTAAGGTGACCTTGTGCTTTCATGTTCTGAGTGTATTGTGTGACATGTGCATCACGGCTGGCGGGAGGGTGACAATGGGACGCAGACATTGTCTTAATCATCGTTATCTGAAAGGAATATCAGTGCGACTCTGGGAACTGCGACAAAGGGCTGACTTTAATGTTACTATACTGTGTCATCTCTATTATCTCCTGTGTAATTAATGTATCATCCGTCCTCAGCCAATCAGATCATGCATTTCCCACCCACGCACAGGAAGGTGGCAGCCTATACAGTTAGGTCCACAAAGATCCCATTGGTTAAATTTAATGGATCCCCGGCACTGTGCGGATCCAGGATGAACTCGGATGCTTTTTTAAAGGGGCAGTCATTACTGGGCAGGGTTTTGCATGGTATTGCATTGTAAATGATTGCCCCTTTAAAAACCCACAAGTTCGTCCGTCGTACCGCACAGCCACCAAATTCATGGACTAATATATCGGCCCTCATTTCCCTAATGTCAGCTCTGTCAGTACAAGTTTTCAGCTTATCTCAAGGGGATGGTACTGAGGCCGCTCTCCCTACCCACTGCTTTATGGATAATTCAGGCCTGATCGCATGGCTGCCAATTCGCCCAGAGGCTGATTATCGATACACTGCGCATACAGTGGTTCACAGTACTCATGTGCAGGGCTGTCCTGCAACTAGTTCTGGGTTACGACTCTGGGGAGGTATCACCAAACTGGAGCCCTAACTGTTGCCTCTAGCCATGGTCGGCGGACATGTGCGGTGCTAGGCTTCAACTCTAACAGCCGTGTTCAAAGGAGCTGGTTACGCCGGCTCCAACCCCGATGCCGACAGGTCTTACGTGGGACAACGCGTCCACCGAAAAAGGGAGATGGCAGAGATTGGAACGGAATACCCCAGAGCCTGACAGGGGAAGATGGTACCGGAAAGTATAAATAAATATGTAACAAAACACAAGGTAGAACCGGAATATATAAATATACACTGGTGAAATTTAAATGTTTTTCAACTTTGAATGCGTATAAAAATTGTTACACTGGAACATATATCAAATTAAAGGAAATGTAATGCTGAATTTAACACAATAAACAGAGGTAAAATATTTGCATTACAAGGGAAGGATTCAGTATGAAATCCCGGCGGTCGGGATCCCGGCGTTCAAAATCCTGACGCCGGAATCCCGACAACGGGGGGGGACGTGGATAGCCCCCTCTTGCGGGCTCGCTGCGCTCGCCACGCAGTGGGCCCGGTGCCTCGCTACGCTCGGCATGCTAATTTATTCTCCCTCCAGGGGTGTCGTGGACACCCACGGAGGGAGAACGGTCGGGATTTCGGCAGTCGGGATTTCGGCAGTCGGGATTCCGGCGTCGGGATCCCGACCGCCGGGATTTAAACTGCATCCCCAAGGTAAGTTATGCAGTGAAAAGAACTTAGGGTGAAAATCCCTGTGTGCTTATGATGTCACTGTCATATCAGTATTTTGTTGGGTTTCCTTTCTTTTTCATGACAGCGACGTGGCATTGAGCCAACCAATGTCTGGAGCTCTTCCTTCTTTATTATGTGGTGCCATGAGACAATTATAACCTCATTTAATTCTCTTTTATTGGATGGACGCCTCAGATGTACCAGTGTTTTCAAACGGAACCACAAATGTTCTATGGGGACCCGATCCCAGACACGTCACGCGCTGCGCTGCTGCTGTCCGGCTCAGGATGGTGCAGCAGCACACAGCTGCTCCCGCGACCCGATCCCAGACACGTCACGCGCTGCGCTGCTGCTGTCCGGCTAAGGATGGTGCAGCGGCACACAGATGCTCCCGCGACCCGATCCCAGACAGGTCACGCACCGCTGCTGTCCGGCTAAGGATGGTGCAGCGGCACACAGCTGCTCCCGAGACCCGATCCCAGACACGTCACGCACTGCTGCTGTCCGGCTAAGGATGGTGCAGCAGCACACAGCTGCTCCCACGACCCGATCCCAGACACGTCACGCGCTGCGCTGCTGCTGTCCGGCTCAGGATGGTGCAGCAGCACACAGCTGCTCCCGCGACCCGATCCCAGACACGTCACGCACTGCTGCTGTCCGGCTCAGGATGGTGCAGCAGCACACAGCTGCTCCCGCGACCCGATCCCAGACACGTCACGCACTGCTGCTGTCCGGCTAAGGATGGTGCAGCAGCACACAGCTGCTCCCGCGACCCGATCCCAGACACGTCACGCGCTGCGCTGCTGCTGTCTGGCTCAGGATGGGCAGCAGCACACAGCTGCTCCCGTGACCCGATCCCAGACACGTCACGCGCTGCGCTGCTGCTGTCCGGCTCAGGATGGTGCAGCAGCACACAGCTGCTCCCGCGACCCGATCCCAGACACGTCACGCGCTGCTGCTGCTGTCCGGCTCAGGATGGTGCAGCAGCACACAGCTGCTCCCGCGACCCGATCCCAGACACGTCACGCGCTGCTGCTGTCTGGCTCAGGATGGTGCAGCAGCACACAGCTGCTCCCGCGACCCGATCCCAGACACGTCACGCGCTGCTGCTGTCTGGCTCAGGATGGTGCAGCAGCACACAGCTGCTCCCGCGACCCGATCCCAGACACGTCACGCACTGCTGCTGTCCGGCTAAGGATGGTGCAGCAGCACACAGCTGCTCCCGCGACCCGATCCCAGACACGTCACGCGCTGCTGCTGTCCGGCTCAGGATGGTGCAGCAGCACACAGCTGCTCCCGAGACCCGATCCCAGACACGTCACGCGCTGCGCTGCTGCTGTCCGGCTCAGGATGGTGCAGCAGCACACAGCTGCTCCCGCGTCCCGATGCCAGACACGTCACGCGCTGCTGCTGCTGTCCGGCTCAGGATGGTGCAGCAGCACACAGCTGCTCCCGCGACCCGATCCCAGACACGTCACGCGCTGCTGCTGTCTGGCTCAGGATGGTGCAGCAGCACACAGCTGCTCCCGCGACCCGATCCCAGACACGTCACTCGCTGCTGCTGTCCGGCTCAGGATGGTGCAGCAGCACACAGCTGCTCCCGTGACCCGATCCCAGACACGTCACGCGCTGCGCTGCTGCTGTCTGGCTCAGGATGGTGCAGCAGCACACAGCTGCTCCCGCGACCCGATCCCAGACACGTCACGCACTGCTGCTGTCCGGCTAAGGATGGTGCAGCAGCACACAGCTGCTCCCGCGACCCGATCCCAGACATGTCACGCACTGCTGCTGTCCGGCTCAGGATGGTACAGCTGCTCCCGCGACCCGATCCCAGACACGTCACGCACTGCTGCTGTCCGGCTCAGGATGGTGCAGCAGCACACAGCTGCTCCCGTGACCCGATCCCAGACACGTAACGCGCTGCGCTGCTGCTGTCCGGCTCAGGATGGTGCAGCAGCACACAGCTGCTCCCGCGTCCCGATCCCAGAAACGTCACGCGCTGCGCTGCTGCTGTCTGGCTCAGGATGGTGCAGCAGCACACAGCTGCTCCCGCGACCCGATCCCAGACACGTCACGCGCTGCGCTGCTGCTGTCCGGCTAAGGATGGTGCAGCAGCACACAGCTGCTCCCGCGTCCTGATCCCAGAAACGCCACGCGCTGCGCTGCTGCTGTCCGGCTCAGGATGGTGCAGCAGCACACAGCTGCTCCCGTGACCCGATCCCAGACACGTAACGCGCTGCGCTGCTGCTGTCCGGCTCAGGATGGTGCAGCAGCACACAGCTGCTCCCGCGTCCCGATCCCAGAAACGTCACGCGCTGCGCTGCTGCTGTCTGGCTCAGGATGGTGCAGCAGCACACAGCTGCTCCCGCGACCCGATCCCAGACATGTCACGCGCTGCGCTGCTGCTGTGCGGCTCAGGATGGTGCAGCAGCGCCAGGAGGACGTGGGCAGTCACCATTATGTGTGGGTGATGCTGTCCGCTCTGACTGGTTGCCTTGTGCTGGCGCGGAGTGGCCCGGCCTGGTTCCCGGCTCTGTCCCCTCACTCTGGGTGTGAGCACCGGCGGAGCTGCAGCTGCAGTGCCTCCGGCCGCCTGTGGGGACTTCACTGACACAAGGCACACTACCTCTGCCGCAGCGTCTGCGCAGCAGGCGCCATCTTGGTGAAGCCAGCCAATGCAATCCGGGCTGAAGTCAGCAGCCCATCAGAGACTCTCAAGGGGGATAAAAGACTCATGTTTGAACCAAGCTGGCGCCAGTTCTTCGCTTGTCAATCCTTAGGGAACACCAGCGTCCTGAGCTCTCCTGACTACCTGTGCACTTCCAGCGTCTGGCTCCAAGTGCAATCAGTCTGGATCACGTGTGCACTTCCAGCGTCTGGCTTCAAGTGCAATCAGCCTTTGATCATCTGTGCACCTCCAGCATCTTGCTCAAGGTGCAATTAGTCCTGCTCACCTGTGCACCTTCAGTCTGGGTGCAACCTGCAAACAACCTCCTGTGTACCTTCTGTTTGGGTACAACCCCTGCTATCACCTGTGTACCTTCTGCCTGGGTGCAACCTGCAAACAACCTCCTGTGCACCTTCTGTTTGGGTACAACTCCTGCTATCACCTGTGTACCTTCAGTCTGGGTGCAACCTGCAAACAACCTCCTGTGCACCTTCCGTTTGGGTACAACTCCTGCTATCACCTGTGTACCTTCAGCCTGGGTGCAATCTGCAAACAACCTCCTGTGCACCTTCCGTTTGGGTACAACCCCTGCAATCACCTGTGCACCTTCTGCCTGGGTGCAGCCTGCAAACAACCTCCTGTGCACCTTCCGTTTGGGTACAACTCCTGCTATCACCGGTGTACCTTCTGCCTGGGTGCAGCCTGCAAACAACCTCCTGTGCACCTTTCGTTTGGGTACAACCCCTGCTATCACCTGTGTACCTTCTGCCTGGGTGCAACCTGCAAACAACCTCCTGTGCACCTTCCGTCTGGGTATAACCTACACCAGTCTCCAGTGTATCTTCCGCTTGGCTGCAGCCTGCCACACTCTCCTGTGCACCCCTGCCTGGGTGCTACCTACTGCAGTCACCTGTGCACTCCAGTCTGGCTACAACTGGTTCCTGTTCCTGTCTGCCACCTGTTCCTTCATCATCGACCCCATGGCTAACTTCTACACGTCAGTGTCCTCAGTCTCCGGGCCCCTCCCTGGTCCCGTAAGAGAAGGACTTATATTTGCCCTGCTACCCTGCAAGCTACCCCGGTTCCTGGTCGTCACCCGGGTCCACAGAATTCCCAGGTACTGACACTTCTCTTGTAATGCAAATATTTGAACTCGGTTTTGAATTCAGTATTAAATTTCCTTCCATTTAATATATGAAGCATTGTACTGCGTAAAGTGTAACAGTTCTTATAAGTATTCAAAGTTGAAAAACATAAAAAATGTAAAAAGTGTCCGCAATTTTGGCCACCAATGTATGTAACAAAACAAAAGGTAGAACCGGAATATATACAGGGGACACAGAACATTACAGTGACTGAGACACTACAACAGCACAGGTAACAGCAGCACAATGCTCAGTACACAATACAGCTGGGATGTAGGGAAGCAGAGGAGGTGTCCGTGTACTACCAGGGGCTGCGCTGTACATAGGGCCCACATTAGTACAATACAGGGGACACAGAACATTACAGTGACTGAGACACTACAACAGCAAAGGTAACAGCAGCACAATGCTCAGTACACAATACAGCTGGGATGTAGGGAAGCAGAGGAGGTGTCCGTGTACTACCAGGGGCAGCACCGTACATAGGGCACACATTAGTACAATACAGAGGACACAGAACATTACAGTGACTGAGACACTACAACAGCACAGGTAACAGCAGCACAATGCTCAGTACACAATACAGCTGGGATGTAGGGAAGCAGAGGAGGTGTCCCTGTAATACCAGGGGCAGCGCTGTACATAGGGCACACATTAGTACAGTACAGGGGACACAGAACATTACAGTGACTGAGACACTACAACAGCACAGGTAACAGCAGCACAATGCTCAGTACACAATACAGCTGGGATGTAGGGAAGCAGAGGAGGTGTCCGTGTACTACCAGGGGCAGCGCTGTACATAGGGCACACATTAGTACAATACAGGGGACACGGAACATTACAGTGACTGAGACACTACAACAGCACAGGTAACAGCAGCACAATGCTCAGTACACAATACAGCTGGGATGTAGGGAAGCAGAGGAGGTGTCCGTGTACTACCAGGGGCAGCGCCGTACATAGGGCACACATTAGTACAATACAGGGGACACAGAACATTACAGTGACTGAGACACTACAACAGCACAGGTAACAGCAGCACAAGGCTCAGTACACAATACAGCTGGGATGTAGGGAAGCAGAGGAGGTGTCCGTGTACTACCAGGGGCTGCGCTGTACATAGGGCACACATTAGTACAATACAGGGGACACAGAACATTACAGTGACTGAGACACTACAACAGCACAGGTAACAGCAGCACAATGCTCAGTACACAATAAAGCTGGGATGTAGGGAAGCAGGGAAGGTGTCTGTGTACTACCAGGGGCAGCGCTGTACATAGGGCACACATTAGTACAATACAGGGGACACAGAACATTACAGTGACTGAGACACTACAACAGCACAGGTAACAGCAGCACAATGCTCAGTACACAATACAGCTGGGATGTAGGGAAGGAGAGGAGGTGTCCGTGTACTACCAGGGGCAGCGCCGTACATAGAGCACACATTAGTACAATACAGGGGACACAGAACATTACAGTGACTGAGACACTACAACAGCACAGGTAACAGCAGCACAATGCTCAGTACACAATACAGCTGGGATGTAGGGAAGCAGAGGAGGTGTCCGTGTACTACCAGGGGCAGCGCTGTACATAGGGAACACATTAGTACAATACAGGGGACACAGAACATTACAGTGACTGAGACACTACAACAGCACAGGTAACAGCAGCACAAGGCTCAGTACACAATACAGCTGGGATGTAGGGCAGCAGAGGAGGTGTCCGTGTACTACCAGGGGCAGCGCCGTACATAGGGAACACATTAGTACAATACAGGGGACACAGAACATTACAGTGACTGAGACACTACAACAGCACAGGTAACAGCAGCACAAGGCTCAGTACACAATACAGCTGTGATGTAGGGAAGCAGAGGAGGTGTCCATGTACTACCAGGGGCAGCGCCGTACATAGGGCACACATTAGTACAATACAGGGGACACAGAACATTACAGTGAGTGAGACACTACAACAGCATAGGTAACATCAGCACAATGCTCAGTACAGAATACAGCTGGGATGTAGGGAAGCAGAGGAGGCGTCTGTGTACTACCAGGGGCAGTGCGGTACATGGGGCACACATTAGTACAATACAGGGGACACAGAACATTATAGTGACTGAGACACTACAACAGCACAGGTAACAGCAGCACAAGGCTCAGTACACAATACAGCTGGGATGTAGGGAAGCAGAGGAGGTGTCCGTGTACTACCAGGGGCTGCGCTGTACATAGGGCACACATTAGTACAATACAGGGGACACAGAACATTACAGTGACTGAGACACTACAACAGCACAGGTAACAGCAGCACAATGCTCAGTACACAATACAGCTGGGATGTAGGGAAGCAGAGGAGGTGTCCGTGTACTACCAGGGGCAGTGCTGTACATAGGGCACACATTAGTACAATACAGGGGACACAGAACATTACAGTGACTGAGACACTACAACAGCACAGGTTACAGCAGCACAATGCTCAGTACACAATACAACTGGGATGTAGGGAAGCAGAGGAGGTGTCCGTGTACTACCAGGGGCAGCGCTGTACATAGGGCACACATTAGTACAATACAGGGGACACAGAACATTACAGTGACTGAGACACTACAACAGCACAGGTAACATCAGCACAATGCTCATTACACAATACAGCTGGGATGTAGGGAAGCAGAGGAGGTGTCCGTGTACTACCAGGGGCAGCGCTGTACATAGGGCACACATTAGTACAATACAGGGGACACAGAACATTACAGTGACCGAGACACTACAACAGCACAGGTAACAGCAGCACAATGCTCAGTACACAATACAGCTGGGATGTAGGGAAGCAGAGAAGGTGTCCGTGGACTACCAGGGGCAGCGCTGTACATAGGGCACACATTAGTACAATACAGGGGACACAGAACATTACAGTGACTGAGACACTACAACAGCACAGGTAACAGCAGCACAATGCTCAGTACACAATATAGCTGGGATGTAGGGAAGCAGAGGAGGTGTCCCTGTAATACGTGGGGCAGCGCCGTACATAGGGCACACATTAGTACAATACAGGGGACACAGAACATTATAGTGACTGAGACACTACTACAACAGCAGAGGTAACAGCAGCACAATGCTCAGTACACAATACAGCTGGGATGTAGGGAAGCAGAGGAGGTGTCCGTGTACTACCAGGGGCAGCGCCGTACATAGGGCCCACATTAGTACAATACAGGGGACACAGAACACTACAGTGACTGAGACTACAACAGCACAGGTAACAGCAGCACAATGCTCAGTGCACAGTGCACAGTACAGCTTGGATGTATGGAAGCAGAGGAGGTGTCCGTGTACTACCAGGGGCAGCGCCGTACATAGGGCACACATGAGTACAATACAGGGGACACAGAACATTATAGTGACTGAGACACTACTACAACAGCAGAGGTAGCAGCAGCACAATGCATAGTGCACAGTACAGCTTGGATGTATGGAAGCAGAGGAGGTGTCCGTGTACTACCAGGGGCAGCGCCGTATATAGGGCACACATTAGTACAATACAGGGGACACAGAACATTACAGTGACTGAGACACTACAGCAGCACAATGCTCAGTACACAATACAGCTGGGATGTAGGGAAGCAGAGGAGGTGTCCGTGTACTACCAGGGGCTGCGCTGTACATAGGGCACACATTAGTACAAAACAGGGGACACAGAACATTACAGTGACTGAGACAATACAACAGAACAGGTAACAGCAGCACAATGCTCAGTACACAATACAGCTGGGATGTAGGGAAGCAGAGGAGGTGTCTGTGTACTAACAGGAGCAGTGCCGTACATAGGGCACACATTAGTACACTACAGGGGACACAGAACATTATAGTGACTGAGACACTACTACAACAGCAGCAGAGGTAACAGCAGCACAATGCAAAGTGCACAGTACAGCTTGGATGTATGGAAGCAGAGGAGGTGTCTGTGTACTACCAGGGGCAGCGCAGTACATAGGGCACACATTAGTACAATACACAGGACACAGAACATTACAGTGACTGAGACACTACAGCAGCACACATGTTCAGTACACAATACAGCTGGGATGTAGGGAAGCAGAGGAGATGTCTGTGTACTACCAGGGGCAGCGCTGTACATAGGGCACACATTAGTACAGTACAGGGGACACAGAACAGAACAGTGACTAATGTGTGCATTATGTACAGCGCTGCCCCTGGTAGCACACGGACACCTCCTCTGCTTCCCTACATCCCAGCTGTATTGTGTACTGAGCATTGTGCTGCTGTTACCTGTGCTGTTGTATTGTCTCAGTCACTGTAATGGTCTGTGTCCTCTGTATTGTACTAATGTGTGACCTCTGTACGGCGCTGCCCCTGGTAGTACACGGACACCTCCTCTGCTTCCCTACATCCCAGCTGTATTGTGTACTGAGCATTGTGCTGCTGTTACCTGTGCTGTTGTAGTGTCTCAGTCACTGTAATGTTCTGTGTCCTCTGTATTGTACTAATGTGTGCCCTATGTACAGCGCTGCCCCTGGTAGTACACGGACACCTCCTCTGCTTCCCTACATCCCAGCTGTATTGTGTACTGAGCATTGTGCTGCTGTTACCTGTGCTGTTGTAGTGTCTCAGTCACTGTAATGTTCTGTGTCCCCTGTATTGTACTAATGTGGGCCCTATGTACGGCGCTGCCCCTGGTAGTACACGGACACCTCCTCTGCTTCCCTACATCCAGCTGTATTGTGTACTGAGCATTGTGCTGCTGTTACCTGTGCTGTTGTAGTGTCTCAGTCACTGTAATGTTCTGTGTCCCCTGTATTGTACTAATGTGTGCCCTATGTACTGCGCTGCCCTAGTACTACACAGACACATCCTCTGCTTCCCTACATCCCAGCTGTATTGTGTATGGAGCATTGTGCTGCTGTTACCTGTGCTGTTGTATTGTCTCAGTCACTGTAATGTTCCGTGTCCCCTGTATTGTACTAATGTGTGCCCTATGTACAGCGCTGCCCCTGGTAGTCCACGGACACCTTCTCTGCTTCCCTACATCCCAGCTGTATTGTGTTCTAAGCATTGTGCTGCGGTTACCTGTGCTGTTGTAGTGTCTCAGTCACTGTAATGGTCTGTGTCCTCTGTATTGTACTAATGTGTGCCCTATGTACAGCGCTGCCCCTGTTAGTACACGGACACCTCCTCTGCTTCCCTACATCCCATGTATTGTGTACTGAGCATTGGTCTGCTGTTACCTGTGCTGTTGTAGTGTCTCAGTCACTGTAATGGTCTGTGTCCTCTGTATTGTACTAATGTGTGCCCTATGTACAGCGCTGCCCCTGTTAGTACACGGACACCTCCTCTGCTTCCCTACATCCCATGTATTGTGTACTGAGCATTGTGCTGCTGTTACCTGTGCTGTTGTATTGTCTCAGTCACTGTAATGTTCTGTGTCCCCTGTATTGTACTAATGTGTGCCCTATGTACAGCACTGCCCCTGGTAGTACACGGACACCTTCTCTGCTTCCCTACATCCCAGCTGTATTGTGTACTGAGCATTGTGCTGCTGTTACCTGTGCTGTTGTAGTGTCTCAGTCACTGTAATGTTCCGTGTCCCCTGTATTGTACTAATGTGTGCCCTATGTACGGCGCTGCCCCTGGTAGTACACGGACACCTCCTCTGCTTCCCTACATCCCAGCTGTATTGTGTACTGAGCCTTGTGCTGCTGTTACCTGTGCTGTTGTAGTGTCTCAGTCACTGTAATGTTCCGTGTCCCCTGTATTGTACTAATGTGTGCCCTATGTACAGCGCTGCCCCTGGTAGTCCACGGACACCTCCTCTGCTTCCCTACATCCCATGTATTGTGTACTGAGCATTGTGCTGCTGTTACCTGTGCTGTTGTATTGTCTCAGTCACTGTAATGGTCTGTGTCCTCTGTATTGTACTAATGTGTGCCCTATGTACAGCGCTGCCCCTGTTAGTACACGGACACCTCCTCTGCTTCCCTACATCCCATGTATTGTGTACTGAGCATTGGTCTGCTGTTACCTGTGCTGTTGTAGTGTCTCAGTCACTGTAATGGTCTGTGTCCTCTGTATTGTACTAATGTGTGCCCTATGTACAGCGCTGCCCCTGTTAGTACACGGACACCTCCTCTGCTTCCCTACATCCCATGTATTGTGTACTGAGCATTGTGCTGCTGTTACCTGTGCTGTTGTATTGTCTCAGTCACTGTAATGTTCTGTGTCCCCTGTATTGTACTAATGTGTGCCCTATGTACAGCACTGCCCCTGGTAGTACACGGACACCTTCTCTGCTTCCCTACATCCCAGCTGTATTGTGTACTGAGCATTGTGCTGCTGTTACCTGTGCTGTTGTAGTGTCTCACTCACCGTGATGTTCTGTGTCCCCTGTATTGTACTAATGTGGGCCCTATGTACGGCGCTGCCCCTGGTAGTACACGGAATCCTCCTCTGCTTCCCAACATCCCAGCTGTACTGTGTACTGAGCATTGTGCTGCTGTTACCTGTGCTGTTGTATTGTCTCAGTCACTGTAATGTTCCGTGTCCCCTGTATTGTACTAATGTGTGCCCTATGTACGGCGCTGTCCCTGGTAGTACACGGACACCTCCTCTGCTTCCCTACATCCCAGCTGTATTGTGTACTGAGCCTTGTGCTGCTGTTACCTGTGCTGTTGTAGTGTCTCAGTCACTGTAATGTTCCGTGTCCCCTGTATTGTACTAATGTGTGCCCTATGTACAGCGCTGCCCCTGGTAGTCCACGGACACCTCCTCTGCTTCCCTACATCCCATGTATTGTGTACTGAGCATTGTGCTGCTGTTACCTGTGCTGTTGTATTGTCTCAGTCACTGTAATGTTCTGTGTCCCCTGTATTGTACTAATGTGTGCCCTATGTACAGCACTGCCCCTGGTAGTACACGGACACCTTCTCTGCTTCCCTACATCCCAGCTGTATTGTGTACTGAGCATTGTGCTGCTGTTACCTGTGCTGTTGTAGTGTCTCAGTCACTGTAATGTTCTGTGTCCCCTGTATTGTACTAATGTGTGCCCTATGTACGGCGCTGCCCCTGGTAGTACACGGACACCTCCTCTGCTTCCCAACATCCCAGCTGTACTGTGTACTGAGCATTGTGCTGCTGTTACCTGTGCTGTTGTATTGTCTCAGTCACTGTAATGTTCCGTGTCCCCTGTATTGTACTAATGTGTGCCCTATGTACGGCGCTGTCCCTGGTAGTACACGGACACCTCCTCTGCTTCCCTACATCCCAGCTGTATTGTGTACTGAGCATTGTGCTGCTGTTACCTGTGCTGTTGTAGTGTCTCAGTCACTGTAATGTTCTGTGTCCCCTGTATTGTACTAATGTGTGCCCTATGTACAGCGCTGCCCCTGGTATTACAGGGACACCTCCTCTGCTTCCCTACATCCCAGCTGTATTGTGTACTGAGCATTGTGCTGCTGTTACCTGTGTTGTTGTAGTGTCTCAGTCACTGTAATGTTCTGTGTCCTCTGTATTGTACTAATGTGTGCCCTATGTACGGCGCTGTCCCTGGTAGTACATGGACACCTCCTCCAGCACATACTATAGCACCTCTTCATATTGCGCTCAGTATTAGAACGTTATATAGCCCTCCAGCACATACTATAGCACCTCTTCATATTGCGCTCCGTATTAGAACGTTATATAGAACTCCAGCACATACTATAGCGCCTCTTCATATTGTGCTCCGTATTAGAACGTTATATAGCCCTCCAGCACATACTATAGCACCTCTTCATATTGCGCTCCGTATTAGAACGTTATATAGCCCTCTAGCACATACTATAGCGCCTCTTCATATTGCTCTACGTATTAGAACGTTGTATAGCCCTCCAGCACATACTATAGCACCTCTTCATATTGCGCTCAGTATTAGAACGTTATATAGCCCTCCAGCACATACTATAGCGCCTCTTCATATTGCTCTCCGTATTAGAACGTTATATAGCCCTCCAGCACATACTATAGCACCTCTTCATATTGTGCTCCGTATTAGAACGTTATATAGCCCTCCAGAACATACTATAGCGCCTCTTCATATTGTGCTCCGTATTAGAACGTTATATAGCCCTCCAGCACATACTATAGCGCCTCTTCATATTGTGCTCCGTATTAGAACGTTATATAGCCCTCCAGCACATACTATAGCGCCTCTTCATATTGCGCTCTGTATTAGAACGTTATATAGCCCTCCAGCACATACTATAGCGCCTCTTCATATTGTGCTCTGTATTAGAACGTTATATAGCCCTCCAGCACATACTATAGCGCCTCTTCATACTGTGCTCCGTATTAGAACGTTATATAGCCCTCCAGCACATACTATAGCACCTCTTCATATTGTGCTCCGTATTAGAACGTTATATAGCCCTCCAGCACATACTATAGCGCCTCTTCATATTGTGCTCCGTATTAGAACGTTATATAGCCCTCCAGCACATACTATAGCACCTCTTCATATTGTGCTCTGTATTAGAACGTTATATAGCCCTCCAGCACATACTATAGCGCCTCTTCATATTGCGCTCCGTATTAGAACGTTATATAGCCCTCCAGCACATACTATAGCGCCTCTTCATATTGTGCTCCGTATTAGAACGTTATATAGCCCTCCAGCACATACTATAGCACCTCTTCATATTGCTCTCCGTATTAGAACGTTATATAGCCCTCCAGCACATACTATAGCGCCTCTTCATATTGTGCTCCGTATTAGAACGTTATATAGCCCTCCAGCACATACTATAGCACCTCTTCATATTGCTCTCCGTATTAGAACGTTATATAGCCCTCCAGCACATACTATAGCGCCTCTTCATATTGCTCTCCGTATTAGAACATTATATAGCCCTCCAGCACATACTATAGCGCCTCTTCATATTGTGCTCCGTATTAGAACGTTATATAGTCCTCCAGCACATACTATAGCGCCTCTTCATATTGTGCTCCGTATTAGAACGTTATATAGCCCTCCAGCACATACTATAGCGCCTCTTCATATTGCTCTCCGTATTAGAACATTATATAGCCCTCCAGCACATACTATAGCGCCTCTTCATATTGTGCTCCGTATTAGAACGTTATATAGTCCTCCAGCACATACTATAGCGCCTCTTCATATTGCTCTCCGTATTAGAACGTTATATAGCCCTCCAGCACATACTATAGCGCCTCTTCATATTGTGCTCCATATTAGAACGTTATATAGCCCTCCAGCACATACTATAGCACCTCTTCATATTGCTCTCCGTATTAGAACGTTATATAGCCCTCCAGCACATACTATAGCGCCTCTTCATATTGCGCTCCGTATTAGAACGTTATATAGCCCTCCAGCACATACTATAGCGCCTCTTCATATTGTGCTCCGTATTAGAACGTTATATAGCCCTACAGCACCTCTTCATATTGTGCTCCGTATTAGAACGTTATATAGCCCTCCAGCACATACTATAGCGCCTCTTCATATTGTGCTCCGTATTAGAACGTTATATAGCCCTCCAGCACATACTATAGCGCCTCTTCATATTGTGCTCCGTATTAGAACGTTATATAGCCCTCCAGCACATACTATAGCGCCTCTTCATATTGTGCTCCGTATTAGAACGTTATATAGCCCTCCAGCACATACTATAGCGCCTCTTCATATTGCGCTCCGTATTAGAACGTTATATAGCCCTCCAGCACATACTATAGCGCCTCTTCATATTGTGCTCCGTATTAGAACGTTATATAGCCCTCCAGCACATACTATAGCGCCTCTTCATATTGTGCTCCGTATTAGAACGTTATATAGCCCTCCAGCACATACTATAGCGCCTCTTCATATTGCTCTCCGTATTAGAACGTTATATAGCCCTCCAGCACATACTATAGCACCTCTTCATATTGCACTCCGTATTAGAACGTTATATAGCCCTCTAGCACATACTATAGCGCCTCTTCATATTGCGCTCCGTATTAGAACGTTATATAGCCCTCTAGCACATACTATAGCGCCTCTTCATATTGTGCTCCGTATTAGAACGTTATATAGCCCTCCAGCACATACTAAAGCGCCTCTTCATATTGCGCTCCGTATTAGAACGTTATATAGTCCTCCTGCACATACTATAGCGCCTCTTCATATTGTGCTCTGTATTAGAACGTTATATAGCCCTCCAGCACATACTATAGCGCCTCTTCATATTGCTCTCCGTATTAGAACGTTATATAGCCCTCCAGCACATACTATAGCGCCTCTTCATATTGTGCTCCGTATTAGAACGTTATATAGCCCTCCAGCACATACTATAGCGCCTCTTCATATTGCGCTCCGTATTAGAACGTTATATAGCCCTCCAGCACATACTATAGCGCCTCTTCATATTGCACTCCATATTAGAACGTTATATAGCCCTCTAGCACATACTATAGCGCCTCTTCATATTGCGCTCCGTATTAGAACGTTATATAGCCCTCTAGCACATACTATAGCGCCTCTTCATATTGTGCTCCGTATTAGAACGTTATATAGCCCTCCAGCACATACTATAGCACCTCTTCATATTGCGCTCCGTATTAGAACGTTATATAGCCCTCTAGCACATACTATAGCACCTCTTCATATTGCGCTCCGTATTAGAACGTTATATAGCCCTCTAGCACATACTATAGCACCTCTTCATATTGCGCTCCGTATTAGAACGTTATATAGCCCTCCAGCACATACTATAGCGCCTCTTCATATTGCGCTCCGTATTAGAATGTTATATAGCCCTCCAGCACATACTATAGCGCCTCTTCATATTGCGCTCCGTATTAGAACGTTATATAGCCCTCCAGCACATACTATAGCGCCTCTTCATATTGTGCTCCGTATTAGAACGTTATATAGCCCTCCAGCACATACTATAGCACCTCTTCATATTGGGCTCCGTATTAGAACGTTATATAGCCCTCCAGCACATACTATAGCGCCTCTTCATATTGCGCTCCGTATTAGAACGTTATATAGCCCTCCAGCACATACTATAGCGCCTCTTCATATTGCGCTCCGTATTAGAACGTTATATAGCCCTCCAGCACATACTATAGCGCCTCTTCATATTGTGCTCCGTATTAGAACGTTATATAGCCCTCCAGCACATACTGTAGCACCTCTTCATATTTTGCTCCGTATTAGAACGTTATATAGCCCTCCAGCACATACTATAGCGCCTCTTCATATTGTGCTCTGTATTAGAACGTTATATAGCCCTCCAGCACATACTATAGCGCCTCTTCATATTGTGCTCTGTATTAGAACATTATATAGCCCTCCAGCACATACTATAGCGCCTCTTCATATTGTGCTCCGTATTAGAACGTTATATAGCCCTCCAGCACATACTATAGCGCCTCTTCATATTGTGCTCCGTATTAGAACGTTATATAGCCCTCCAGCACATACTATAGCACCTCTTCATATTGTGCTCCGTATTAGAACGTTATATAGCCCTCCAGCACATACTATAGCACCTCTTTATATTGTGCTCCGTATTAGAACGTTATATAGCCCTCCAGCACATACTATAGCGCCTCTTCATATTGCGCTCCGTATTAGAACGTTATATAGCCCTCCAGCACATACTATAGCACCTCTTCATATTGCGCTCCGTATTAGAACGTTATATAGCCCTCCAGCACATACTATAGCGCCTCTTCATATTGTGCTCCGTATTAGAACGTTATATAGCCCTCCAGCACATACTATAGCGCCTCTTCATATTGTGCTCCGTATTAGAACGTTATATAGCCCTCCAGCACATACTATAGCGCCTCTTCATATTGCGCTCCGTATTAGAACGTTATATAGCCCTCCAGCACATACTATAGCGCCTCTTCATATTGCGCTCAGTATTAGAACGTTATATAGCCCTCCAGCACATACTATAGCACCTCTTCATATTGCGCTCTGTATTAGAACGTTATATAGCCCTCCAGCACATACTATAGCACCTCTTCATATTGTGCTCGGTATTAGAACGTTATATAGCCCTCCAGAACATACTATAGCACCTCTTCATATTGCGCTCCGTATTAGAACGTTATATAGCCCTCCAGCACATACTATAGCGCCTCTTCATATTGCGCTCCGTATTAGAACGTTATATAGCCCTCCAGCACATACTATAGCGCCTCTTCATATTGGGCTCCGTATTAGAACGTTCTATAGCCCTCCAGCACATACTATAGCGCCTCTTCATATTGCGCTCCGTATTAGAACGTTATATAGCCCTCCAGCACATACTATAGCGCCTCTTCATATTGTGCTCCGTATTAGAACGTTATATAGCCCTCCAGCACATACTATAGCGCCTCTTCATATTGCGCTCCGTATTAGAACGTTATATAGCCCTCCAGCACATACTATAGCACCTCTTCATATTGCGCTCCGTATTAGAACGTCATATAGCCCTCCAGCACATACTATAGCGCCTCTTCATATTGCGCTCCGTATTAGAACGTTATATAGCCCTCTAGCACATACTATAGCGCCTCTTCATATTGCGCTCCGTATTAGAACGTTATATAGCCCTCCAGCACATACTATAGCGCCTCTTCATATTGCGCTCCGTATTAGAACGTTATATAGCCCTCCAGCACATACTATAGCGCCTCTTCATATTGTGCTCCGTATTAGAACGTTATATAGCCCTCCAGCACATACTATAGCGCCTCTTCATATTGTGCTCCGTATTAGAACGTTATATAGCCCTCTAGCACATACTATAGCACCTCTTCATATTGTGCTCCGTATTAGAACATTATATAGCCCTCCAGCACATACTATAGCGCCTCTTCATATTGCGCTCCGTATTAGAACGTTATATAGCCCTCCAGCACATACTATAGCACCTCTTCATATTGTGCTCAGTATTAGAACGTTATATAGCCCTCCAGCACATACTATAGCGCCTCTTCATATTGCGCTCCGTATTAGAACGTTATATAGCCCTCCAGCACATACTATAGCGCCTCTTCATATTGCTCTCCGTATTAGAACGTTATATAGCCCTCCAGCACATACTATAGCGCCTCTTCATATTGCGCTCCGTATTAGAACGTTATATAGCCCTCCAGCACATACTATAGCACCTCTTCATATTGCTCTCCGTATTAGAACGTTATATAGCCCTCCAGCACATACTATAGCGCCTCTTCATATTGCTCTCCGTATTAGAACGTTATATAGCCCTCCAGCACATACTATAGCACCTCTTCATATTGCGCTCCGTATTAGAACGTTATATAGCCCTCCAGCACATACTATAGCGCCTCTTCATATTGCGCTCCGTATTAGAACGTTATATAGCCCTCCAGCACATACTATAGCGCCTCTTCATATTGCGCTCCGTATTAGAACGTTATATAGCCCTCCAGCACATACTATAGCGCCTCTTCATATTGCTCTGGAAAGGTGGCAGGGTATTCAGAGAACAGGGTGCTGCAGAGGTGGCTGAGGTGTCAGAACGGGGTGATGGATATGCCCCCCGTGGAGCGCAGTGGCAGTAGCCGCATCACCCATCCCCCCCGCGGAGCGCAGTGGCGGCAGCCGAATCACCCCTCCTTCCCCCTGCACCCCCCACATTATTAGGTGCTGTCCACAACCCCAATTATTGTGCATAATAGGCCCTTGATAATTTTCTGCCTGCAGTTACCCATTGAACAAGTTTATTCTGCCTTTACTCTGTGTTTTGACAGTGTAATATTCTCCTGTGTAGTTTGCAGCCAGTAATGACAAGTGGGAGGGGCCCCACCTTTCTAAAGTGACCCCCGGCCCCCCCGGAGGCTTAATCCGGCCCTGGGTACAGGATGATACATTACTGTTACATGGTGACTATACCTTGTTGGTGTTTCTTACGGTGCAATAGACCTCTGCCTGTAGTGTGGCCTGGCCTGTGCTGTCCAGAACCTTCCTTCCATGGATGCTGCTGATAACGGGAGGTGCGGAGATCTCAGCAAAGTAATCAGCCTACAACACAAACAGTCATCTCCATCAACTGCATCTACCCATGGGGCGCAGGGGCCCCCAACATACAGAGTACCCACGGGATGCAGGGGGCCCCCAACATACAGGATACCAACAGGGTGCAGGGGGCCCCCAACATACAGACTACCCACGGGATGCAGGGGGCCCCCAACATACAGAGTACCCACAGGGTGCAGGGGGCCCCCAACATACAGAGTACCCACGGGATGCAGGGGGCCCCCAACATACAGAGTAGCCACGGGTGCAGGGGCCCCCAACATACAGGATACCAACAGGGTGCAGGGGCCCTCCAACATAGAGAGTACCCACAGGGTGCAGGGGGCCCCCAACATACAGAGTACCCACAGGATGCAGGGGGCCCCCAACATAAAGAGTACCCACGGGATGCAGGGGGCCCCCAACATACAGGATACCAACAGGGTGCAGGGGCCCACCAACATAGAGAGTACCCACATGGTGCAGGGGGCCCCCAACATACAGAGTACCCACGGGATGCAGGGGGCCCCCAACATACAGGATACCAACAGGGTGCAGGGGCCCTCCAAAATAGAGAGTATTAATGGGGCGCAGGGGCCCCCAACATACAGAGTACCCACAGGGTGCAGGGGGCCCCCAACATACAGGGTACTCACAGGGCACAGGGAGCACCCAACATACATGGTACCCAGGGCCGGACTGGCCATCTGGCAAATGCCAAAAGGGCCGATGGACCTGTGGGTTGATATTGTGCTGCAGTAAATGTTGTGTCCGCCCCGCTGCCGCCCTCCCAGTCCATCATACTGGCCACCGCGTCATTTGCATACGGACGTCATGACGCCGACGCGTCAGGACGTCATGACGCGGCGACCGCCACTGCAGATGCCTGCCCGTCCATCCCTGCCTCCCTCCGTTGATCGCCGCCACCGCTAGCTCCGAGGGGAGGAGAGCGCATTGCGCATCTCTCCTTCCCCTCAGTGTGTATTCCTGTGCCGCCATCAGCCAATCAGAGCTCGCGGGCCGGCAGGCAATCAGGAGCCAGCCCGCAAGCTTTTATTTGCTGATGGCTCAGTCACAGGGAAGTTGAGACGCTGTGCTGTGAGACGCTGCGCTGTGTGTGACGCTGCGCTGTGTGTGACGCTGTGCTGTGCTGCTCTCCTGTCCTCGGAAGAAGAGTAGCAAGCAGCAACCACAGCAGATGGGGACATCAGATTCTCAGATCAACAATGGTGCAACAAGGGCGAGTGCTGGCACTATTGGGGGCATACCTATGTTTTTATGTTTCTATACCTGGCACTATTGGGGGCATACCTGGCACTATTGGGGGCATATGGTGTGTGTCATATTCTGTGCTGGGCATTACGGTGTTGGTGTGTGTGCCACAATGTGTAATGGGCATTATGGTGTGTGCCACAATGTGTAATGGGCATAAGGATTGTGTCATATTCTGTAATGGGTATAACTATGTGTGCCACAAGGTGTAATGGGCATTATGGTGTGTGCCACAAGGTATAATGGGCATTATGGTGTGTTCCTTTTTGTGTTGCCATGCCTCCTTTCTGTGAGGCCACACCCCCTTTTCGCCACGCTGGTCCCGCTTACTACTGGTGGGCCTGTGTGCTCAAAAATGCCAGGGCCGATTTCTGGTCCCAGTCCGGCCCTGATGGTACCCACGGGGCCCCCTACATACAGGGTACACATGGGGTGCGGGGGGCCCCAAACATACAGGGAACCCATGGGGCACAGGAGAACCCAATGTACAGGGGGCCCCCAACATACAGGGTACCCACAGGATGCAGGGGGCCCCAACACACAGGGTGCAGGGGACCCCAACATTCAGGGTACCCACGGGGCGCAGGGGCCCCAAAACATACAAGTGGCTCCCAACGTACAGGGTACCAACAGGGCACAGGGGCACCCCAAAATACAGGGTCCCACAGGGCACAGGGGGCCCCCACCATACAAGGGGCTCCCAACGTACAGGGTACCTACAGAGTGCTAGGGGATCCCAACGTACAGGGTACCCACATGGTGCAGGGGGCTCCCAACATACAGGGTACCCAGGGGGCTCCCCAAATACAGGACACTTATTGAACAGGGTTCTGGAGAGGTGGCTGGGGGTATTTAGTATTACAGAACACTGTATAGGGTATAATATGGGTAGTATTACAGGACAGGACACTATATATAGGGTATAATATGGGCAGTATTACAGGAAAGGACACTATATATAGGGTATAATAAGGGTAGTATTACAGGACAGGACACTATATAGGGTATAATATGGGCAGTATTACAGGACAGGACACTATATATAGGGTATAATATGGGCAGTATTACAGGACAGGACACTATATATAGGGTATAATATGGGCAGTATTACAGGACAGGACACTATATATAGGGTATAATATGGGCAGTATTACAGGAAAGGACACTATATATAGGGTATAATATGGGCAGTATTACAGGACAGGACACTATATATAGGGTATAATATGGGCAGTATTACAGGACAGGACACTATATAGGGTATAATATGGGCAGTATTACAGGACAGGACACTATATAGGGTATAATATGGGCAGTATTACAGGACAGGGCACTATATATATGGTATAATATGGGCAGTATTACAGGACAGGACACTATATATAGGGTATAATATGGGCAGTATTACAGGACAGGACACTATATATAGGGTATAATATGGGCAGTATTACAGGACAGGACACTATATATAGGGTATAATATGGGTAGTATTACAGGACAGGACACTATATATAGGGTATAATATGGGCAGTATTACAGGACAGGACACTATATATAGGGTATAATATGGGCAGTATTACAGGACAGGACACTATATATATAGGGTATAATATGGGCAGTATTACAGGACAGGACACTATATAGGGTATAATATGGGTAGTATTACAGGACAGGACACTATATATAGGGTATAATATGGGCAGTATTACAGGACAGGACACTATATATAGGGTATAATATGGGCAGTATTACAGGACAGGACACTATATATAGGGTATAATATGGGCAGTATTACAGGACAGGACACTATATATAGGGTATAATATGGGCAGTATTACAGGACAGGACACTATATATAGGGTATAATATGGGCAGTATTACAGGACAGGACACTATATATAGGGTATAATATGGGCAGTATTACAGGACAGGACACTATATATAGGGTATAATATGGGCAGTATTACAGGACAGGACACTATATAGGGTATAATATGGGCAGTATTACAGGACAGGACACTATATAGGGTATAATATGGGCAGTATTACAGGACAGGGCACTATATATATATATGGTATAATATGGGCAGTATTACAGGACAGGACACTATATATATGGTATAATATGGGCAGTATTACAGGACAGGACACTATATATAGGGTATAATATGGGCAGTATTACAGGACAGGACACTATATATATAGGGTATAATAAGGGTAGTATTACAGGACAGGACACTATATAGGGTATAATATGGGCAGTATTACAGGACAGGACACTATATATAGGGTATAATATGGGCAGTATTACAGGACAGGACACTATATATAGGGTATAATATGGGCAGTATTACAGGACAGGACACTATATATAGGGTATAATATGGGCAGTATTACAGGACAGGACACTATATATAGGGTATAATATGGGCAGTATTACAGGACAGGACACTATATATAGGGTATAATATGGGCAGTATTACAGGACAGGACACTATATATAGGGTATAATATGGGCAGTATTACAGGACAGGACACTATATATAGGGTATAATATGGGCAGTATTACAGGACAGGACACTATATATAGGGTATAATATGGGCAGTATTACAGGACAGGACACTATATATAGGGTATAATATGGGCAGTATTACAGGACAGGACACTATATATAGGGTATAATATGGGCAGTATTACAGGACAGGACACTATATAGGGTATAATATGGGCAGTATTACAGGACAGGGCACTATATAGTGTATAATATGGGCAGTATTACAGGACAGGGCACTATATATATATGGTATAATATGGGCAGTATTACAGGACAGGACACTATATATAGGGTATAATATGGGCAGTATTACAGGACAGGACACTATATATAGGGTATAATATGGGCAGTATTACAGGACAGGACACTATATATAGGGTATAATATGGGCAGTATTACAGGACAGGACACTATATATAGGGTATAATATGGGCAGTATTACAGGACAGGACACTATATATAGGGTATAATATGGGCAGTATTACAGGACAGGACACTATATATAGGGTATAATATGGGCAGTATTACAGGACAGGACACTATATATAGGGTATAATATGGGCAGTATTACAGGACAGGACACTATATATAGGGTATAATATGGGCAGTATTACAGGACACTATATATAGGGTATAATATGGGCAGTATTACAGGACAGGACACTATATATAGGGTATAATATGGGCAGTATTACAGGACAGGACACTATATATAGGGTATAATATGGGCAGTATTACAGGACAGGACACTATATATAGGGTATAATATGGGCAGTATTACAGGACAGGACACTATATAGGGTATAATATGGGTAGTATTACAGGACAGGACACTATATATAGGGTATAATATGGGCAGTATTACAGGACAGGACACTATATAGGGTATAATATGGGCAGTATTACAGGACAGGACATTATATATATAGGGTATAATAAGGGTAGTATTACAGGACAGGACACTATATATAGGGTATAATATGGGCAGTATTACAGGACAGGACACTATATACAGGGTATACTATGGGCAGGATTACAGGACAGGACACTATATATAGGGTATAATATGGGCAGTATTACAGGACAGGACACTATATATAGGGTATAATAAGGGTAGTATTACAGGACACTATATATAGGGTATAATATGGGCAGTATTACAGGACAGGACACTATATATAGGGTATAATATGGGCAGTATTACAGGACAGGACACTATATATAGGGTATAATATGGGCAGTATTACAGGACAGGACACTATATAGGGTATAATATGGGCAGTATTACAGGACAGGACACTATATATAGGGTATAATATGGGCAGTATTACAGGACAGGACACTATATATAGGGTATAATATGGGCAGTATTACAGGACAGGACACTATATAGGGTATAATATGGGCAGTATTACAGGACAGGACACTATATATAGGGTATAATATGGGTAGTATTACAGGACACTATATATAGGGTATAATATGGGCAGTATTACAGGACACTATATATAGGGTATAATATGGGTAGTATTACAGGACACTATATATAGGGTATAATAAGGGTAGTATTACAGGACACTATATATAGGGTATAATATGGGCAGTATTACAGGACAGGACACTATATATAGGGTATAATATGGGCAGTATTACAGGACACTATAGGGGTATATATATATATATATATATATATATATATATATATATATATATATATATATATATATATTTATATATAATAGTACCAGGTGTCCGTACACATCCTCCGGACCCCGGTAGAACGTGCTGTTCAGGGCCTGTTCCAGCTTCTCCGGGACCTGCCGGGAGCGGTAGTACTCGGCAGCGGCGGCGGCTTCTCGGGACATGACGGTGCCGGTTATTTAGGTCGGAATTCGGTCGCCAGGTAACACTGCGCGTGATGCTACACAGTTGTTATGGGCACAGCGCGGCGTTCTTGCGCATGCGTGCTGAGGACTCCGGCACTAGAGGGAAGAAGTAGGGCAGACATACGGGCGTCAGGAAAATGGCTGACATGGAGGTGCATGTGCATGGCGATGTTATACCTGTGTATTATTCCGGGGTAGCCTATCTGACCCTCTCCTTCAGGGCGAAAATGCTCTGTTCCTGGGCTTCCCTGGTAATGTATGATTGCCAGCACCTGTGGTGACACCTTTCTTATCAGTTACCTAGCTCCCCACAGGTGCTGGCAATCCTACATTATCCATACCTCCCAGCATGCCCCTCTCCAGGAGGACACAATGCTCTGTTCCTGGGCTTCCCTGGTAAAGTAGGATTGCCAGCACCTGTGGTGACACCTTTCTTATCAGTTACCTAGCTCCCCACCATACTTACCTACTTTTGAAAAGCAAAATGAGGGAGATTTGCACCGAGTGCAGTGTCGCGCACCATTGAATGGGTGTGTCATATTTCAGGGCGTGTCTAGTGACACATATGGGCGTATCTATTTCCACCCAGGGGTGTGTCCTGCAGTGGCTGGTGGAAAAAAAATATGAAGAGCCGCATACCACCAGAGCAAGTTTGTATATGGGCAACCTACGAGCAGAAGCTGTACAATTGAAACCAGCGATTATGTGTGGTTGCAATGTGTTCAATGGTCATGAAATATTTTCATATAAATAAGTTCATGTTTTCAGTCAGGCTGAAAAATGATAATAGAAAATCATATGGGCACAGAAAGACATAGCAGCATACCTCCCTAGTTTGGCATTATAGAAGTTGCAATCTGCTGCGCCGAAGGCGCGGCCAACTTGAAAATGGGTGTGGCTCAGATGAAAGGGGCGTGGTCTAAGGACTGGTCCAGGGCCTAGCACCACAACCCTGTTTTTGTCACTTTAGGAGCTTGCCCAGCGCTCCCTAAGCAGCCCCTGGCTTTCTCCCTGCACTGGAGATGCCGTGAACATGTGAATGGCATCTCTTCAGCGATCACCGGCTGCTCGGTAGGGTAGCTGAGATCTCCAGCTCCCCCAACTGCCCCCAGCCCGCAGGACACTGCCACCCACAGGAGGAACAGGAGGACAGTCTCCAATTAGTGGGACTGCCCCGCAGTAATTAGGACAGTTGGGAGGTATGTAGCATTATTACTACCTATTTATTAGCCCAGGACACAGAGGGGGTGAAGCTCTTGACACGACCTGACCCACCATACACTGAGAAGTTGTGTAAATGTGGCCACCAGGGCTTAGAAGGGAGGGACTGTCAGCGCAGCTAGGGAGACTGCCGGCAGGGCTGCCATCAGAAATTGTGGGGCCCGGGACAGACACAATAGGCAGGGCCCCCGGCTTCCCACCATAATACTCATTACATATTATACCACATGCTTTAATGCCTATGACACAGTATGCTACATGCCATAAATGCCAATTACACATTATGCTGCACACTGTAATGCCCACAACACATTATGCCACACACCGTAATGCACATTACATATTATACCTCGCACTGTAATGCCTATTACACATTGTCATATGCTGTAAAGCCCATTACACATTAAGCCCCACACTGTACACCTCGGCAACCTACGGAATATCATCCTGCGTGTTGGACATACACATTTACTGTTTTCTATTTATTTATATACAGTAGAGAATAGGTGTCACTCCCCAGACTTCTAAAATGACACCTGGAGACAGGGTACAGGGGATGAGATGAAGGGGCGAGAGATGTTTAGGTTATGGGGTGAAGTGATGGGTGGCGTGACAAGCTGAGGTAATGGGGCGAGGGGTTAAGGTGACATGGGGGAGGAGGTATGGAGACAAATCAACAGAAAGTGAGACCCCAGATTTTTCTTTTTAAGTGTGCATTTAAAAAAATACAATAAAAAAAACAGCAGGATCACAGCAGGGCAGCAAAAGACGGGCAGGGTGGAATTTGTCGGCTTTTAAAGGGGCAGGGCGCAGCGCCCTGTGAAATAAGCCTAGCGGGAACACTACATATATATATATATATATTTTTATATATATATATATATATATATATATACTTATACAGTTCATAGTACTGGCACTCACATCTGTATTAAATATTTTGCTGGGGTGACATTCCGGGTATAGGGAGCTTGCTAGAAGATCACTACTTGTATAGTGTCAATAAGTGGAGTCACTCACCAGTCTTCAAGTGATATGAAGTGATATGAAGGGGTTTTAATCAGGCTGCATGGCAATACAAGGCGGGCATCGCAGATGCCTGCCTTGTATTGCCATGCTGCCTGATTTAAACCCCTTCATATCACTTGAAGGGATGCAGTGTAAATCCCGGCGGTCGGGATCCTGGCGTTCAGAATCCTGACTGCTGAAATCCCGACACTTTCTCCCTCCGGGGGTGTCCACGACACCCCCGGAGGGAGAATAAATTAGTGTGCCGAGCGTAGCGAGGCACCGGGCCCGCTGCGTGGTGAGCGCAGCGAGCCCGCAAGGGGGGGAGATCCACGTCCCCCCCTTGTCGGGATTTCTGCGGTCAGGATTCCAGCGTCGGGATTCTGAACGCCGGGATCCCGACCGCCGGGATTTAATACTGAATCCCACTTGAAGACTGGTGAGTGACTCCACTTATTGACACACTAATATATATATATATATATATATATATATATATATATATATATATATATATATATATATATATATTCACGCCAGGACTTAAATAATAAAGAAGTCACTCTTTATTCTAATATTTCTATGTTGCGGTTTGAGTGCAAATACAGGAATACTAAATTGTGAAACAGTGCTTGCAGACCTAGTCTATACACGGCCATAATGCACTAAAACCAAAATGGCCGATTAACCCTTGTTATGCTGCACAGAAAAACTTTTTTGGGAAAGCAGGAATTTTATTTTACAGACCTGGTCTATCTATGACCATTCTATACTTAATTGGTGTACTAATTAAAGATGGCCGATTAACCCTTGTGCTGTAAAGAATTTTACTGTGTAACGGCAGATATTAAACGAAACATCAAAAGGAAGGAGGAGTTCAAGCTTAATAAATGACAATATTTATAGAATTAATTAGGTACAGCTCCTGGTGGCTGGAGTAGTCATTTTCATCTAGATTATACAGGACAATCGAGGTTTTATTTATTTAAGAAGAGAAACCATAATGACCTGATTATGCTGTGACCTTACTACACATAACAAAAAGTGTAGTGCTTAGGATGGACATATCAATTTTACTTCTGTGGCTAGAACAATTATTTATTTTAAATGGAAACTAGAGAAAGATAAATATATATATGGTTTTCTCTATTTATAGAGGTGCAGTGTACGTGTGCTGGGTATCAGCACAATGACATAGGAAGCAGCTCAGTGAGAGTACGTATGTGTGAGACAGTAGAGTGAGACACAGCAGGGAGGAGAAGGAGGAGGGACGGAGAGAACAGCCCAGCAGCTTGCGGAGCTTGGCAGCAATGAGGATCAGGAGCCAGAGGAGATGCTGGCACCGGTCTGATCACTCTCACACGTTGTGAGAACCGGTGAGTCAGGCTGCTGTATAACAGAGTTATACTTACTGCAGCTGCCGCTCCTGACACTCGTGCTCCCGGCTCACATTTCATCCACAGTCCTCTGCCGCTTCCAAGCCCCCGCCCAAGCTCTTGCTGCTGTACCACGCCGCCCTCGGCCAGCGCTACCCAGTCCCACACAGCCCGCGGTCACGGTGGCCGTCATAATAACATCACAACGTCGCGCATTCAGGCCCCGCCCCCGCAACATCGCGTTCGCGCATGCGCACTCAGGTTTTTTTTTTTTTTTTTTTTTTTTTTTTTTCAAAGGGGACAAAAAGCGGGAGGAACCAAGGGATTTGCGGGGGGCGGGAGAAGGATTGAAAAACCGGGAGACTCCCGCTAAATGCGGGAGGGTAGGCAAGTATGCTCCCCACAGGTGCTGGTAATCCTACATTATCCATACCTCCCAGCATGCCCCTCTCCAGGAGGACACAATGCTCTGTTCCTGGGCTTCCCTGGTAATGTATGATTGCCAGCACCTGTGGTGACACCTTTCTTATCAGTTACCTAGCTCCCCACAGGTGCTGGCAATCCTATATTATCCATACCTCCCAGCATGCCCCTCTCCAGGAGGACACAATGCTCTGCTCCTGGGCTTCCCTGGTAATGTATGATTGCAGCACCTGTGGTGACACCTTTCTTATCAGTTACCCAGCTCCCCACAGGTGCTGGCAATCATACATTATCCATACCTTCCAGCATGCCCCTCTCCAGGAGGACACAATGCTCTGTTCCTGGGCTTCCCTAGTAATGTATGATTGCCAGCACCTGTGGTGACACCTTATCAGTTACCTAGCTCCCCACAGGTGCTGGCAATCATACATTATCATACCTCCCAGCATGCCCCTCTCCAGGAGGACACAATATGTTCCTGGGCTTCCCTGGTAATGTAGGATTGCCAGCACCTGTGGTGACACCTTTCTTATCAGTTACCTAGCTCCCCACAGGTGCAGACAATCATACATTATCCATACCTCCCAGCATGCCCCTCTCCAGGAGGACACAATGCTCTGCTCCTGGGCTTCCCTGGTAATGTAGGATTGTCAGCACCTGTGGTCAGGGGCGTAACTATAGCACCGCGGGGGGGGGCGCTGTGCATGTGGGGGCGCCAGGGGCTGCGGTGCTATAGTTCCCCCCCCCCCCCCCAATCCCCCGCAGACTTACGTATCTCGCTGGTCCCGGCGGCTCCGTTCTTCTGATGAGGACCACCACAAAATGGCCGCCCCCATATAGCACACTGTTCTTTGAAACTGTCTGCTGTATGGGGGCGGCCATTTTGTGGTGGTCCTCAGCAGAAGAACGGAGCCGCCTGGACCAGCACAGCGCCATAGGTAAGACTGCGGGGGAGGGGGTTAGCATAGGCGACGGGGCGGCCGGGGGGGGGGGGGCGGTTGCTTGACGGGGCGGCGGGGGGTGGGTATGGGCGCCCCCCTAGCGGCGGGGGGGCGCCCAAAACGTAGCTACGCCACTGCCTGTGGTGACACCTTTCTTATCAGTTACCTAGCTCCCCACAGGGATCCGATACGTAATCCCGGCGGTCGGAATCCCGACACTGGAATCCCGACCGCCGAAATCCCGACATGGGGGGGACGTGGATCGCCCCCCCTTGCGGGCCCGGTGCCTCGCTACGCTCGGCGCGCTATTTTATTCTCCCTCTATGGGTGTCGTGGACACCCACAGAGGGAGAAAGTTTCGGGATTTCGGCGGTCGGGATTCCAGTGTCGGGATTCTGAACGCCGGGATCCCGACCGCCGGCAAATTGACCGCATCCCCCCCACAGGTGCTGGCAATCCTACATTATCCATACCTCCCAGCATGCCCCTCTCCAGGAGGACACAATGCTCTGTTCCTGGACTTCCCTGGTAATGTAGGATTGCCAGCACCTGTGGTGACACCTTTCTTATCAGTTACCTAGCTCCCCACAGATGCTGGCAATCATACATTATCCATACCTCCCAGCATGCCCCTCTCCAGGAGGACACAATGCTCTGTTCCTTGGCTTCCCTGGTAATGTATGATTGCCAGCACCTGTGGTGACACCTTTCTTATCAGTTACCTAGCTCCCCACAGGTGCTGGCAATCATACATTATCCATACCTCCCAGCATGCCCCTCTCCAGGAGGACACAATGCTCTGTTCCTGGGCTTCCCTGGTAATGTATGATTGCCAGCACCTGTGGTGACACCTTTCTTATCAGTTACCTAGCTCACCACAGGTGCTGGCAATCATACATTATCCATACCTCCCAGCATGCCCCTCTCCAGGAGGACACAATGCTCTGTTCCTGGGCTTCCCTGGTGATGTATGATTGCCAGCACCTGTGGTGACACCTTTCTTATCAGTTACCTAGCTCCCCACAGGTGCTGGCAATCCTACATTATCCATACCTCCCAGCATGCCCCTCTCCAGGAGGTCACAATGCTCTGTTCCTGGGCTTCCCTGGTAATGTAGGATTGCCAGCACCTGTGGTGACACCTTTCTTATCAGTTACCTCCCCACATGTGCTGGCAAGCCTACATTATCCATACCCCGCAGCATGCCCCTCTCCAGGAGGACACAATGCTCTGTTCCTGGGCTTCCATGGTAATGTATGATTGCCAGCACCTGTGGTGACACCTTACTTATCGTTACCTAGCTCCCCACAGGTGCTGGCAATCATACATTATCGATACCTCCCAGCATGCCCCTCTCCAGGAGGACACAGTGCTCTGTTCCTGGACTTCCCTGGTAATGTATGATTGCCAGCACCTGTGGTGACACCTTTCTTATCAGTTACCTAGCTCCCCACAGATGCTGGCAATCATACATTATCCATACCTCCCAGCATGCCCCTCTCCAGGAGGACACAATGCTCTGCTCCTGGGCTTCCCCGGTAATGTATGATTGCCAGCACCTGTGGTGACACCTTTCTTATCAGTTACCTAGCTCCCCACAGGTGCTGGCAATCATACATTATCCATACCTCCCAGCATGCCCCTCTCCAGGAGGACACAATGCTCTGTTCCTGGGCTTCCCTGGTAAAGTAGGATTGATATACATGGGTAGGGAATATAGATTGTAAGTTCCACTGAGGCAGGGACTGATGTGAGTGTTCAAATATGTGCTCTTTACAGCGCTGCGGAATATGTGTGCTATATAATAACTGGTAATAATATTCACTGTACAGCGCTGTGGAATATGTGTGCGCTATATAAATAACCGGTAATAATATTCTCTGTACAGCGCTGCGGAATATGTGTGCGCTATATAATAACTGGTAATAATATTCACTGTACAGCGCTGTGGAATATGTGTGCGCTATATAAATAACCGGTAATAATATTCTCTGTACAGCGCTGCGGAATATGTGTGCGCTATATAATAACTGGTAATAATATTCACTGTACAGCGCTGTGGAATATGTGTGCGCTATATAATAACTGGTAATAATAGCCTTTGTACAGCGCTGCGGAATATGTGTGCGCTATATAATAACTGGTAATAATAGTCTCTGTACAGTGCTGCGGAATATGTGTGCGCTATATAATAACTGGTAATAATAGTCTCTGTACAGCGCTGCGGAATATGTGTGCGCTATATAATAACTGGTAATAATATTCTCTGTACAGTGCTGTGGAATATGTGCGTACTATATAAAAAATTGGTAATAATAGTCTCTGTACAGCGCTGCAGAATATGTGTGCGCTATATAATGACTGGTAATAATAGTCTCTGTACAGCGCTGCAGAATATGTGTGCGCTATATAATAACTGGTAATAATAGTCTCTGTACAGCGCTGCGGAATATGTGTGCGCTATATAATAACTGGTAATAATAGTCTCTGTACAGCGCTGCGGAATATGTGTGCGCTATATAATAACTGGTAATAACATTCTCTGTACAGCGATGCGAAATATGTGTGCGCTATATAATAACTGGTAATAATATTCTCTGTACAGCACTGCAGAATATGTGTGTGCTATATAATAACTGGTAATAATAATCTCTGTACAGCACTGTGGAATATGTGTGCGCTATATAATAACTGGTAATAATAGTCTCTGTACAGCGCTGTGGAATATGTGTGCTCTATATAATAACTGGTAATAATAGTCTCTGTACAGCGCTGTGGAATATGTGTGCGCTATATAATAACTGGTAATAATAGTCTCTGTACAGCGCTGCGGAATATGTGTGCGCTATATAATAACTGGTAATAAAAGTCTCTGTACAGTGCTGCGGAATATGTGTGCGCTATATAATAACTGGTATTAATAGTCTCTGTACAGCGCTGCGGAATATGTGTGCACTATATAATAACTGGTAATAATATTCTCTGTACAGTGCTGTGGAATATGTGTGCGCTATATAAATAACTGGTAATAATAGTCTCTGTACAGCGCTGCGGAATATGTGTGCGCTATATAATAACTGGTAATAATATTCTCTGTACAGCGCTGCGGAATATGTGTGCGCTATATAATAACTGGTAATAATATTCTCTGTACAGCGCTGCGGAATATGTGTGCGCTATATAATAACTGGTAATAATAGTCTCTGTACAGCGCTGCGGAATATGTGTGCGCTATATAATAACTGGTAATAATAGTCTCTGTACAGCGCTGCGGAATATGTGTGCGCTATATAATAACTGGTGATAATAATAATCTCTGTACAGCGCTGCGGAATATGTGTGCGCTATATAATATAACTGGTAATAATATTCTCTGTACAGAGCTGCGGAATATGTGTGCGCTATATAATAACTGGTAATATTCTCTGTACAGCGCTGCGGAATATGTGTGCGCTATATAATAACTGGTAATAATAGTCTCTGTACAGCGATGTGGAATATGTGTGCGCTATATAATAACTGGTAATAATATTCTCTGTACAGCGTCCATGTCGGCGGTCCTTGTCGTCCTCCAGGTCCATGGCGGTGTCCCGTCCGAAGTAATCTGTGGAAGGAAATTCTACTCACCTGGTCCTGTGGTGAAGATGTCTTCTCTTGATCCGCCGTAGTCCAGGTATTCTTCAAGTTGCCGGCGCTCCCCGCACTCTCCGCATCAGAGAGTGCTAGCGGGCCATTTAATGCCCCGCAGGCTGGAACTTGTGGTTCTCCAATTCCCAGCTTGCGGGGGAGGCTTGCTGGGACTCATAGTTCCACAGTTTTAAACAATAGTTTTTCATCTATTTTTTTACACTGAAATAAGCCCGGTGGCCAAAGCACACGGCCACCGGGGACAGCACCAGGCTTCAGCCTGGTCAGGTAAGTCCTGGAGGGGGGGACCCCTTTATTGGGGGGGTCCCCACTCCCCCAGGGCCCCTGGCCAGGCTGACTGGTCAGTAGGGTGATGTTTTGGCCGCGGGACCTTATATAATAAGTGTCCCCCGGCTGTGACATTACCCTGCTGGCTGGTTTGGCCTGGGCCTGGTTCTGAAAATACGGGGGACCCCTAGTCATTTTGTCCCCCGTATTTTGGGAACCAGCCCCGGACCTGGAGCCTGGGGATGGTTGTAAAAAATCGGGGAACCCCTATTTGTCGGGTTCCCTGATTTTTTATTACCGGCCCCGGCTCCTTCAGCCTGGTGTTGGTTACAGCTGTGGGGGGGGACCCCACGCTGTTTTTTTTTATTTTTTTTTTATTTTTTTCTATTTTTCTTTTACACCTTGCAGCCTGCACAGATCTGACTGATTCGTACAGACTGCCTGAAAAATTCGTATTAGCGGCCGTATATATGTGCCGCTAATACGAATTCCTACGACATCGGTGGGTTACAAAGCAGTCGTATATGACTGCTTTGTACATTCCCCTCCGTAACACGACTGTGCATACGACTGAAACAGTCGTAGGGAAAATACTAATGCGAAAAACTAGGTTTTTTCATATTAGTAAATTTCCCCCAATATGTACTAAGCATTACAGCTTGTGGAATTATATGTAAAGGGCACTACAGTGTGGCTTAATGTGTAATGGTCATGTCGGTGTTTGCTAGAACATGTAATGGGCATTATGGTGTGTGGTGTAATATGTAATAGCATTACGGCATGTGGCATAATGTGTAATTGGCATTACGGTGTGTGGCATAATGTGTAATGGGCATTATGGCATGTGGTGTAATATGTAATAGCATTACGGCATGTGGCATAATGTGTAATTGGCATTACGGTGTGTGGCATAATGTGTAATGGGCATTATGGTGTGTGGTGTAATATGTAATAGCATTACGGCATGTGGCATCATGTGTAATTGGCATTACGGTGTGTGGCATAATGTGTAATGGGCATTATGGCATGTGGAATAACATGTAATGGGTATGTGACATGTGTAATAGGCAATGCGTTGTAAACTTTAACCATGCCTTCGGTGCGCACTGCCCCTATTTTTAGTTTGTCTCGCTCCTACACTTTCATCCTGGCTCCTAGATTTAAAAAAAAAATGTCAAGCCCTGCAGAACAGGAAGTATTTCATTTATATTGTCTTAAAAAATATAATATGCCCTAACATTTGTGTGCTATATATGTATATACATGTATCTATTGCTCAAATGAAAGTAGTTGCTTCTCCTTAGGTCTTCAAGCATTTTTTGTGTGACTTTGGACTCAAACCAGGTGCAATTGGCAGGGTTGAAACCCGGAATAAAAGCCTGCACCCTTCGCAAGCATTTGGGTTGATATCTGTCTTATCTGTTGATTTATCTCTTCATGACAATTATGTAAATAGTGTTTATATATGTCATCATTAGGGTTATGTGGTAGTGGACAGGGGTGTGTTTCTGTGTGCCCAAATAGTTTATGATTGGAAGCCATAAGCAGTGAATTTGTCTATTACATACATAAATAATTTAAATTGGTCCTGACCCACCAACTCAGACACTCTACAAGTGGCTTGTGTCACACCAGTGTGCCTAGGCTCCTAGTTTGGGAACCATGGACTGAGGGAGTAATTCTGTTTGGCTCAATAAGCAGCAAAAATTAGCTGCTTAGCAAATCTTGTAATGCCACCCGTCGGGTATGCGAATGTCCACCCCTGCCACAATCTGAACATCCCTGCCGCTCTGCAAATGGAGCGTACATGGTCGCGGACCATCTAATGATTTTTGTCCTGTCTGGGCTGACGTATACGGCCGACACACATGCCGATATTAAGGCATTTTCTAAGCGATTTTGCTTAGTTTGGCAAAGTTGCTTAGAAAATGCCCCCACATCGGTGTGTGGGGGGGCTATATCGTCAGCAATGCGCGTCCCCACGCGTCTTTGTCGCTGGCCGAGATTGATGAACAGTGTCCATCAATATCGGCATCGGCAGGATTCTCTCACCGGAGAACACTGGCGCTGTCCGCTCGCTCTGTGTGTGGGCTGTCAGCTCTGTGTGCTGAGCAGAACAGCCCGACATAGCACAGCTAGGTCGCTCTACACACATCGGCATGTGTGTAGGGCCTATTAGACTTGTGGCGGCCGGGGCCAAGAAGTGGGTGGGCGGCTGACATCCTGTGTTGTCAGTAAGCTGCCTGCGTTCACATGGGGACACCCAGCATTCTGCCTCTTTCTTTTAACACATCTTTAGTTTCCTCCTGGCTCTCAATCTTTAATATGTGGGGCAGTACCCAGGTTCCTTTTGTACTGTGCCAGCCTACTCCTCCAGTCCCCAGTTCCCACCAAATCTGTCATGGCTCTCCTTGTATATGCTTTACTCCTCCAGTGTATGTTGCGGCACCTCTACTTCTATCCCAGCTTACTCCCGTGTCCCCTCTGACAACCCTCCTCCTATCCCAGCCTTCTCCTCCCACATCCCCTCCAGCATTCCTCCTATCTTAGCCTAATCCTCCCATGTCCCCTCCTCCTATACCCAGTGTACCCAGAATACTTTTTGCTTGCATCCAAGATGGTGGCGCGAGCAGATCGCGAGGCCCAGCGTCTCCGAATACGCGGCATATTAACACTATACCTGGTGGTCCAGGGGCTGTTCTGGGGGGTGGATGCCGCCCGACTTGTCTATTTGCCGGGCGAGCTGGTCCGCATCGGTGCAGACGGCGGCTGGAGCGGCATCATGGAGGGGGCGGCGGATGTCGCGCGCTGTGACCCGGCGGTTGCCATGGAGCCGGAGGTCACACATTCTGCTTGGCCGGGCAGTACACGGAGGAGGCGGCGGGATAGGAGACAGAGGAGGGGGAAACGGGGGGGTCTGCGGGAGCGACTAAGGCAATCACCTGGGATGCGGTCATTTGGTCGAATGCATTATGGTCGAATGTCATTACATCGAATCCATTAGGTCGAATTGCTAAAAGGTCGACATGATTCTAGGTCGACATGGGAAAAGGTCGAAATGATTCTAGGTCGAAAGGTCATTAGTTCGACAGGTCATTAGGTCGACAAGGTCATTAGTTCGACATTGTCTAGGTCGACATTCACAAAGTCGACATGGGGTTTTTCACTGTTTTTTGAGCCGACATGTGCTGACAGGCGGTATTTCATGCCCTACCATCCACTAGGGCGTGGTGGGAGAATAAAATAGTGTGCCGAGCGTAGCGAGGCACCGTGCCCGACGCATTGCCCGACGATGTAATGACATTCGACCATAATGCATTCGACCAAACGATCCCAACCCAATCACCTACTCGGCTCTCACTCCCCACCATTTACCTGGCTAATGTGAGATCCCTGGCAAATAAAATGGATGAACGGCAACTGAACATCAGGCACAGTAAGAGATTCTTTGACTGTAATCTTACTATCTTTACAGAAACATGGCTGAATGATAGCATACCGGACAGTGTTATCAATCTACCTGACCGCTGTGTTGTTAGGGCCGATAGAATAGCTGCTGACGCAGGAAAATCCAGAGGAGGAGGGTTATGCATTTATATTAATAACGCATGGTGCAAGGACTTTGTGGTTACAGAGAGACATTGCTCAGCTGACCTGGAATTCCTCCTGATTAAATGCAGGCCTTTTTATCTACCCCGGGAGTTCACCTCCATCTTTATTATAGCAGCTTATATTCCCCCGGATGCTACGGCAAAAGTGGCCATGGAGGGTCTATATATGACCATCAACAAACATCTGACTGCTCACCCAGAGGCGGTTTTCATAGCTGCTGGGGATTTCAACCATACAAACTTAAAAACAGTTTTACCAAAATTCTATCAGCATGTCTCCTGTAAAACGAGAGGTGACAAAGTCTTGGACCACGTATACAGAGGCGTAGGGAGGGCGGAGCCACCGGAGCTCACGCTCCCGGCGCTGATTGGTCGGATGGCGCCGACGGCCCGCCCCCCCTCCGCAAAAATCATCCCCGCACAAAGATCATCTGTACGGGCAGCGTGTGCCGGCGCCTGCCCCCTGCCCGGTCCGTGACGCTTGGGCGGCTGACTCACTCCAATGTAAATTGGTGCTGCTGCTGCTGCTGCTGCTGCTCGGACGGGCTTCCGGGCAGCGCAGCGCAGCGCAGCAGCACTCAGATTCCTTCTAGTCGCCTGCTTCTCACTCCCTCCTCCGTCATCAGCCACAGCCAATCCCAACTTCCCAAGCGCTGGTGAGGAGAGTTTCTGCTGCCACCCGTGCCGCCCTGCTATAATTATTCAAGGTGGATTTTTTTTTTTTTTACAGCTAATTAATGATGTAATATGCATAATAATAAACTTGGGGTTTGGGGGATTCGTGGTTCCTGGGGGAGGAGGGGGGGGGGGGGTTGAATCTCTCTGGCATCTGCTGCTGCCCTGCTGTGCTGTATGTATATTTATTTATTTACAGCTGTCAGCATGTTATATAGCGCAGCAGGTTCCGTTACAGCGTCTTATATAGCGCAGCAGATTCCGTTACAGCGTCTTATATAGCGCAGCAGATTCCGTTACAGCGTCTTATATAGCGCAGCAGATTCCGTTACAGCGTCTTATATAGCGCAGCAGATTCCGTTACAGCGTCTTATATAGCGCAGCAGATTCTGTTACAGGTTCTTATATAGTGCAGCAGATTCCGTTACAGTGTATTATATAGCGCAGCAGATTCCGTTACAGCGTCTTATATAGCGCAGCAGATTCCGTTACAGCGTCTTATATAGCGCAGCAGATTCTGTTACAGGTTCTTATATAGTGCAGCAGATTCCGTTACAGTGTATTATATAGCGCAGCAGATTCCGTTACAGTGTCTTATATAGCGCAGCAGATTCCGTTACAGCGTCTTATATAGCGCAGCAGATTCCGTTACAGTGTCTTATATAGTGCAGCAGATTCCGTTACAGTGTCTTATATAGCGCAGCAGATTCCGTTACAGTGTCTTATATAGCGCAGCAGATTCCGTTACAGTGTCTTATATAGCGCGGCAGATTCCGTTACAGTGTCTTATATAGCGCAGCAGATTCCGTTACAGTGTCTTATATAGCGCAGCAGATTCCGTTACAGTGTCTTATATAGCGCAGCAGATTCCGTTACAGCGTCTTATATAGCGCAGCAGATTCCGTTACAGTGTCTTATATAGCGCAGCAGATTCCGTTACAGCGTCTTATATAGCGCAGCAGATTCCGTTACAGTGTCTTATATAGCGCAGCAGATTCCGTTACAGTGTCTTATATAGCGCAGCAGATTCCGTTACGGCGTCTCATATAGCGCAGCAGATTCAGTTACAGCGTCTTATATAGTGTCTTATTTTTAAGTTAACTTAGTTTTTTCTTTTCAAATGTAACATGCAAACACATGTTAGCCACGCCCCCAATTACCGGGGTAGGGGGGGCGCGAAATATGCCCTTGCTCCGGGCACCATGGCACCTAGCTACACCGCTGCACGTATATACCAACATCCATGAGGCTTATGTGGTAGCTGCTCTTCCTCATTTGGGGCAGTCAGACCACCTATCTCTATTTTTATCTCCTAAATATATTTCATTAAGACAACGGGTGAAACCAACCGTTAAAGTCATTAAAGTTTGGCCTGTGGGAGCCGATGTATCACTACGGGAGCAGTTTGGTCTGACGGACTGGAATCGGTTTAGATCGTATGATCTGAGTGGCTCAGATATAGCTGCTGATTCAAACCTGTATGCTTCTGCTGTTTTGGACTATGTCAATACCACCATTGATAATGTTACCACCTGGAAAAAGATTACTGTATACCCGAATGAGAAGCCGTGGATGAATAGGGAGGTTCGGCTTCTGCTCAGGGCCCGTAACATTGCCTTTAAAGAAGGGGATGTAATGGCCTATGGTACAGCTAGGGCTAATTTGAAGAAGGGTATTGTCAATGCTAAACATTGCTATAGGCTTAAGATAGAGGAGCATTTAGTAAGATCTGATCATCGTCGTTTATGGCAGGGTATCCGGGGTATCAGCAACTATAAAGCAGGGGAATCTAGTTCTGCCCTTGATATGGATGTCTCCTCATTAAATGAGTTGAACCATTTTTATGCACGGTTCGATAGAGACAACAGTGAAAGGGTGACTAGATTGCCCTCATCTGGCCAACCTCTTGTATTAACATCTGCGGAGGTCCTAGCTGGTTTCAATCAAATCAATGCAAACAAGTCGGCTGGTCCAGATGGCATACCGGGACGGGTGCTGAGGGCATGCGCCGAGCAGTTGACGGGGGTGTTTACGGATATTTTCAATCTGTCCTTATCTGCGTCGATTGTTCCGGCATGCTTTAAAAGCACTACTATTATCCCGGTGCCAAAAAATTCCATGCCAATGAGTTTGAATGATTATCGTCCTGTGGCTCTTACACCGATAATTATGAAGTGCTTTGAACGGTTGGTGTTAGCACATCTGAAGGCTGGTCTTTCACCTACTTTGGATCCATTTCAATTTGCTTATCGCAGCAATAGAAGCATTGACGATGCAGTCTCCTTGTTAATGCATTCTGTATTATCACATCTGGACAAAAGTAACACGTATGTCCGACTGTTGTTTGTCGACTTCAGTTCGGCGTTTAATACGGTGATACCATCTAGGCTAGTCTTAAAACTTCTTGAGCTAGGGATCAGTAGTTCCCTATGTAATTGGATAGGGGATTTTTTTTTTTGTAACTTTTTTTTTATAATCGTATTTGAAGCAAAGTGTACAATGATACATAAGTCAACAAGGTTTCTATTCAGGTTCCTCTATACATTGTTAAGAGAGAGCTTTCATATCATTACATCCATAGTTTTTTACAAGTATACATTAATGTCTAGAGTATTAGATCATTACCCATATACGTTCCACTCTGAACGGAGCTCCCAATTGATCTTATAACTTTGTGTCCTTCCGGGTGCGATCTGTTGGCCGCTCCCCTTTTTCCCCCCTTTATTTGCTTTGTGTTCCTCTTATTTGTTCCTTTCGTTCATTAGGTGCTCCGTTAAGAAAGAAAATCATAGGTCTAATCCAAACTCATAAAAACTAGATCAATAAACATACAGCAAATAATATAAAATTTACAAAGTAATCAAACAACAAATCATATAAACCATTTGCGGGCCATGTTGTTTTTTGTCCGTTGCCTAGCTGTCTATGATATTTATCGGGTCTTCCTGCAATGCTACTCTTGTTTTATACCAACTTGTTATTTGGAAACACTGTCTTAATTGTATCTTTATTGTAATTGGTTGTTTTTCTATAATGGTGGATAGGGGATTTTTTGAGTAATAGGCCTCAGGCGGTTAGAGCAGGGGTGAATAGCTCAGATCTGGTGACACTGAATACGGGGGTACCGCAAGGTTGTGTATTAAGCCCGTTTCTCTATTCTATCTTTACGTCCGACTGCAAACCAGTTTACAATTCCAATATCATTATTAAATTCGCCGATGATACAACATTAATTGGCCTCATTAATGATAACGATGAAACGGCATATAGAGAGGAGATTCAGCATTTGGCTGAGTGGTGTAGTGCCAATAATCTCTTTCTCAATGCAAGTAAAACAAAAGAGATAGTGGTAGATTTCTGTAGAAAAAAACCTTCCCCAGTTATGCCGGTACAGATCAATGGGACAAATGTTGACCAAGTTTCTAATTTTAAATTCTTAGGCACTTATATTTCTGAGGATTTAACATGGTTAACTAACATAAAATGCTTGGTAAAAATGAATTTTGGTTAATTTCTATCGTTGTGCAGTGGAGAGCATTCTGACCAGTTGTATCTCCGTCTGGTATAGGAATTGTACTGTTGCAGAACGGAAGTCAATCCAGAGGGTAATTAAACTGGCCCAACGGATAATGGGAACTACTCTCCCCTCTGCTGATGACATTCAGCGGAAGCGGTGTCTGCGTAGGGCGCATAATATTTTAAAAGATGGTACCCACCCGGCTAATGGGTTGTTTGTATTACTGCCTTCGGGTAGACTGTTTAGCTGCCTAAGGAGTAGGACCAGTAGGATGAAGAATAGTTTCTTTCCCAGGGCCATTTTAGAATTAAATGCTAGTTTGGATGGATGCTAAACTGAATTTTGTCACCCTAATTGGGGTGATGACAATAAAAGAGGTATCTAATCTAATCTAATTAGTTGAAAGTATTTAAACGGTACTCTTTACCTATCACGGGCCCGCGATTTCCCATTGAAACCCATGTTAAACATGGAAATCGCGTCGGTCGCGTCGCGGCCGGCCATAAATGTACCCGCGATGCCCGCGACGCGATGCACCCGATTTCCCATAGCAATCAATGTTAAATGGCCCGACCGACGCGATTTTACTGTTAAATGCCTCAATGGACCCGATGTGGCCATAGGAAACAATGTTAAATGGGCCACAGAGGCCAAATAGGCAACCTTGACTGGGAAATGGGCCCCCCAATTGTTACCGCCACCCCACGATCAACGTCAACCCGAAGCGTGGCGAGCGCAGCGAGCCCGCGAGGGGCGGCGGTACGCGTCCTCCGACCTTTTCATACCCCCATTATCCACGTCGGCGTGGAGTTGAGAATAGAATAATGTGGCGAGCGCAGCGAGCCACCGAGCCCCGTGAGGGGACGCGGATACCTTCACAGCTATACGCGTCCCCTCGCGGGCTTCACAGGTATCCGCGTCCCCGCGTGGGGCTCGGTGGCTCGCTGCGCTCGCCACACTATTCTATTCTCAACTTCACGCCGACGTGGATAGTGGGGGTATGAAAAGGTCGGAGGACGCGTACCGCCGCCCCTCGCGGGCTCGCTGCGCTCGCCACGCTTCGGGTTGACGTTAATTGTGGGGTGGCGTAAACAATTGGGGGGGCCATTTCAGAGTTCAGGGTAAGTATTTGGGCTCTAAGGCCCATTTAACATTGTTTCCTATGGTAAAATCGGGTCCATTCAGCCATTTAACATGAAAATCGTGTCCATCGGGCCTTTTAACATTGATTCCTATGGCAAATCGTGGGCATCGCGTCGCGGCCATCGTGTGCACATTTATGGCCGGCCGCGACGCGACCGACGCGATGTCCATGTTTAACATGGTTTTCAATGGGAAATCGTGGACATCGCGTCGGTCGCGTCGCGTCCGGGCATCTTTAGCCCGCATACGACGCGACCGACGCGATTTTTTACCTCACGATGCCCACGATCAAGATCGTGGGCGCCGTGCTAGGTAAAGAGTACCATTTAAACAAATAGAGACACACCCATGAGCAGACCACCCAACCAGACCACTGGTCACGCCCCCACATTATTAGGTGCTAGCCACAACCCCTATTATTTTCAGCTCCTGGCCCATTTATACCTTAATCTGGCACTGTCTATAGGAATTCGTATTAGCGGCCGTATATATGTGCCGCTAATACGAATTAATATGACATCGGAGGGTTACAAAGCAGTCGTATATGACTGCTTTGTAAATCCCCCTCCGGAACACGAGGTATGCAGTCGTATTCATTCGTAGCAAGAATACGAATACAATTATTTGTATTCGTATTCTTAAGGCCCCCATACACTATACGATTTGGGCACGATTTCACCCGATTCGGATGAATCGGGCCATGAAATCGGGCCAAATCGCATGGTTTGACAGCCCCCCCGATCCGATGCGCGGTCCCGTGCGCATCGGATCGGAGTCGGGCAGTCGGACCGGCTGCACATAAGATTTCCTAAATCTTATGTGCAGCCTCCGGGCGGGGGACGCCAGAGCCAGGCAGGGGGAGAGCGGGCAGCGTCAGCGGTGACAGACGCTGGGGAGGGCGATGCTGGAGAGCCGGGCTGGGGACACAGGCAGCAGCGGGCGGGGGTGGACGCCGGTGAACGGAGCTGGCCGGGCGCAGCATGACCGGGGACGGGGAGAACGCTGCAAGAAAAAAAAAAAACCATTACAAATGAATTGGAAGCCAGTGATTGGCTGAGAGAGCTCTCTCAGCCAATCAGCAATTGGCTGAGAGAGCTCTCAGCCAATCACTGGCTTCCAATTCATTTGTAATGTTTTTTTTTTTTCTTGCAGCGTTCTCCCTGTCCCCGGTCATGCTGCGCCCGGCCAGCTCCGTTCACCAGCGTCCACCCCCGCCCGCTGCTGCCTGTGTCCCCAGCCCGGCTCTCCAGCGCCCCCCCACCGCCCGCTGCCTATTTGACAGCTACAATGCCCGGCTCCCCCCCTGTTGCTCCCCAGTGTCCCTCACCCCGCTCTCCCCCTGCAGCTCCCCGGGAGTTTTATATGATAAATCGCATGGCGATTTATCATATGCACAACTTGGCACATCAAGTGCCTTATCATGATGGAAACCTCCAGGGGAGCTGCCGGGGAAATCGGGTCCGACTTGTCCCTAGGACAAGTCGGGCTAATGTATGGGGGGCCTTAGTAAATTTCCCCCTATAATTCACTATCATCAGGAAAGGTACCAAAAGACTGGAGAATAGCAGAGGTAGTGCCATTATTAAAAAAAGGAAAAAAGGAGGATTCTGCTAATTACAGACCTGTTAGTTTAACATCAATAACATCAAAAGTGGGTAAACTATGTAAAGGATTTTTAAGGGATGGTATCCAGGAATATTTAGACCTTCATAGTTTACTCAGTTATAACCAGCATGGGTTCGTGAAAAATCGTTCATACCAAACTAATCTACTTGGTTTCTATGAAGAGGTTAGCAAAAACCTTGATAATGGAAACGCTGTAGATGTGATTTTCCTAGATTTTGCTAAAGCCTTCGACACAGTACCACACAAAAGGTTGATAAATAAAATGGAGGACCTGGGATTAGGGGCAAATATCTGTAGATGGGTAGGGAACTGGCTGTGTAATACAGAACAAAGAGTGGTCGTGAACAGTGCCGTATCAAATATGATGCCACCAGTAGTAGTAGTACGTTTATTTATAAGGCGCCGCAAAGTGTCCGCAGCGCCGTACATAGCAAACAAAAAACAAATTACAAGGTAACGTACAGGGTGTGTTGAAAAATACAGTATAAATAGGGGTATAGCTGGTATAACTAAAATCAGCATCAGTTCAGAAGTAGGTGTCAAAATTGTCGAGGAGACTGAAGATGAAGTAGAGGAAGGGAAGAACAGGACAGGAGCACAGGTGAGGTAAAGAGGTAGGGTGAGTATGTGAGGAAGGAGGGCCCTACTCATAAGAGTTAACATACTAAAAGGAGGTGGGTGGATGAACGAAAAACAATAAGATAAGTAGGAACGGAGACAGGATAGGAGGATCAAAAGAGGTTAGGAGGAGGGATAGGCTAGTCAAAAAAAGTGGGTTTTGAGGGAGCGCTTGAAGGAGGTAAGGGAATCAGAAAGCCTGATGGGTGGCGGGAGGTTGTTCCAGTGCAGGGGGGCAGTGCGAGAGAAGTCTTGGACACGGGAGTGGGAGGAGGTGATTAGGTGAGAGGTCAGTCGGCGGTCAGCAATGGAGCGAAGAGGACGGGAGGGAGTGTGGATAGAGATCAGTGAAGAGAGGTAAGGAGCGGTGGAGGAGGAGAGAGCCTTGTAGGTGGTGGTGAGGAGTTTAAAGAGAACTGGGAAAGGAATGGGGAGCCAGTGAAGAGATAGACAGAGGGGGAAGGCGGAGGTAGAGCGGCGGGAGAGGAAGATGAGCCTAGCAGCAGCGTTAAGAATGGATTGGAGAGGTGCGAGGCGGGTGAGAGGTAGCCCAGAGAAGGATGTTGCAGTAGTCAAGGCGGGAGATGACAAGAGAGTGAATGAGAATTTTGGTCGCGTCAGTGGAGAGGAATGGTCTGATGCGTGAGATGTTGCGTAGGTGAAAGCGGCAAGACTGTGATAGAGCACGAATGTGGAGGGGTGAAAGAGAGGGAGGAGTCAATGATGACACCGAGGCAGCACGTTTGGTCGGTGGAGGTGATCTCGGTTTCACCAATGCTGATGGAGATAGTGGGAGAAGAGGGGATGTTCGGGGGATGGAAGATTAGAAGTTCAGTTTTAGCCATGTTTAGTTTCAGGAAGCGTTGGGTCATCCAGGCTGAGATGGCCGTGAGGCATTCGGAGACCTTGGACAGGAGCGATGGGGATAGGTTGGGGGAGGAGAGAATTAGATTAGGGTATCAGCAGCATAAAGGTGGTAATGAAAACCATAGGAGCTGATGAGGGTGCCCAGAGAGGTGGTGTAGAGGGAGAAGAGGAGAGGGCAGTACTAAGTGGAGTGCCACAGGGTTCGGTTCTAGGGCACATTTTGTTTAACATTTTTATTAATGATATTGGGATAGGGTTACTCAGCAATGTATCTATCTTTGCGGACGATACAAAACTGAGCAGAGTTATTAAATCATCAGAAGATGTCACCACGCTTCAAAATGATCTTGACAATCTAGATGAGTGGGCAAAAAAGTGGAAGATGAGGTTCAATGTGAACAAATGCAAAGTCATGCACCTTGGGAGACATAACCAGTGTGCTAGTTATAACCTAAGCGGGGAGGAATTGGGAAAAGCAGTACTCGAAAAGGATCTAGGAGTCCAAATAGACAACAAACTGGGGTGTAGTGCTCAATGTAATATAGCAACAAAAAAGGCCAACAAAATTCTAGCATGTATTAAAAGGGGCATGGAAACTAGGGACTCAAAAGTAATTATACCTCTGTACAAATCATTGGTGAGACCGCACCTCGAATACATCATAGAATTAGAAAAAAATCCAAAGAAGAGCAACAAAGCTTATTAGGGGAATGGAGAATTGAAGCTATGAGGATAGATTAAACAATTTGGGACTATTTACACTAGAGAAAATACGTTTAAGGGGGATATGCTCAACATGTATAAATATATTAGGGGCCAATATAAGGAACGGTCAAACACCCTTTTTTCTACTAGAAAGGAATGTAGGACGCGAGGGCACGAGTTTAGATTAGAAGAAAAAAAGATTTTGTTCATCTAGAAGAAAAAATGTCTTTACAGTCAGAGCAGTCAAACTATGGAACTCTCTTCCTGGAGAGGTGGTTTTGGCAGACACTATAAATACGTTTAAAATAAGGTTGGATAAACATTTATTGGTTAAAAACATCCACGGGTACGAATAAGTAACAATCTGTCTTTAAAATATCAGAACATACTATACAACAAGGGATAAGGGTATAAACATAGGTTGAACTAGATGGACGCAAGTCTTTATTCAGCCTATGTAACTATGTTGAAGCCCGGCGCTGTCCTCGATGCCCCTGGGCAGTGGGCATCGAGCTGATAATTGGTGTAAAAAATAGATAAAATCCTATTGTATACTGCTGTGGAACTATGAGACCCAGCAAGACTTGGAGAACCACAGGTCCCAGCATGTAGGGCAATAAAGGGCCCACTGGGACATGTAGTCCCACAGTTGTACAAATAGTTAAATAAATACACACGCTGACGGTAAAACTTTTTTACATACGGAGCCCATTCATCCAATACTCACCTATGTTGCCACAAAGCATCAGTCCCCTTGTCCAGTAGTATCCACTATATATGGGAGGAGTATCAAACATATCAATTAAAGACCAAAGTGCACATTCTTTTTACCCTGCAGCAGAAATTCATAGAAGACCTGTTCACTCGCCTGTCCTAATAGCATATAATCACAATAGAAATAGTTTATTGTCACGCTCTTAGAAGCATCAGCTGGAGAGTAACGGAGGCTGGGTGCTTTAACGTATGGTGGTTGCATCCACGACAGAAGGGAGTGAAACAAGGAGGATAAAATATAATGAATTTAATGAAGATATTGCAGACAGTGATAATGATGATAAAAACGGTATATGGCAAGTATGCAAATATAAAGTCAATTGTCCAGTAAGTTATTATAATAGATGATGAAGCTTGGTCCTTGAAGAATATTGCAATATAATTGGAGAGTGGAATAGAATATAAACCGGAGTAGTAATTAAGGGTTGCAGAAGGAATTGAGGATTGGATGACTTGAAGAACGAATGAAGCTTGTATTGCAGATTGGAAGATTGGATGAAGGTTGGAAGATTGGATGAAGATTGGATGAAGGTTGGAAGATAATAAATGAAGATAACTGGAGAAGAGGAATCCTTGCAGTATATGGTCGTGGATGCTGCCAGAGGTATGTATGTAATGTATGTATGTATGTAATGTATGTATGTATGTATGTATGCACAACCCATGTCATGCCTATTAGTGGATGAGCCCCGCACCCCACCTGTGACTCTTACCATGTATGTATGTATGTATGTATGTATGTATGTATGCACAACCCATGTCATGCCTATTAGTGGATGAGCCCCGCACCCCACCTGTGACTCTTACCATGTATGTATGTATGTATGTATGTATGTATGCACAACCCATGTCATGCCTATTATTGGATGAGCCCCCTGCACCCCACCTGTGACTCTTACCATGTATGTATGTATGTATGTATGTATGCATGCACAACCCATGTCATGCCTATTAGTGGATGAGCCCCGCACCCCACCTGTGACTCTTACCATGTATGTATGTATGTATGTATGTATGCATGCACAACCCATGTCATGCCTATTATTGGATGAGCCCCCTGCACCCCACCTGTGACTCTTACCATGTATGTATGTATGTATGTATGTATGCATGCACAACCCATGTCATGCCTATTAGTGGATGTGCCCCCACCTGTGACTCTTACCATGTATGTATGTATGTATGTATGTATGTATGTATGTATGTATGTATGTATGTATGCACAACCCATGTCATGCCTATTAGTGGATGAGCCCCCTCCACCCCACCTGTGACTCTTACCATGTATGTATGTATGTATGTATGTATGCATGCACAACCCATGTCATGCCTATTAGTGGATGAGCCCCCTGCACCCCACCTGTGACTCTTACCATGTATGTATGTATGTATGTATGTATGTATGCATGCACAACCCATGTCATGCCTATTAGTGGATGAGCCCCCACCTGTGACTCTTACCATGTATGTATGTATGTATGTATGTATGTATGTATGTATGTATGCACAACCCATGTCATGCCTATTAGTGGATGAGCCCCCGCCCGCACCCCACCTGTAACTCTTACCGGTACTCTTTAACTAGAAGGGCGCCCACGATTTTCACCAAAAAATCGCATGCGATGCGACCGACGCGATTACAGCGATTTCCCATTAGGGAACAATGTTAAATGTCCCAATTGACCCGATTTTCCATAGGGAACAATGTTAAATGGCCCACAGAGGCCAAATAGGCACCCTGAAGTGTGAAATGGCCCCCCCAATTGTTAACGTCAACCCGAAGCTTGGCGAGCGTAGCGAGCCCGCGAGGGGCGGCGGTACGCGTCCTACGACCTTTTCATACCCCCACTATCCACGTCGGCGTGGAGTTGAGAATAGAAAGTGTGGCGAGCATAGCGAGCCACCGAGCCCGAAGCGTGGCGAGGGGACGCGGACACCTTCACAGGTATACGCGTCCCCTCGCGGGCTTCACAGGTTTCCGTGTCTGCTCGCCACGCTTTGGGCTTGGTGGCTCGCTGCGCTCGCCACACTTTCTATTCTCAACTCCACGCCGACGTGGATAGTGGGGGTATGAAAAGGTCGTAGGACGCGTACCGCCGCCCTTCACGGGCTCGCTGCGCTCACCACGCTTCGGGTTGACGTTGATCGTGGGGTGGCGTTAACAATTGGGTGGGCCATTTCACACTTCAGGGTGGCTATTTGGCCTCTGTGGCCTTTTAACCTTGTTCCCTATGGAAAATCGGGTCAATTGGGACATTTAACATTGTTCCCTATGGGAAATTGCGGTAATCGCGTCAGTCGCATCGCATGCGATTTTTTGGTACATGCGATGCCCGCGATGGGCGCCCTTCTAGGTAAAGAGTACCCTCTTACCATGTATGTAATGTATGTAATGTATGTATGCATGGATTCAGTATTGAATCCCGGCGGTCGGTATCCCGGCGTTCAGAATCCCGACGCCGGAATCCCGACAGCCGAAATGCCGACAAGGGGGGGCTCGGCACACTAATTTATTCTCCCTCCGGGGGTGTCGTGGACACCCACGGAGGGAGAATGTGTCGGCATTTCGGCGGTCGGAATTCCGGTGTCGGGATTCTGAACGCCGGGATCCCGACCGCCGGGATTGTAACTGCATCCCGTATGCACAACCCATGTCATACCTATTAGTGGTTGAGCCCCCTGCAACCCACCTGTGACTCTTACCATGTATGTATGTATGCACAACCCATGTCATACCTATTAGTGGTTGAGCCCCGCACCCCACCTGTGACTCTTACCATGTATGTATGTATGTATGTATGTATGCACAACCCATGTCATGCCTATTAGTGGATGAGCCCCCTCTACCCCACCTGTGACTCTTACCATGTATGTATGTATGTATGTATGTATGCACAACCCATGACATGCCTATTAGTGGTTGAGCCCCCTGCACCCCACCTGTGACTCTTACCATGTATGTATGTATGTACAACCCATGACATGCCTATTATTGGATGAGCCCCCTGCACCCCACCTGTGACTCTTACCATGTATGTATGTATGTATGTATGCACAACCCATGTCATGCCTATTAGTGGTTGAGCCCCGCACCCCACCTGTGACTCTTACCATGTATGTATGGCCCATGTCATGCCTTTTAAATCGATGCCCGCGCCCCACCCGTGGCTCTTGCAGTACCCTGTGTTTGTGTGCCGACTGTTTGCTGGTTGGAGACCAGGGCCGGGGGTGTTGTTGTCAGACACGTCCCAGCTGGAGATCCACAGAGAATGGATTAAAGAGATTCACTTAATAGAGCCTGAAAGGGCGGCTTCCCCATTCTATATATTGTGCTATACACTAAGTCAGAATCCCCGCTGAGACGCTTTCTATTCCCGCAGCCTCAGGGAGGAGAGAAAGAAACATTTATTCTGAAGAGGCGAATAGAAAGGTCATAATAGTGTGTGTTAATTGTTACTAATAATCACCAATATTGTCATAATTATTCTAAAACACAATTAGCGACCTTAAAAGCATTTCCTCTATTCATGTCAGGATAAAACAGAATCTGTTCCTATTGAAAGAAAGGCGAGAAGACTGCGCCACACAATCCTCCGGCTCTAATTCATTTATCTGCCAATGGGTGAAACATCTGGTATGTTATTTGCTCAGCCTGTTGTTCCCCTGCCATGAATAGGAAGCTCAGCAGATTAGTGCGGGATTAGGAGAGGAAGGGGCAGTCGGCGAGGCCTCCCCTGTTTGGGGCAGAGGTGGAGGCCGGTTCCGGGGTCATTACACAAAACCACAGAACGCTCCTCTCACATCTAAGCTTCCCTTTGTGTCCTAATGAATTACTGTCAGGTTCACCCAACAAAACACACGATCGTCCCACCGACGCACCACATTACCCATTCACTCATTGTCTGCGCCATAAAATCATTCCTGTGCAACGTATCTGACTGGCAGCGTCTCAGAGGGGTTCCCCCCACACACAGGGGTCCCTTCGGCCCCTTCCACCCCGGGCCACGTGACACTGGCCCTGACCACTTAATATCCAGCGTGGGATAGTGACACGCCAGGCATCGCTATCGCTCCTACGTACGGCGCCATCTAGTGAGATCGCCCCATGTGTAGGGGCCATAAGGCCAAGCAATGTGACAGCTGGCCACACCCCCTCTGGAGGCTGGCCACACCTATAACCATGGGCCCCTACCAATGCATTTCCCCGGTGGGCTCTTCATGCGCAGTCTGACACTGAAGGACCATTGCTATATAGTGTACTACGGCTCACCCCACTTTGTCTCTCCCCCATTAATAAGATGAGACACCTGTCGTGGTACTTATTTCCTAGCACGTCGCACAATATTTTGATCGTAGTACATGCAATATAGCGGCATGTGATGCGATTCGATTTTTAATTGTACAAGCACCCCGCTGGATGCTTTCAATGTTAAATGCATTGCCCATTGGCAACGCCACCCCCACTATCAACGCCAACCCGAAGCGTGGCGAGTGCAGTGACCTTTTCATACCCCCACTATCCACGTCGGAGTGGAGTTGATTTTAAATAGTGTGGCGAGCGCAGCGAGCCACCGAGCCCGAAGCGTGGTAAGCGGACATGGATTACTTTACATGTATTCCGCGGCCCCTCGCGGGGCTCACCACGCTTCGGGCTGGTATTCCGCGGCCCCTCGCTGCGCTCCCCACGGTTCGGGCTCTGTGGGAAGCTGCGCTCGCCACACTATTTAAAATCAACTCCACGCCGACGTGGATAGTGGGGTATGAAAAGGTCAGAGGACGCGTACCGCTGCGCTCGCCACGCTTCAAGTTGGCGTTGATAGTGGGGGTGGCGTTGCCAATGGGGGTGCATTTAACATTGAAAGCACCCATCAGGGTGCTTGTACAATTAAAAATCACATCACATCACATGCCATTTGCCAATGCTATGCGATATTTCATTGTACAAGCACCCTGTTAATTTAACATGAATATCGCATCGCACACCACTAAGTATGGTATGCGATGGGCGCCATGCTAGGAAACAAGTACCCCTGTCTTTTATTCTCCTGTGTACACCCCTCATCCAGCACTGCATGGGGGGAATACGGGACACGGCCCAGGACTGGCGTATGTATTGTCAGTGATCTCACAGTGCTGTGTACACCCCCATCCAGCACTGCATGGGGAGAATACGGGACACGGCCCAGGACTGGCGTATGTATTGTCAGTGATCTCACAGTGCTGTGTACACCCCTCATCCAGCACTGCATGGGGGGAATACGGGACACGGCCCAGGACTGGCGTATGTATTGTCAGTGATCACACAGTGCTGTGTACACCCCCATCCAGCACTGCATGGGGGGAATACGGGACACGGCCCAGGACTGGCGTATGTATTGTCAGTGATCTCACAGTGCTGTGTACACCCCCATCCAGCACTGCATGGGGGGAATACGGGACACGGCCCAGGACTGGCGTATGTATTGTCAGTGATCTCACAGTGCTGTGTACACCCCCATCCAGCACTGCATGGGGAGAATACGGGACACGGCCCAGGACTGGCGTATGTATTGTCAGTGATCTCACAGTGCTGTGTACACCCCCATCCAGCACTGCATGGGGGGAATACGGGACACGGCCCAGGACTGGCGTATGTATTGTCAGTGATCTCACAGTGCTGTGTACACCCCCATCCAGCACTGCATGGGGGGAATACGGGACACGGCCCAGGACTGGCGTATGTATTGTCAGTGATCTCACAGTGCTGTGTACACCCCTCATCCAGCACTGCATGGGGGGAATACGGGACACGGCCCAGGACTGGCGTATGTTTGTCAGTGATCTCACAGTGCTGTGTACACCCCCATCCAGCACTGCATGGGGGGAATATGGGACACGGCCCAGGACTGGCGTATGTATTGTCAGTGATCTCACAGTGCTGTGTACACCCCCATCCAGCACTGCATGGGGGGAATACGGGACACGGCCCAGGACTGGCGTATGTATTGTCAGTGATCTCACAGTCCTGTGTACACCCCTCATCCAGCACTGCATGGGGGGAATACGGGACACGGCCCAGGACTGGCGTATGTATTGTCAGTGATCTCACAGTGCTGTGTACACCCCCATCCAGCACTGCATGGGGGGAATACGGGACACGGCCCAGGACTGGCGTATGTATTGTCAGTGATCTCACAGTCCTATGTACACCCCATCCAGCACTGCATGGGGGGAATACGGGACACGGCCCAGGACTGGCGTATGTATTGTCAGTGATCTCACAGTGCTGTGTACACCCCTCATCCAGCACTGCATGGGGGGAATACGGGACACGGCCCAGGACTGGCGTATGTATTGTCAGTGATCTCACAGTGCTGTGTACACCCCCATCCAGCACTGCATGGGGGGAATACGGGACACGGCCCAGGACTGGCGTATGTATTGTCAGTGATCTCACAGTGCTGTGTACACCCCTCATCCAGCACTGCATGGGGGGAATACGGGACACGGCCCAGGACTGGCGTATGTTTGTCAGTGATCTCACAGTGCTGTGTACACCCCCATCCAGCACTGCATGGGGGGAATACGGGACACGGCCCAGGACTGGCGTATGTATTGTCAGTGATCTCACAGTCCTATGTACACCCCCATCCAGCACTGCATGGGGGGAATACGGGACACGGCCCAGGACTGGCGTATGTATTGTCAGTGATCTCACAGTGCTGTGTACACCCCCATCCAGCACTGCATGGGGGGAATACGGGACACGGCCCAGGACTGGCGTATGTATTGTCAGTGATCTCACAGTGCTGTGTACACCCCCATCCAGCACTGCATGGGGGGAATACGGGACACGGCCCAGGACTGGCGTATGTATTGTCAGTGATCTCACAGTGCTGTGTACACCCCCATCCAGCACTGCATGGGGGGAATACGGGACACGGCCCAGGACTGGCGTATGTATTGTCAGTGATCTCACAGTGCTGTGTACACCCCCATCCAGCACTGCATGGGGGGAATACGGGACACGGCCCAGGACTGGCGTATGTATTGTCAGTGATCTCACAGTGCTGTGTACACCCCCATCCAGCACTGCATGGGGGGAATACGGGACACGGCCCAGGACTGGCGTATGTATTGTCAGTGATCTCACAGTCCTGTGTACACCCTCATCCAGCACTGCATTGGGGGAATACGGGACACGGCCCAGGACTGGCGTATGTATTGTCAGTGATCTCACAGTCCTGTGTACACCCCCATCTAGCACTGCATGGGGGGAATACGGGACACGGCCCAGGACTGGCGTATGTATTGTCAGTGATCTCACAGTGCTGTGTACACCCCCATCCAGCACTGCATGGGGGGAATACGGGACACGGCCCAGGACTGGCGTATGTATTGTCAGTGATCTCACAGTGCTGTGTACACCCCCATCCAGCACTGCATGGGGGGAATACGGGACACGGCCCAGGACTGGCGTATGTATTGTCAGTGATCTCACAGTCCTGTGTACACCCCCATCCAGCACTGCATTTGGGGAATACGGGACACGGCCCAGGACTGGCGTAGGTATTGTCAGTGATCTCACAGTGCTGTGTACACCCCTCATCCAGCACTGCATGGGGGGAATACGGGACACGGCCCAGGACTGGCGTATGTATTGTCAGTGATCTCACAGTGCTGTGTACACCCCTCATCCAGCACTGCATTGGGGGAATACGGGACACGGCCCAGGACTGGCGTATGTATTGTCAGTGATCTCACAGTGCTGTGTACACCCCCATCCAGCACTGCATGGGGGGATAACGGGACACGGCCCAGGACTGGCGTATGTATTGTCAGTGATCTCACAGTGCTGTGTACACCCCCATCCAGCACTGCATGGGGGGATAACGGGACACGGCCCAGGACTGGCGTATGTATTGTCAGTGATCTCACAGTGCTGTGTACACCCCCATCCAGCACTGCATGGGGGGAATACGGGACACGGCCCAGGACTGGCGTATGTATTGTCAGTGATCTCACAGTGCTGTGTACACCCCTCATCCAGCACTGCATGGGGGGAATACGGGACACGGCCCAGGACTGGCGTATGTATTGTCAGTGATCTCACAGTGCTGTGTACACCCCCATCCAGCACGGCATGGGGGAAATATGGGACACGGCCCAGGACTGGCGTATGTATTGTCAGTGATCTCACAGTGCTGTGTACACCCCCATCCAGCACGGCATGGGGGAAATACGGGACACGGCCCAGGACTGGCGTATGTATTGTCAGTGATCTCACAGTGCTGTGTACACCCCCATCCAGCACTGCATGGGGGGAATACGGGACACGGCCCAGGACTGGCGTATGTATTTTCATTGATCTCACAGTGCTGTGTACACCCCCATCCAGCACTGCATGGGGGGAATACGGGACACGGCCCAGGACTGGCGTATGTATTGTCAGTGATCTCACAGTGCTGTGTACACCCCCATCTAGCACTGCATGGGGAGAATACGGGACACGGCCCAGGACTGGCGTATGTATTGTCAGTGATCTCACAGTGCTGTGTACACCCCCATCCAGCACTGCATGGGGAGAATACGGGACACGGCCCAGGACTGGCGTATGTATTGTCAGTGATCTCACAGTGCTGTGTACACCCCCATCCAGCACTGCATGGGGGGAATACGGGACACGGCCCAGGACTGGCGTATGTATTGTCAGTGATCTCACAGTGCTGTGTACACCCCCATCCAGCACTGCATGGGGAGAATACGGGACACGGCCCAGGACTGGCGTATGTATTGTCAGTGATCTCACAGTGCTGTGTACACCCCCATCCAGCACTGCATATGGGGAATACGGGACACGGCCCAGGACTGGCGTATGTATTGTCAGTGATCTCACAGTGCTGTGTATACCCCCATCCAGCACTGCATGGGGGGAATACGGGACACGGCCCAGGACTGGCGTATGTATTGTCAGTGATCTCACAGTCCTGTGTACACCCCCATCCAGCACTGCATGGGGGGAATACGGGACACGGCCCAGGACTGGCGTATGTATTGTCAGTGATCTCACAGTGCTGTGTACACCCCTCATCCAGCACTGCATTGGGGGAATACGGGACACGGCCCAGGACTGGCGTATGTATTGTCAGTGATCTCACAGTGCTGTGTACACCCCCATCCAGCACTGCATGGGGGGATAACGGGACACGGCCCAGGACTGGCGTATGTATTGTCAGTGATCTCACAGTCCTATGTACACCCCATCCAGCACTGCATGGGGGGAATACGGGACACGGCCCAGGACTGGCGTATGTATTGTCAGTGATCTCACAGTGCTGTGTACACCCCCATCCAGCACTGCATGGGGGGGAATACGGGACACGGCCCAGGACTGGCGTATGTATTGTCAGTGATCTCACAGTGCTGTGTACTTCCCCATCCAGCACTGCATGGGGGGAATACGGGACACGGCCCAGGACTGGCGTATGTATTGTCAGTGATCTCACAGTGCTGATACAGGTATGGAGATTGCGTGCTGGGTAAAATAGATTTATCTTCTTTGCCCGATTATCCGGTTACATCGTTAGCCTGGTAATGGGGATATCCCTTAAGCTACACTTACTCATTTACATCTATTAGAGGCCACATACAGGTCACACTGACCCGGCGACTAATGTCCAGCATACAGTGATGTATTCATACGAGTCACACTGACCCGGCGACTAATGTCCAGCATACAGTGATGTATTCATACAGGTCACACTGACCCGGCGACTAATGTCCAGCACGCAGTGATGTATTCATACAAGTCACACTGACCCGGCGACCAATGTCCAGCATACAGTGATGTATTCATACGAGTCACACTGACCCGGCGACCAATGTCCAGCACGCAGTGATGTATTCATAGGAGTCACACTGACCCGGCGACCAATGTCCAGCACGCAGTGATGTATTCATACGAGTCACACTGACCCGGCGACCAATGTCCAGCACGCAGTGATGTATTCATACGAGTCACACTGACCCGGCGACCAATGTCCAGCACGCAGTGATGTATTCATAGGAGTCACACTGACCCGGCGACTAATGTCCAGCACGCAGTGATGTATTCATACGAGTCACACTGACCCGGCGACTAATGTCCAGCACGCAGTGATGTATTCATACGAGTCACACTGACCCGGCGACTAATGTCCAGCATGCAGTGATGTATTCATACGAGTCACACTGACCCGGCGACCAATGTCCAGCACGCAGTGATGTATTCATACGAGTCACACTGACCCGGCGACTAATGTCCAGCACGCAGTGATGTATTCATACGAGTCACACTGACCCGACGACTAATGTCCAGCACGCAGTGATGTATTCATAAGAGTCACACTGACCCGGCGACCAATGTCCAGCACGCAGTGATGTATTCATACGAGTCACACTGACCCGGCGACAAATGTCCAGCACGCAGTGATGTATTCATACGAGTCACACTGACCCGGCGACCAATGTCCAGCACGCAGTGATGTATTCATACGAGTCACACTGACCCGGCGACCAATGTCCAGCACGCAGTGATGTATTCATACGAGTCACACTGACCCGGCGACCAATGTCCAGCACGCAGTGACGTATTCATACGAGTCACACTGACCCGGCGACCAATGTCCAGCACGCAGTGACGTATTCATACGAGTCACACTGACCCGGCGACCAATGTCCAGCACGCAGTGACGTATTCATACGAGTCACACTGACCCGGCGACCAATGTCCAGCACGCAGTGACGTATTCATACGAGTCACACTGACCCGGCGACCAATGTCCAGCACGCAGTGACGTATTCATACGAGTCACACTGACCCGGCGACCAATGTCCAGCACGCAGTGACGTATTCATAGGAGTCACACTGACCCGGCGACCAATGTCCAGCACGCAGTGATGTATTCATACGAGTCACACTGACCCGGCGACCAATGTCCAGCACGCAGTGATGTATTCATACGAGTCACACTGACCCGGCGACCAATGTCCAGCACGCAGTGATGTATTCATACGAGTCACACTGACCCGGCGACCAATGTCCAGCACGCAGTGATGTATTCATACGAGTCACACTGACCCGGCGACCAATGTCCAGCACGCAGTGATGTATTCATACGAGTCACACTGACCCGGCGACCAATGTCCAGCACGCAGTGATGTATTCATACGAGTCACACTGACCCGGCGACCAATGTCCAGCACGCAGTGATGTATTCATACGAGTCACACTGACCCGGCGACCAATGTCCAGCACGCAGTGATGTATTCATACGAGTCACACTGACCCGGCGACCAATGTCCAGCACGCAGTGATGTATTCATACGAGTCACACTGACCCGACGACTAATGTCCAGCACGCAGTGATGTATTCATACGAGTCACACTGACCCGGCGACTAATGTCCAGCACGCACTGATGTATTCATACGAGTCACACTGACCCGGCGACTAATGTCCAGCATACAGTGATGTATTCATAGGAGTCACACTGACCCGGCGACCAATGTCCAGCATACAGTGATGTATTCATAGGAGTCACACTGACCCGGCGACTAATGTCCAGCATACAGTGATGTATTCATAGGAGTCACGCTGACCCGGCGACCAATGTCCAGCATGCAGTGATGTATTCATACAGGTCACACTGACCCGGCGACTAATGTCCAGCATGCAGTGATGTATTCATACAAGTCACACTGACCCGGCGACCAATGTCCAGCACGCAGTGATGTATTTATATAAGGCCCTCTCCATGAGAGCTTACAGTCATTATTTCTGTATGACGGCCCTTCCTGGCCAAGGGGAGGTATTTGGGTCAAACCCATAAGGATATAGGTGAGACAACATCTGGGGAAGTCTCTCCACCAATCACTTATGTTCAATTCCAGCCTCTAAAGCTTTGTCCCTGAAACGGTTCCGCTGCGCTGTACAATGGGCCTAATTCAGGTTCCAGAAATCATTATCCGGCGATTTCTGATAATCTGCCCATGTCTGAGCCCGGAACCTGACGTCTATGGGCCGTCGGCAGATGACTGTGACGCAGAGATACGCCATTGCTGCGGGGATAGGGGGATGCAGTCTGCACAACAATGGTGGGAAGGGTCCCAGCATGCGAGACAGCATTACCCTATGCCCGACATTCTCCCGACTGATTCACCCCATTATCTTCTATCCAGTACATAAAGTGTATGCCTCATTATAATCCTGGGAATGTCACCTATTACCATACCAAATATCCAGTATAGGTATGAGAAGTTCTACCAGCTACAGAGGCTTATGCCTAACATGGGTCCAGAGATTGGGCTGTGGTACTGTGCTGCCCCCTGGTGTCTGCTCACACCAACACACAGCTTCATTCTGCAGCTTTTATCTGGCACTATACATCACAGAAAGAGTAGTGGATGAGGGGGAATAGCCCCCAGTCCGAGGTGGTACAGGCTGTGTATTGTTATACCTGTGCATAGTGCAAGAGTATCTCTGTATACTGTAAGTGTAACACTACACAGGATGTAATACAGAGACACTAGCTATATGCACAGGTGTAATACAGAGACACTAGCTATATGCACAGGATGTACAATAATACAGAGACACTAGCTATATGCACAGGTGTAACACTACACAGGATGTAATACAGAGACACTAGCTATATGCACAGGATGTAATACAGAGACACCAGCTATATGCACAGGTGTAACACTACACAGGATGTAATACAGAGACACCAGCTATATGCACAGGTGTAACACTACACAGGATGTAATACAGAGACACTAGCTATATGCGCAGGTGTAACACTACACAGGATGGAATACAGAGACACTAGCTATATACACAGGTGTAACACTACACAGGATGTAATACAGATACACCAGCTATATGCACAGGTGTAACACTACACAGGATGTAATACAGAGACACTAGCTATATGTACAGGTGTAACACTACACAGGATGTAATACAGAGACACTAGCTATATGCACAGGTGTAATACAGAGACACTAGCTATATGCACAGGATGTAATACAGAGACACCAGCTATATGCACAGGTGTAACACTACACAGGATGTAATACAGAGACACCAGCTATATGCACAGGTGTAACACTACACAGGATGTAATACAGAGACACCAGCTATATGCACAGGTGTAACACTACACAGGATGTAATACAGAGACACCAGCTATATGCACAGGTGTAACACTACACAGGATGTAATACAGAGACACCAGCTATATGCACAGGTGTAACACTACACAGGATGGAATACAGAGACACCAGCTATATGTACCGGTGTAACACTACACAGGATGTAATACAGAGACACCAGCTATATGTACCGGTGTAACACTACACAGGATGTAATACAGAGACACTAGCTATATGCACAGGTGTAACACTACACAGGATGTAATACAGAGACACTAGCTATATGCACAGGTGTAACACTACACAGGATGTAATACAGAGACACTAGCTATATGCACAGGTGTAACACTACACAGGATGTAATACAGAGACACTAGCTATATGCGCAGGTGTAACACTACACAGGATGTAATACAGAGACACTAGCTATATGCGCAGGTGTAACATTACACAGGATGTAATACAGAGACACCAGCTATATGCGCAGGTGTAACACTACACAGGATGTAATACAGAGACACTAGCTATATGCACAGGTGTAACACTACACAGGATGGAATACAGAGACACCAGCTATATGCACAGGTGTAACACTACACAGGATGGAATACAGAGACACCAGCTATATGCACAGGTGTAACACTACACAGGACGTAATACAGAGACACCAGCTATATGCACAGGTGTAACACTACACAGGATGTAATACTGAGATACTAGCTATATGCACAGGTGTAACACTACACAGGATGTAATACAGAGACACTAGCTATATGCACAGGTGTAACATTACACAGGATGTAATACAGAGACACCAGCTATATGCACAGGTGTAACACTACACAGGATGGAATACAGAGACACCAGCTATATGCACAGGTGTAACACTACACAGGACGTAATACAGAGATACTAGCTATATGCACAGGTGTAACACTACACAGGACGTAATACAGAGACTCTAGCTATATGCACAGGTGTAACACTACACAGGATGTAATACAGACACTAGCTATATGCACAGGTGTAACATTACACAGGATGTAATACAGAGACACCAGCTATATGCACAGGTGTAACACTACACAGGATGTAATACAGAGGCACTAGCTATATGCACAGGTGTAATACTACACAGGATGGAATACAGAGACACTAGCTATATGCACAGGTGTAACACTACACAGGATGGAATACAGAGACACTAGCTATATGCACAGGTGTTACACTACACAGGATGGAATACAGAGACACTAGCTATATGCACAGGTGTAACAATACACAGGATGGAATACAGAGATACTAGCTATATGCACAGGTGTAACACTACACAGGATGTAATACAGACACTAGCTATATACACAGGTGTAACACTACACAGGATGTAATACAGAGACTCTAGCTATATGCACAGGTGTAACACTACACAGGATGTAATACAGAGACACCAGCTATATGCACAGGTGTAACACTACACAGGATGTAATACAGAGACACTAGCTGTATGCACAGGTGTAACACTACACAGGATGTAATACAGAGACACTAGCTATATGCACAGGTGTAACACTACACAGGATGTAATACAGAGACACCAGCTATATGCACAGGTGTAACACTACACAGGATGTAATACAGAGACACCAGCTGTATGCACAGGTGTAACACTACACAGGATGTAATACAGAGACACCAGCTATATGCACAGGTGTAACACTACACAGGACGTAATACAGAGACACCAGCTATATGCACAGGTGTAACACTACACAGGACGGAATACAGAGACACCAGCTATATACACAGGTGTAACACTACACAGGATGTAATACAGAGACACCAGCTATATGCACAGGTGTAACACTACACAGGATGTAATACAGAGACACCAGCTATATGCACAGGTGTAACACTACACAGGATGTAATACAGAGACACTAGCTATATGCGCAGGTGTAACACTACACAGGATGTAATACAGAGACACCAGCTATATACACAGGATGTAACACTACACAGGATGTAATACAGAGACACTAGCTGTATGCACAGGTGTAACACTACACAGGATGTAATACAAAGACACCAGCTATATGCACAGGTGTAACACTACACAGGATGTAATACAGAGACACCAGCTATATGCACAGGTGTAACACTAGCTATATGCACAGGTGTAACACTACACAGGATGTAATACAGAGACACCAGCTATATGCACAGGTGTAACATTACACAGGACGTAATACAGAGACACCAGCTATATGCACAGGTGTAACACTACACAGGATGTAATACAGAGACACTAGCTATATGCACAGGTGTAACACTACACAGGATGTAATACAGAGACACTAGCTATATGCACAGGTGTAACATTACACAGGACGTAATACAGAGACACCAGCTATATGCACAGGTGTAACACTACACAGGATGTAATACAGAGACACTAGCTATATGCACAGGTGTAACACTACACAGGATGTAATACAGAGACACCAGCTATATGCACAGGTGTAACATTACACAGGACGTAATACAGAGACACCAGCTATATGCACAGGTGTAACACTACACAGGATGTAACACTACACAGGATGTAATACAGAGACACTAGCTGTATGCACAGGTGTAACACTACACAGGATGTAATACAGAGACACTAGCTATATACACAGGTGTAACACTACACAGGATGTAATACAGAGACACTAGCTATATGCACAGGTGTAACACTACACAGGATGTAATACAGAGACACCAGCTATATGCACAGGTGTAACACTACACAGGATGTAACACTACACAGGATGTAATACAGAGACACTAGCTATATGCACAGGTGTAACATTACACAGGACGTAATACAGAGACACCAGCTATATGCACAGGTGTAACATTACACAGGATGTAATACAGAGACACCAGCTATATGCACAGGTGTAACACTACACAGGATGTAATACAGAGACACCAGCTATATGCACAGGTGTAACATTACACAGGACGTAATACAGAGACACCAGCTATATGCACAGGTGTAACACTACACAGGATGTAATACAGAGACACTAGCTATATGCACAGGTGTAACACTACACAGGATGTAATACAGAGACACCAGCTACATGCGCAGGTGTAACACTACACAGGATGTAATACAGAGACACCAGCTATATGCACAGGATGGAATACAGAGACACTAGCAGTATGCACAGGTGTAACACTACACAGGACGGAATACAGAGACACTAGCTATATGCACAGGTGTAACACTATACAGGATGTAATACAGAGACACCAGCTATATGCACAGGTGTAACACTACACAGGATGGAATACAGAGACACCAGCTATATGCACAGGTGTAACACTACACAGGATGGAATACAGAGACACCAGCTATATGCACAGGTGTAACACTACACAGGATGGAATACAGATACACCAGCTATATGCACAGGTGTAACACTACACAGGATGGAATACAGAGACACCAGCTATATGCACAGGTGTAACACTACACAGGATGGAATACAGAGACACCAGCTATATGCACAGGTGTAACACTACACAGGATGTAATACTGAGATACTAGCTATATGCACAGGTGTAACACTACACAGGATGTAATACAGAGACACTAGCTATATGCACAGGTGTAACACTACACAGGATGTAATACAGAGACACCAGCTATATGCACAGGTGTAACACTACACAGGATGTAATACAGAGACACCAGCTATATGCACAGGTGTAACACTACACAGGACGTAATACAGAGACACCAGCTATATGCACAGGTGTAACACTACACAGGATGGAATACAGAGACACCAGCTATATGCACAGGTGTAACACTACACAGGACGGAATACAGAGACACCAGCTATATGCACAGGTGTAACACTACACAGGATGTAATACAGAGACACTAGCTATATGCGCAGGTGTAACACTACACAGGATGTAATACAGAGACACTAGCTATATGCACAGGTGTAACACTACACAGGATGGAATACAGAGACACCAGCTATATGCACAGGTGTAACACTACACAGGATGTAATACAGAGACACCAGCTATATGCACAGGTGTAACACTACACAGGATGGAATACAGAGACACTAGCTATATGCACAGGTGTAACACTACACAGGATGTAATACAGAGACACCAGCTATATGCACAGGTGTAACACTACACAGGGGGCCTTATTCTGATCGGAGCGGCCAAACGTGCGTACGTTCGCTATTAACGTACGCTAGCCGTACGCGGCCGTTGGGGTTAAGTCCACCCACAAATCAGCCGCTTACGTACGGGCAGAAATAACGCAGAAGACACCAGCTATATGCACAGGTGTAACATTACACAGGACGTAATACAGAGACACTAGCTATATGCACAGGTGTAACACTACACAGGATGTAATACAGAGACACCAGCTACATGCGCAGGTGTAACACTACACAGGATGTAATACAGAGACACCAGCTATATGCGCAGGTGTAACACTACACAGGATGTAATACAGAGACACCAGCTATATGCACAGGTGTAACACTACACAGGGGGCCTTATTCTGATCGGAGCGGCCAAACGTGCGTACGTTCGCTATTAACGTACGCTAGCCGTACGCGGCCGTTGGGGTTAAGTCCACCCACAAATCAGCCGCTTACGTACGGGCAGAAATAACGCAGAAGGGGAGTGGCGTACAAATGAGCGTACGCCAACGTACGCGGACGGCTCAGCCTTGCACTCCGACAACAGGCGTACAACTGAGCGTACGGCGCCGTTTACGGACGTCTTTCGTCCGTCTTCCCACCGACTTCTTGCGTAGATCTGAGCTACACCAGCTTGCACGGACGGGTCCCTATTGTTTTCAATAGAAAAGTCAGCTTATGTCACCGCTCGTGAGAGTGAGCGTACGTCCGTGTACGCTGACATACCCTTCACATATATGGACCTGCAAATCTTGCCTTTCAACTATAATTATGAAAATTAATTAATTGATTGAATTAATTAATGTGCAAAATAGTGGCCATGGGCTTAAAACATTGCTGAAACATCCTTTGTAGGTGTTAGATGTGGTTTATGTTATTGTATCCTAAATACAAAACCTATGTTAGTATTAGAGTGAACACGTTGACACATGTCGACTTGTGTAGATTGAGTGTGCTACTGCGTAAAGTCTATGAAAGCACGTAGTGAATGTGTCTAACTGTTTAGCAAATACCTACCTTAGCGTATATAAGCAGGTCTTAAGCCCTGTACACACGCTTAGATTTTTGCCTGTTTTCGATTCGATTTTGCTTATAGAAGCAAAATCACATCGAATCCTAATCGAAATCGAATGGTTTTTGTGTCACTTTCGATCTGCTTTCGATTCAATGCGCGCTCCCGTTTTCACCAAATCGAACACAAAAATCTTCTATGCAGCCAAGGAAATCTCAATTCGATCCAGTAAATGGAATGAGTACATTGTGCCTACATTGTGAAATCGAAATCGAATCGAGTGCAAAAGTACAGATCTAATGCCAAATCTAATGGGAAGATCCAATGCCAGATCTAATAGAAAATCGAATCTAACATCAAATCTAAAGCAAATCTAAGCATGTATACAGGGCTTAAAAAAGATTCTTACCTTAAATTAAACAAACCTTTAAATGTGGAGAAGTATAGAAACATAAGCTTCCAATGTGTTTGCGTGCTGTGTGTGTGGCTTGCAGGCAGTGAAATAATGGTTTGGACTTAATAGACTGCAGCATTGCTTATTACATTCAGGTGTATGTGTTTGAGTAGTAATCAGCGTTAATTAGCAAACTCAGGCGCACGCTGGCATGCGGTATCTGTAGGGGTGGTTTGAGATGGCGGTTGGCAGCCGCCTGTTTTGTGTCCGAAATGAACGGTGCCTTAGTCGATCGTGCGGTAGTAGCACCGCTCATTTTTGGTGCACACCCCCGTGTACGCCCATATTTACGCCCATTTTCCCTCATTATTTCGCCCGCTCCCCTCATCACGCCCCTATGCCGCCCCCAATGCCCGTACACTCGCGTACAGGTTTTTTCGCACGTAGAGACCCGTCCGTAAGCGTTGTGGAGTGGTCGCGCCTGCGCATTAGCGAATTTACGCATGCGCAGATCATGAAAAACCCCGGGACGTACGCGTACGGCCCGGCCGCTCCAACCAGAATAAGGTTGCACAGGTGTAACACTACACAGGATGTAATACAGAGACTCCTGCTATATGCACAGGTGTAACACTACACAGGATGTAATACAGAGACACTAGCTATATGCACAGGTGTAACACTACACAGGATGTAATACAGAGACACCAGCTATATACACAGGTGTAACACTACACAGGATGTAATACAGAGACACTAGCTATATGCACAGGTGTAACACTACACAGGATGTATTACAGAGACACCAGCTATATGCACAGGTGTAACATTACACAGGATGTAATACAGAGACACTAGCTATATGCGCAGGTGTAACACTACACAGGATGTAATACAGAGACACTAGCTATATGCACAGGTGTAACACTACACAGGATGTAATACAGAGACACCAGCTATATGCGCAGGTGTAACATTACACAGGATGTAATACAGAGACACCAGCTATATGCACAGGTAACACTACACAGGACGTAATACAGAGACACTAGCTATATGCACAGGTGTAACACTACACAGGATGGAATACAGAGACACTAGCTATATGCACAGGTGTAACACTACACAGGATGTAATACAGAGACACCAGCTATATGCACAGGTGTAACATTACACAGGATGTAATACAGAGACACAAGCTATATGCACAGCTACACTACACAGGATGTAATACAGAGACACCAGCTATATGCACAGGTGTAACACTACACAGGATGGAATACAGAGACACCAGCTATATGCACAGGTGTAACACTACACAGGATGGAATACAGAGACACCAGCTATATGCACAGGTGTAACACTACACAGGATGTAATACAGAGACACTAGCTATATGCACAGGTGTAACACTACACAGGATGTAATACAGAGACACTAGCTATATACGCAGGTGTAACACTACACAGGATGTAATACAGAGACACTAGCTATATGCACAGGTGTAACACTACACAGGATGTAATACAGAGACACTAGCTATATACGCAGGTGTAACACTACACAGGATGTAATACAGAGACACCAGCTGTATGCACAGGTGTAACACTACACAGGATGTAATACAGAGACACTAGCTATATGCGCAGGTGTAACACTACACAGGATGGAATACAGAGACACTAGCTGTATGCGCAGGTGTAACACTACACAGGATGTAATACAGAGACACCAGCTATATGCACAGGTGTAACACTACACAGGATGGAATACAGAGACACTAGCTATATGCACAGGTGTAACACTACACAGGATGTAATACAGAGACACCAGCTATATGCACAGGTGTAACACTACACAGGATGGAATACAGAGACACCAGCTATATGCACAGGTGTAACACTACACAGGATGGAATACAGAGACACTAGCTGTATGCACAGGTGTAACACTACACAGGATGTAATACAGAGACACTAGCTATATGCACAGGTGTAACACTACACAGGATGTAATACAGAGACACCAGCTATATGCACAGGATGGAATACAGAGACACTAGCAGTATGCACAGGTGTAACACTACACAGGACGGAATACAGAGACACTAGCTATATGCACAGGTGTAACACTATACAGGATGTAATACAGAGACACTAGCTATATGCACAGGTGTAACACTACACAGGATGTAATACAGAGACACTAGCTGTATGCACAGGTGTAACACTACACAGGATGTAATACAGAGACACTAGCTATATGCACAGGTGTAACACTACACAGGATGTAATACAGAGGCACCAGCTATATGCACAGGTGTAACACTACACAGGATGTAATACAGAGACACTAGCTGTATGCACAGGTGTAACACTACACAGGATGTAATACAGAGACACTAGCTATATGCACAGGTGTAACACTACACAGGATGTAATACAGAGACACCAGCTATATGCACAGGTGTAACACTACACAGGATGTAATACAGAGGCACCAGCTATATGCACAGGTGTAACACTACACAGGATGTAATACAGAGACACTAGCTATATGCGCAGGTGTAACACTACACAGGATGTAATACAGAGACACTAGCTGTATGCGCAGGTGTAACATTACACAGGATGTAATACAGAGACACCAGCTGTATGCGCAGGTGTAACACTACATAGGATGTAATACAGAGATACTAGCTATATGCGCAGGTGTAACACTACACAGGGTGTAATACAGAGACACTAGCTATATGCGCAGGTGTAACACTACACAGGATGTAATACAGAGACACTAGCTATATGCGCAGGTGTAACTACACAGGATGTAATACAGAGACACTAGCTATATGCACAGGTGTAACTACACAGGATGTAATACAGAGACACTAGCTATATGCACAGGTGTAACACTACACAGGATGTAATACAGAGACACTACGGTAGCTATATGCGCAGGTGTAACACTACACAGGATGTAATCCAGAGGCACTAGCTATATGTACAGGTGTAACACTACACAGGATGTAATACAGAGACACTAGCTATATGCACAGGTGTAACACTACACAGGATGTAATACAGAGACACCAGCTATATGCGCAGGTGTAACACTACACAGGATGTAATACAGAGACACCAGCTATATGCACAGGTGTAACACTACACAGGATGGAATACAGAGACACTAGCTATATGCACAGGTGTAACACTACACAGGACGGAATACAGAGACACTAGCTATATGCACAGGTGTAACACTACACAGGATGTAATACAGAGACACCAGCTATATGCACAGGTGTAACACTACACAGGACGGAATACAGAGACACCAGCTGTATGCACAGGTGTAACACTACACAGGACGGAATACAGAGACACCAGCTGTATGCACAGGTGTAACACTACACAGGATGGAATACAGAGACACTAGCTATATGTACAGGAGTAACACTACACAGGATGTAATACAGAGACACTAGCTATATGCACAGGTGTAACACTACACAGGACGGAATACAGAGACACTAGCTATATGCACAGGTGTAACACTACACAGGATGTAATACAGAGACACCAGCTATATGCACAGGTGTAACACTACACAGGACGGAATACAGAGACACCAGCTGTATGCACAGGTGTAACACTACACAGGACGGAATACAGAGACACCAGCTATATGCACAGGTGTAACACTACACAGGATGTAATACAGAGACACTAGCTATATGCGCAGGTGTAACACTACACAGGATGTAATACAGAGACACCAGCTATATGCACAGGTGTAACACTACACAGGACGTAATACAGAGACACCAGCTATATGCACAGGTGTAACACTACACAGGATGTAATACAGAGACACTAGCTATATGCACAGGTGTAACACTACACAGGATGTAATACAGAGACACCAGCTGTATGCACAGGTGTAACACTATATACAGGATGTAATACAGAGACACTAGCTGTATGCACAGGTGTAACACTACACAGGAAGTAATACAGAGACACTAGCTATATGCACAGGTGTAACATTACACAGGATGTAATACAGAGACACTAGCTATATGCACAGGTGTAACACTACACAGGACGGAATACAGAGACACCAGCTATATGCACAGGTGTAACACTACACAGGATGTAATACAGAGACACCAGCTATATGCACAGGTGTAACACTACACAGGATGTAATACAGAGACACTAGCTGTATGCGCAGGTGTAACACTACACAGGATGTAATACAGAGACACTAGCTATATGCACAGGATGGAATACAGAGACACTAGCAGTATGCACAGGTGTAACACTACACAGGATGTAATACAGAGACACCAGCTATATGCACAGGTGTAATATTACACAGGATGTAATACAGAGACACTAGCTATATGCACAGGTGTAACACTACACAGGATGTAATACAGAGACACTAGCTATATGCACAGGATGGAATACAGAGACACCAGCTGTATGCACAGGTGTAACATTACACAGGATGTAATACAGGGACACCAGCTATATGCACAGGTGTAACACTACACAGGATGTAATACAGAGACACTAGCTATATGCACAGGTGTAACACTACACAGGATGTAATACAGAGGCACCAGCTATATGCACAGGTGTAACACTATACAGGATGTAATACAGAGACACCAGCTATATGCACAGGTGTAACACTACACAGGATGTAATACAGAGGCACCAGCTATATGCACAGGTGTAACACTACACAGGATGTAATACAGAGACACTAGCTATATGCGCAGGTGTAACACTACACAGGATGTAATACAGAGACACCAGCTATATGCACAGGTGTAATATTACACAGGATGTAATACAGAGACACTAGCTATATGCACAGGTGTAACACTACACAGGATGTAATACAGAGACACTAGCTATATGCACAGGATGGAATACAGAGACACCAGCTGTATGCACAGGTGTAACATTACACAGGATGTAATACAGGGACACCAGCTATATGCACAGGTGTAACACTACACAGGATGTAATACAGAGACACTAGCTATATGCCCAGGTGTAACATGACAGGGTATTGTCTAATCGCTGTGTCCAAATATCCCCCCAAAAATGACATAACTCTCCTGTTGGATAAAATTGGCCACAGCAGCCATCTTTATTGAAACAATACAATTTTAACAATAACCAAAAACATTCCCACGGAAGGTGGTCCCCGAGGCCCTCAATAAATATATATCCACACCTCTAAGCACTTCCAGGAGCTCTTACCCCCAGCCGATAGCGATTGGCTCGAGGGCACCAATTGTACACACCCAGTGCTCATTAATTAACCTCACCCAGGGGAGTCCAGCCCCCTCCATGGGGCCCTCCCCGCCGCATAATTAAGCCTCAATGCCACCAACCTCGAGGACCCCCCTCCGCACAGGCCACTGTGACAAAAAGACATCCTATCAAATATTCTACCTAAACTTATAAAAAATAGGGAAGGGTGGGTGGGAGCTGTTGAGAAAATCTCCCAGTGACCCCTATTTCCCGCCTGAACCCTGCTTATAAACCCCTCCAACACCCCGTTAAGCCCCTCCCCTTATGACCCTCTCCTTAGACACCCCTCCTATGACTAACCTGCTAGTCAGCTCCCTACAAACCCTGTCAGGGGAGCCTCCCCCAAGGCTTTGCCTCCAGTCCAGCTCCTACATGACAGGGTATTGTCTAATCGCTGTGTCCAAATATCCCCCCAAAAATGACATAACTCTCCTGTTGGATAAAATTGGCCACAGCAGCCATCTTTATTGAAACAATACAATTTTAACAATAACCAAAAACATTCCCACGGAAGGTGGTCCCCGAGGCCCTCAATAAATATATATCCACACCTCTAAGCACTTCCAGGAGCTCTTACCCCCAGCCGATAGCGATTGGCTCGAGGGCACCAATTGTACACACCCAGTGCTCATTAATTAACCTCACCCAGGGGAGTCCAGCCCCCTCATGGGGCCCTCCCCGCCGCATAATTAAGCCTCAATGCCACCAACCTCAAAGACCCCCCTCCGCCACTAAGCACGAGGTTAAACCCTTAACCCCGTGCGCCCCCCCCACATCCGGAACGCTGTTTCTATTCCTTCTTGTAGTCCCAAAGACCAAACATCTATCCCCACAGCATTCAGGTGCACACCGTCACCTCTCCAAAATGCCCCGGCACCAGACTCAAGTTCCCTGTGCCTCACCACAACAGCCCCGTTCCTGGCCATAAAACGCCCAATCGCCCTGTTAACTTTAATCCGTGCCTTATTGAGCTTGTCAGCCGACCTCGCATCCCTCCAATAATGGCGCGGCACGATGTCTGACCAAACCGTGATTAATTCCGGAAACATTGCCCATAACCGTAGGAGATCAAACTTGATATCCCGTATCAACTCCCTAAATGGTCTGCCCCCAAGATCATTTCCGCCCACATGCAAAACTAATATGTCGCGAACCCTATCGAGCCAAACAAAACGGTGAAATTCCTGCAGCACTCCACTCCATACCATACCGCGTTTTCCCAGCCAGCGAACCACTGCCTCCTCTCTATCCAAACCCAGCTGGCGGCCGTTCGGTCTGACATCAGCCCGTAAAGCTCCCCAAAAGACATATGAATGTCCTAAAATCCAAATCAGGCACGGAGGCTGCCCTAAAACAGAAAAAACACAGTCAACCTCAACAATCCCCTAAACGAACATAAGACCGAAAGCGAGACGATTCCCACCGCCCAATACGCTTAATCAACTCATCCCCAAATCCCATTCTAGCAGCCTCAGTTGCGGCCCCAATGCGGAAAGAGTGACCCGCGTATTCCTCCCCCTTGAGGCCCAACGTCCGCAGGACTGCTCTAAACACACTTGTGAACTGAAACCGTGATAAAAAGGATCCATTCGCATGCATCAGCAAAGGATCCCTTTCCCTGCCCACTCTGACCTCCTTAAATATCCTCAGCCGTGCCACTGGGCACATATCTGAGCCTGGTACAGAGAAGAGAACTACCTTCTTCCCCCTCCCCAACTGATCCGTCTTAGACCTCCTCACCACTAGCTCCACCCTATCCGAGTATAAATCCACATCCTCTCCTAACAAACCTCCCGGCCTGGACACGCTTGGACTCACGAGCTCCCCAATCCGCAGTGCCCCGAAGAAGGCAAGCGAAAAAGCTACCCCGAACAACCTTTCCTCGAAATTGGAACTACAGACCTCCCCTAACTTCATGCCCATATTCTGTAACAACTGGAAAGACACCGGCCTCCTCTGATCCTGTACGACATGACCTCTCCTCCAACCTTTTAAAGCCTGCGCAATCAGGAAATTCTTAGTGACGTCAGGCCTGCCGCCTGCACGAAACCCAAAAGCCAAGCCCGCTATGCAGCACGTGATTTTTGCCACTGACCAACCAATCTCTTTACAATGGCCTATATATAGCAAGACAGCCAACTCGTCATCATCCTCCTTCAGACCTACTACCTCACGCCATTCTAACCAGCTCCGCCATTCCTGATTGTATGCCGACGATGTATTCGGGGCCAAGGATTCCCTGATGAGCTGATCGACTACCCGTCCAGCAGAGCCCAGAGCCGACTCGGGAACCCGGTCCCCTCCCTGTCCGCCTCTGGTGCCAACTCCCGGAAACGCTCCCACTGTGAACGAGATAAAGCATCCGCAATGCTGTTAGAGACACCGGGAACGTGCCTAGCCACAACCCACAAATTCAAAGCCAGACATTCCAATACTAACTGCTGCAAAATAGTGACCACTGGCGGTGAAGATGCCGACAATTGGTTAATAGCCATGACAACCCCCAAATTATCGCAGTGAAAACAAATCTTCCTATTGCGGAATAGCTCCCCCCAAACAACTACTGCTACCAAGATAGGAAACAACTCCAACAATGCCAAGTTTTTAACCATGCCTCTCTGCACCCAAGACTCCGGCCACCGGCCTGCACACCAATGTCCCTGGCAATATGCCCCGAACCCACCACTCCCGGCCGCGTCTGTGAAAAGGTCTAGCTCAGTAGCGACACATGTGTCTGACATCCACAAAGCTCTGCCGTTAAAAGCTTCCAAGAAAGTTGCCCACACCCGCAAGTCCCCCTTCAACTCACTACCTAATCTGACAAAATGATGAGGAAGAACCACCCTAGCTGTCGCTGCTGCCAGCCTCCTGCTGAAAATGCGGCCCATAGGCATAATGCGACACGCAAAATTCAATTTGCCCAGCAAGGATTGCAATTCCCGCAATCTAATCTTCTTCAACAGCAATGCCCTCCCTACCTCGGCCTTCAAACCCAGCAATTTCTCCTCGGGCAAGCGGCACTCCATATTCTCGGTATCAATGACAATACCCAAAAAACTAATCACAGTCGCAGGGCCCTCCGTCTTACCTGGAGCAAGCGGGACCCCAAAGTCTGCCGACACCCTTTCAACAGTCCTCAACAATAAGTCACATACTCCGGTCCCCCCAGGACCAATACATAAGAAGTCATCCAGGTAATGAATAACTGAACTACACCCAGAGACATCCTTAACCACCCACTCCAAAAAAGAACTAAAGGCCTCAAAATAAGCACATGACAACGAACAACCCATCGGTAAACATCGATCAACAAAAAATTCCCCGTCCCAACAACAACCCAACAAACGCAAACTGGTTGGGTGAACCGGCAGCAAACGGAATGCCGATTCAATATCAGTCTTTGCCAACCTGGCCCCTTTCCCAAACCGCTTCACCCACTGAACAGCCGCGTCAAACGATGTATAAACCACCGAGCAGATGTCAGGGTCAATGCCCTCATTGACCGACGCCCCTTTTGGAAAAGATAAATGGTGTATAAGACGAAACTTGTTCGCCTCCTTTTTTGGCACCACCCCCAATGGAGAGACTATCAAATCTGGCCATGGTGCCGACCCAAAAGGTCCAGCCATACGACCCAGCTGCACCTCCTTACGCAATTTATCCTGCACCACCTCTGGATGCTCCCTTGCAGACTTCAAATTCCTCCTCAAGCCCCCTGAAACCTGCACGTCGGAAGGTATCATAAAACCTTCCCTAAACCCCTCCTCCAACAACACGGCTGTCTGCTGGTCAGGATACCTACGCAGATAGCCCAGCATCCTTTCCAGCCGAACCGGTGTCTCCCCCTTTTGAATTACCGTCCCGTGACTTCCCTCTGAAGCATTTATTTGCCCCATGGGTCCCTCCACACGAGGAACATTCATGACATGACCCGTCATTAAAGGCAAAGCAGAGTCCCTTCTGCATGGCCGTCCCATTTGTGGCCTCCCTCGGCCCCCCCCCCGTCCCCACGAAAGGGCTGCCCACTTTTTGTGGGAGCCGTCACCTTTAACCATAAAGCAATATCCTTATGGTCCCAACGTATGTTAGGGCGAACAGCCTTCCTCTGCCTACACTGCTCATCATACCTGAGCCAAGCCAAGCCCCCATACACACGGTATGCCTCTCCTATCGCATCCATGTAACAAAACAAGCCTGAACAATTGTCAGGTGCCTTCTCCCCAATCACACTAGCCAAAATAGCAAATGCTTGCAGCCAGTTCGTGAATGACCGCGGTATCAGCCGATACCGCCGCCGTTCCTCCTCCTCCTTCTTCTCCTCCTTACGGGGCCTATCCAGATTAAAACGCTCTAAAGGGAGCAATGAAAATATATCAACGTATTCACCTTTCCAAATCTTCTCCCTCACCTCCTGCTTCAGGTGGGCCCCCAATGGCCCCTCAAAGCATACATACACCTCCCCTTTTGCAGTGTCACTGAGCCTCCCACTCTCCTCCTGCGTCCCAACACTGCCCCCTTCCGCCCCTGCACTACTGCTACTTTGCTCACCGCCGGATACCGGCACCCCGCTGCTCACCGGCACCCCACTGCTAACCGGCACCCCACTGCTAACCGGCACACTATTACTGACTGGCACACTAATGCTAGCTGGTGTGCCCGCATTCTGCGGCACCCATGCTGCCGCCGGGGACGGCCCCGCCCCCTGCCGCAAACCCACCAACCAATCTGCAAAACCACTCAATAATTCAGTAAAACCCCTACTCATTTCCCCTTGGAGGGCTAACCCTCCCCCCCCCTGACTCTGCGCTAAAGCATTAACAGACATAGAGACAGACTCACCAGGCTGCCTGGGGGCTGTGAACCCAGCAGCCGCAGGTCCAGTGTCCTGACGAACTCCAGCCAATGAGGAAGGACCAGGTATTTCTCCATCATCTGCTGACGCTGCCATCTCTCTTCTCCTGTCATCCCGACCCTCAGGTACAGCACCAGCCAGCGTGACCTCGTTGGAGGCGGAGCCAGCCGTGCGCCTCTCGCTCCGTGTACCAGGCCTGCGGTCCTCAGCCTGTACTTCTGCCTCCCTGGCACGACTCACCCCGCGCTGGGCAGCAGCATGCCCCGCATGCCCCACCGCACCAGGTCCAGTACCACGCAACGCCGGATCTTCTTGCACGTGGGGGGGATCCCCCCCGCGCGGAGGGTTCCTCCTGCTGGTTGGATTCCTCCCAGACCTGGTCCTGCGGGCGGAAGGTGCCCGGCCCGCAGCCTGGCCTGGAGGGTCCCTAACGGGGCTCCGTGAACGGCGCTGAACCCTGTGGGACACAGATGGGCTAAAGCGCTCCGGAGGCCTGGACCTCCGAGGCCGTGCACCCGCTGGAGCAGCCTCCTGCGTTGCTGCTCCCAGTCCCCCCAGCAGACCTGACATCTGCTGCTGCAGCCACGCAGCCCCTCTGGTGCCTGCTGCCTCCCTGAGGGCAGCCAGCGCCGCAGATACCTCAGCATCAGCGTTTGGGGAAGCCATGGGAGATGCAGTGCTGCTTAGCTGTTAAGAAAAATCTCCCAGTGACCCCTATTTCCCGCCTGAACCCTGCTTATAAACCCCTCCAACACCCCGTTAAGCCCCTCCCCTTATGACCCTCTCCTTAGACACCCCTCCTATGACTGTCCAGCTAGTCAGCTCCCTACAAACCCTGTCAGGGGAGCCTCCCCCAAGGCTTTGCCTCCAGTCCAGCTCCTACATTACACAGGATGGAATACAGAGACACTAGCTATATGCGCAGGTGTAACACTACACAGGATGTAATACAGAGACACCAGCTGTATGCACAGGTGTAACACTACACAGGATGGAATACAGAGACACTAGTTATATGCACAGGTGTAACACTACACAGGATGTAATACAGAGACACTAGCTATATGCACAGGTGTAACACTACACAGGATGTAATACAGAGACACCAGCTATATGCACAGGTGTAACACTACACAGGATGTAATACAGAGACACTAGCTATATGCACAGGTGTAACACTACACAGGATGTAATACAGAGACACCAGCTGTATGCACAGGTGTAACACTACACAGGATGTAATACAGAGACACTAACTATATGCACAGGTGTAACACTACACAGGATGTAATACAGAGATACTAGCTATATGTACCGGTGTAACACTACACAGGATGTAATACAGAGACACTAGCTATATGCACAGGTGTAACACTACACAGGATGTAATACAGAGACACCAGCTATATGCACAGGTGTAACACTACACAGGATGTAATACAGAGACACCAGCTATATGCACAGGTGTAACACTACACAGGATGTAATACAGAGACACCAGCTATATGCACAGGTGTAACACTACACAGGATGTAATACAGAGACACCAGCTATATGCACAGGTGTAACACTACACAGGATGTAATACAGAGACACCAGCTATATGCACAGGTGTAACACTACACAGGATGTAATACAGAGACACCAGCTATATGCACAGGTGTAACACTACACAGGACGTAATACAGAGACACCAGCTATATGGACAGGTGTAACACTACACAGGACGTAATACAGAGACACCAGCTATATGCACAGGTGTAACACTACACAGGACGTAATACAGAGACACCAGCTATATGCACAGGTGTAACACTACACAGGATGTAATACAGAGACACCAGCTATATGCACAGGTGTAACACTACACAGGATGTAATACAGAGACACTAGCTATATGCACAGGTGTAACATTACACAGGATGGAATACAGAGACACTAGCTATATGCACAGGTGTAACACTACACAGGATGTAATACAGAGACACTAGCTATATGCACAGGTGTAACACTACACAGGACGTAATACAGAGACACCAGCTATATGCACAGGTGTAACACTACACAGGACGGAATACAGAGACACCAGCTATATGCACAGGTGTAACACTACACAGGACGGAATACAGAGACACCAGCTATATGCACAGGTGTAACACTACACAGGATGTAATACAGAGACACCAGCTATATGCACAGGTGTAACAATACACAGGATGTAATACAGAGACACTAGCTATATGCACAGGTGTAACACTACATAGGACGTAATACAGAGACACTAGCTATATGCACAGGTGTAACACTACACAGGATGTAATACAGAGACACCAGCTATATGCACAGGTGTAACACTACACAGGATGGAATACAGATATACTAGCTATATGCACAGGTGTAACACCACACAGGATGTAATACAGAGACACCAGCTGTATACACAGGTGTAACACTACACAGGATGTAATACAGAGACACCAGCTATATGCACAGGTGTAACACTACACAGGATGTAATACAGAGACACCAGCTATATGCACAGGTGTAACACTACACAGGATGTAATACAGAGACACCAGCTATATGCACAGGTGTAACACTACACAGGATGTAATACAGAGACACCAGCTATATGCACAGGTGTAACACTACACAGGATGTAATTCAGAGACACCATCTATATGCACAGGTGTAACACTACACAGGATGGAATACAGATATACTCTTGGCCAGTATTCAATGGCCGGGATCTCGGGGGCGGTAGCGAATGCTGTGTAGAGTACGCTGCACTTTCGCTGCAATTCTCCCTGCAGCGATATTCGCCCGGCAGCCGCCCATCCGCTGTATTCAAAGCGTCAGGGGTTCTCTGCCCCTTACAGCGAATTTAAATCTATGCGGCGAATGAGGAGACAGTTCGGAGGGCGAGAGTATGCTCTTCCGCCCTTGTACGCCCATAAAAGTGAATCTCAGCCTCTGCTTAATGGTAATTGAAGAGCAGAGGACAATATTTTATTCAGTTAAAGCACCCTGGACCCAGGAGCCAGCAATAGCACCCAGGACCCAGATGCACAGTACCCCGGACCCAGAGCCAGCAATAGCACCTCATGACCCAGGAGGCACAGTACCCCGGACCCAGGAGCCAGCAATAGCACCCAGGAGGCACAGAATCCAGGAGCCAGTGATAGCACCCAGGAGTTACAGGACCCAGTGATAGCACTCAGGAGTTACAGGACCCAGTGATAGCACTCAGGAGTTACAGGACCCAGTGATAGCACTCAGGACCCAGGAGGCACAGGACCCAGTGATAGCACCCAGGAGGCACAGGACCCAGGAGCGAGCGATAGCACCCAGGAGGCACAGGAACCAGGAGCCAGTGATAGCGCCCAGGACCCAGGAGGCACAGGACCCAGGAGGCACAGGACCCAGGAGCCAGCGATAGCACCCAGGAGGCACAGCATCCAGGAGCCAGTGATAGGACCCAGGAGGCACAGGACCCAGGAGCGAGCGATAGCACCCAGGAGGCACAGAACCCAGGAGCCAGTGATAGCGCCCAGGACCCAGGAGGCACAGGACCCAGGAGCCAGCGATAGCACCCAGGAGCCAGTGATAGCACCCAGGACCCAGGAGGCACAGCATCCAGAAGCCAGTGATAGCACCCAGGACCCAGGAGGCACAGGACCCAGTGATAGCACCCAGGACCCAGGAGGCACAGGACCCAGTGATAGCACCCAGGAGGCACAGGACCCAGGAGCGAGCGATAGCACCCAGGAGGCACAGGACCCAGGAGCCAGTGATAGCGCCCAGGACCCAGGAGGCACAGGACCCAGGAGGCACAGGACCCAGGAGCCAGCGATAGCACCCAGGAGGCACAGCATCCAGGAGCCAGTGATAGGACCCAGGAGGCACAGGACCCAGGAGCGAGCGATAGCACCCAGGAGGCACAGAACCCAGGAGCCAGTGATAGCGCCCAGGACCCAGGAGGCACAGGACCCAGGAGCCAGCAATAGCACCCAGGAGCCAGTGATAGCACCCAGGAGGCACAGCATCCAGAAGCCAGTGATAGCACCCAGGACCCAGGAGGCACAGGACCCAGTGATAGCACCCAGGACCCAGGAGGCACAGGAGCCAGTGATAGGACCCAGGAGGCACAGGACCCAGGAGCGAGCGATAGCACCCAGGAGGCACAGGACCCAGGAGCCAGTGATAGCGCCCAGGACCCAGGAGGCACAGGACCCAGTAGCCAGCGATAGCACCCAGGAGCCAGTGATAGTGCCCAGGACCCAGGAGGCACAGGACCCAGGAGTGAGTGATAGTACCCAGGAGGCACAGGAGCCAGTGATAGCACCCAGGAGGCACAGGACCCAGCGATAGCACCCAGGAGGCACAGGACCCAGGAGTGAGTGATAGTACCCAGGAGGCACAGGACCCAGCGATAGCACCCAGGAGGCACAGGACTCAGGAGTGAGTGATAGCACCCAGGAGGCACAGGAGGCACAGGACCCAGGCATGCGAGATAGCACCCAGGAGGCACAGGACCCAGGAGCGAGCGATAGCACCCTGGAGGCACAGGACCCAGCGATAGCACCCAGGAGCCAGTGATAGCGCCCAGGACCCAGGAGGCACAGGACCCAGCGATAGCACCCAGGAGGCACAGGACCCAGGAGCGAGCGATAGCATCCAGGAGGCACAGCACCCAGCGATAGCACCCAGGAGGCACAGGACCCAGCGATAGGACCCAGCAACCAGAGATAATCTTGGGGCATGTGTGCCATGTATTTTGTACCTGTTTTGGGGACTTGGGATGTGTAGGTGGGGGTAGTAGTAGTAGTAGTTTGTTTATTTATAAGGCGCCACAAAGTGTCCGCAGCGCCGTACATAGCAAACAAAAAACAAATTACAGGGTAACGTACAGGGTGTGTTGATAAAATACAGCATAAATAGGGGTATAGCTGGAGAGCTAAAATCAGCACCAGTTCTGAAGTAGGTGTCGAAATTGTCGAGGAGACTGAAGATGCAGTTGAGGAAGAGAAGAAACAGGGCAGGAGCGCTGGTGAGGTAAAGAGGTAGGGTGAGTATGTGAGGAAGGAGGACCCTACTCATAAGAGTTAACAGACTAAAAGGAGGTGGGTGGACAAACAAAAAACAATAGGATAAGTCGGAACCAATGGAGAGTTAGGGTAGGCAGAATAGGAGGAGCAAAAGAGGTTAGGAGGAGGAGGGATAGGCTAGTCGGAAGAAGTGGGTTTTGAGGGAGCACTTGAAGGAGGTTAGGGAATCAGAAAGCCTGATGGGTGGCGGGAGGTTGTTCCAGTGCAGGGGGGCAGCGCGAGAGAAGTCTTGGACACGGGAGTGGGAGGAGGTGATTAGGTGAGAGGTCAGGCGGCGGTCGGCAGTGGAGCGAAGAGGACGGGAGGGAGTGTGGATAGAGATCAGTGAAGAGAGGTAAGGAGCAGTGGAGGAGGAGAGAGCCTTGTAGGTGGTGGTGAGGAGTTTAAAGAGAATTCGGAAAGGAATGGGGAGCCAGTGAAGAGATAGACAGAGGGGGGAGGCGGAGGTAGAGCGGCGGGAGAGGAAGATTAGCCTAGCAGCGGCATTAAGAATGGATTGGAGAGGGGGAGAGGTGGGTGAGAGGTAGCCCGGAGAGAAGTATGTTGCAGTAGTCAAGGCGGGAGATGACAAGAGAGTGAATGAGAATTTTGGTCGCATCATTGGAGAGGAATGGTCTGATGCGTGAGATGTTGCGGAGGTGAAAGCGGCAAGACTGTGAGAGAGCACGAATGTGGGGGGTGAAAGAGAGGGAGGAGTCAATGATGACACCGAGGCAGCGTGTTTGGTCAGTGGAGGTGATCTCGGTTTCACCAATGCTGATGGAGATAGTGGGAGAAGAGGGGATGTTCGGGGGATGGAAGATTAGAAGTTCAGTTTTATCCATGTTTAGTTTCAGGAAGCGTTGGGTCATCCAGGCTGAGATGGCTGTGAGGCATTCGGAGAGCTTGGAGAGAAGTGATGGGGATAGGTCGGGGGAGGAGAGATAGATTATTGTATCATCAGCATAAAGGTGGTAATCAAAGCCATAGGAGCTGATGAGGGTGCCCAGAGAGGTGGTGTAGAGGGAGAAGAGGAGAGGGCCAAGGACTGACCCTTGGGGAACACCGACTGGCTGGGGGGTAGTAGGAGAGGAGGAGCTCGGAGTGGAGACGGAGAAGGAGCGATCGGAGAGGTATGAGGTGAACCAGGAGAAGACCGTGCCAGTGATGCCAAAGGAGCGGAGGGTGTTGAGCAGGAGAGGGTGGTCAACAGTGTCAAATGCAGCCGACAGATCAAGCTGGATGAGAATGGAGAAGAGGCCTTTGGATTTAGCTGATAGTAGGTCGTTAGTGACTTTGGTCAGGGCAGTTTCAGTGGAATGTAGAGGGCGGAACCCAGATTGGAGGGGGTCTAGAATGGAGTTTGCAGTAAGGTGGCTTAGGAGACGATTATAGGCCAGACGTTCTAGGAGCTTGGAGGCAAAAGGGAGGAGGGAGATGGGCCTGTAATTGGACGGAGAGTTGGGGTCCAGATTAGGTTTTTTGAGAATTGGGGAGACAAGAGCATGTTTGAAGGAGGAGGGGAAGATCCCAGAGGATAGAGAAAGATTAAAGAGGTGAGCCAGGTGAGAGCAGACTGACGGACTGAGACGATGGATAATATTGGAGGGGATAGGATCGAGCGGGCAGGTGGAGGGAGAAGCGGATTGAAGGATAGAATGGACTTCAGCGGCAGTGGTGGGGTAAAATGAGGACAGGGGTGGGAAGAAGGGGAGTGGAGATGTAGGAGGGGAGGAGGGAGAGGGTGAGGTCATGGCAGCAGTGATGGCAGTCCTGAGAGAGGAGATTTTGGTTGAAAAGTAGGTAGCAAAATCAGTGGCTACGATGGAGGATGGAAGAGCTGGAGGAGGGGGGGAGAGCAAAGAGTTGAAGGTGGCGAAGAGCCTGCGGGGGTTGGATGATTGGGAAAGGATGAGGGACTTAAAGTAGGATTCCTTGGCCAGAGCAAGGGCAGAGCTGAAGGAGGAAAGAATGAATTTGAAATGGAGATAATCCGCGACGGAACGTGATTTCTTCCAGAAACGTTCAGCAGTGCGAGAGCACTTTTTATATACTTGACTTGACTTCTATATAACGCGGTTTTTTAATATATATTTTTTAAAAGATGCATAATGATGCCATATGGCATTTGTGGGGATGGGGAGGCCCCCACAGTTTTCTTTAGTGGTTTACTATGTGTAATGGAGGTGGTGGTTTGGGGGTTCTGCATGGCGTATGGTAGTGGGCCTGGGGTGGGGGGTTGTTGGGCTGGTCCCCCCTATGTCCTAGATGTGTTTTGTTCATTGCAGTTAGGTTTTGGGGCAGTTTTTGGGGTCAGCGAAGACTTTCATGTTTTTTTTAAATGCAAGGTGCAATGTTTCTTGTGGCACTGCCTGGTTTTTGGGGGTGGCTGGGTCATGTTGGGGTGGGCCCCAATGCTTTTGGTGTGGCCCGGGTTGTGTGTGGATAGATTAGATAGATAGATTCTTCTAAACCTTATTTTACATTTTAAACAGGACTTTCGATGGAGAAACAGCCATGCGGACCCCCTTCCCCTCTTTTTTCTTTTACAGGTGCATCAAACCCTGAAGAGATGGACCCAGTGGCAGAAGAGGTGGCGAGCCAGCAGACAGTGCAGAGGACTCCTTACCGGCCGATACAGGAGGAATCGTCACAACATGACACCAACGCCCTCAACAGGACCTCAGGGAAGTTATCTATTACATCGCATCTTCTCCGAGATGCTCCAAACCAAAAATTCAGTAAAAACCATGTTTTTTGTGTTTTTATTGCATTTTCAAATGCATCAGAGCCCTTCACTGGGCTCCACTATGGGGGTTTACACCAGTTCTAGATTATGGAACCCCATAGAAGGCTATGGCTTTCATTCGCGCCCCCCTGCGATCCCTGCGGCCCCCCCTTACCTGTGTCTGGCCAGTCTCCTGCTGTGCTGGCTGGACGCAGGAGTGACCTCCTTCTCCCTGCACCTATTCTGGGTGCAAGGAAGAGGAAGCGGAGCCGGATAAGGGTCCAGGGAGGGAGGGGGGACCCGCTGCACTTCGCTGGACATTGCCTTTGCGTTGATAATCGCATATGTTACTGCATATGCGGACGATGTCATTGGAGAATCCTGCCCCATGCCTTTTACATTGTGACTCAAGTACAGGACAACTTTTCAATTTGAGCAATGTATTCTTTATGTATACCCATGTTTTACTTTAAAATTGTATAATTACTTTACATTTGTGGGTCACACTTATTTGCAACAGGCCACTGAAAGAGAGGAAGAACAACCCAGCGGATCTGGAGGCCAACCAGCAACCGGTAAGAGAAAACCTGGACGAAAAAAGAAGGTCCAAAGAAGTGACGATCAACCCGGTGATGGTGATGAAGAGGAGAATATTCCGTTCACAACAGCAGAGAACAATGTATTGATTGAATACATTGACAAATTCTATAAGCGATTTTTTGGAACTCGGAAGCAGGTGACCAGCACCAAGGAAAGAAACAGGCTATGGTTGATTGTGGCAGACAAGGTATTTCTTAAATTATTATTGTTTTCATTATTTTATGGAAAAAGATTTATGTTAAATTTACTACCCTAAATAATGGTATTTGATTTCGTTCAAACCAGTGTGAAGCAATGATTAAATGAGGCGTATTCAATGCTGCTCGCTACCAGCGGTGAAGGGGTTAGGAATGGCGGATCGCTTGTTTTCAGCAATCCACATTGTTTAACCCCCACAGCGGCTACGCAAAACACCCATGAACACGGCCCATGTTGTTCAGTTTAAACTTGACAAACATGCTAATGTAGAAAAATATGATCTATCCAATATAGGTCACTGCAGTTAGTGGAAACCGGAAGGAGGGAAACAAATGCCACAAGTGGTACAACGACTGCAGAAGGAAAGCAAAAAAGAAGATGGGGAAAGAAAGAGAGCATGCAGGCGGAGGGTCATCCCTGAACATCAACTGGCTTCCCTGGGAGCTAGTCCTCCAGCGATGCATAAAGCCCATCATGGTGGCAGGAGTCTCACTCCAGAAGAGGTACAGCTTTGGACCTTCCCCAAGAACAAATGGTAGCGGGATCTCAACACCATCGTAGACGAAGACCGGAACCTACAGCAGGAACTACATGTCCATCAAGACCACCAACGGGTCAGCAAAATTATAACTTTGCCATCCAGAATGCCCCCCCGCCCTGCACGGGCCGCCACTGCCCCCCCCCCCCCCCCCCCCACATGCTGTGCTGGACGGACCTGTGACCTCCTCCCTGCACTGTAAATCATATTCCTTGTGCAGGGAGCAGGGGGAGAGCCAGACCGCCCTCAGGAGCAGCACAAGCCAGGAAAGGGAGGGATGGGAGAGACGCCGGGCCCCACTGTCTCAGATCAAAGGACAACTGTGGCCGGAGAGCCCGGCATACAGGGTTAATGGCGGCTACAGCACTGAAGGGGTTAACTCTCCGTGCTTTGCCGTTATTCAGAACAAGGGCACTTGACATGTGTTAAACTGTATGAGTAGCACTGAGCTGGGACAGGACCCCTCCTGCAGTACTGATGTAAGTTGTAGCCTGCTGCTGGGCACCAGGCACTGAGCTGGGACAGGACCCCTTCTGCAGTACTGATGTAAGTTGTAGCCTGCTGCTGGGCACCAGGCACTGAGCTGGGACAGGACCCCTCCTGCAGTGCTGATGTAAGTTGTAGCTTGCTGCTGGGCACCAGGCACAGATTATATGTACTTATGAAATATATGTTTGGCACTGAGCTAGGACTGCATCATATATTGTGTATATTGTATTGAATATTAGGAATGCATTCTGGACTTACAATGCACTTTGTACATTTCCAGGGGCGGATCCAGGATAAAATGACAGGGGGGGCACCATGACAAAAGAGGGTTTAGGTGGGGGAGGGGCAGTGTTAGTGGTGCCAGTGTACATGCTAAGAGAGCGGCAGAGAGAGGGTGGGGGTGGGTTTAAAAATAGGCCCTGGCATTTAAAGTACGCAGGCCCACCATGGCGACAAAAGTGAAGGATGTAGTTGTGCGCGCGCCGAAGGTGCGCTCTGGAAAAGGGGGTGTGGCCACTCAACAGGGGGCGTGTCCTTGACTGTAGTGTACAACACCATATACAACTTCTACACATTATACAACAAAATACTAGACCCCATTATACTTGCTCCTTACACATGATGCCAAATGGAATGAGCCAAAATTCACATAATGCCACATGGATTGAGCCAAAATTTACATAATAACACACGGAATGAGCCAAAATTCACATAATGCCACACGGATTGAGCCAAAATTTACATAATAACACACGGATTGAGCCAAAATTCACATAATGCCAAATGGATTGTGCCAAAATTCACATAATGCCACATGGATTGAGCCAGAATTCACATATTGCCACACGGATTGAGCCAGAATTCACATAATGCCGCACAGATTAAGACAAAATTCACAATACGCTTCATAAACAGGGACATTGTCCACCAAAGGCGCGCATTAAACATTTACACCATAATGTCCATTACACGTTAAGTTACAAGGCATGATGTCCATTATGTATTATGCCAAACACCATAATGCCTATTAAAAGTTATGCTACATAAGTGCTGCTTATCTACATGCTCATTGCCAAGGGTTCCATGCTCATTGCCAGAGGTTCCATGCTCTTTGCTATGTGGGATTACATGCTCATTGCCAAGGGGGAATACATGCTCGCGGTAAATGGGGGACAGCCGCCGCCAGGCAGAAGTGATAGCCACTGACAGTGGCAGAGCCTGGCTGTATTCAGAGCACTGTAGGTCCCGGCTATTTGAAATAATACCCCTTTCACACCATAAAATGCATTCCAGGATGGCCCCTTTTACACCAGCATAGTCCCTGCATTTTCTGGTGTGAGGGGGAGAGAAAACCACCCCTCCCCCCCTTTAACCAGTTATCTAATTTAACCGGCTATATCTTCGGAACCAACTGACCCATTTACATGAGACAAGTATCATATTGAAGAACTTTTGAGTGGGCTTTGAATGATTTTGGTCCAGTGAAACTGAAATGTTTGGTTCCAGAGTAATCTGCCCTCAAAGAACATGAACAGCCATGAAATTACATTTCAAAAATAAAAAAATTGGTTTACATGCAATATCTCTGGAACCGATTGACCGATATGGACCAGCCTGGTATCAGCGATTTGGAATTGAATGAGATCAACCACAAGCTTCTGTGGTGCCAGGGGGGGAACTGGCAGCTGTCGGAACCCGGTGGGGGTCGGAATTGACAGGTCCCATATTATCCTATGGGGAAATTTTGCCAGGCGATATCTCCGGTTCCCGGGGGGCTAGAGACACGGGGCTGGGCTCGTTGGAAAGCTTTGGTCCTCGGCTACAAAAAGAAATGACAGGGGTGCCCCCCCCCCCTAAATCCGCCACTGTACATTTCTGGGGGAAGGAATTTAGCAAATCTTGGTGATGAGGAAATGAAATGCTAATCTGCCCCTCTTGTCAGGTCTGTGAGTGTCCAGAACACAGCAGGGAGTAGGCTCTGTGTCTGAAGCCCTGTGTAAAGGTGATAATAAGGAAACTTGTGTCTGTGATGGGTCACTGAACCCAGGCCATCCTGTGTGCCAGGTGTTGGTAATGCAGACATTTGTGTTTCTTTATGTAAACATGTCCAGGAGATAAATATCTCCCCTGTTCCTGAAAGTTATATATTCTAAGGAAATTGGACTCATCCTTTGTAGTATGTAATCTTGGTTCGTTATGCACTGGAAGTAACATGTCAGATTGAGATGCAAATTGTAAATGTATGGGGGAGGATCTGACAATGCAGTGTATTTTCTGTCTTTATAAGCAGGGCCTGTGAGCCCAAGTATTTGTACCACTGCCTGTATCTGGATGCTGTAACATATGTATGCTGTATACCTCTGATAGGAGAAGAGATCTCTTCAGATCTACTGACAATAAACCATCTTTTGCCCAAGACGACTACTCTCATCTTGCGACCAACAGAATTATTGCACTAGTTCCGTGCTCCGGCTGTTCTGGGCATAGCATCCAGCGTCTCAGAGTCTCCGCTCTGCCAGCTACCGAACCAGAGGTCTGGTCTGTGGCCAGTGGGGGACTAATTGACGCCAGCAGCGTGTCGACGCAGGTAGTACTCAGATGCAAGCGTTTGGGCCTGAGTCAGTATCCATGGTTCCAGACGCCACGTAGGAGGAGTCTGGTGGTGGCAGTGATATCCCCACCCACTGCGTAGTGGGTGGAGTCAGTAACAGGCGGTTACTGACGGTAACAGGGAATCCCCTATTGGCCAGGTCCCGTGAGACCAGAAACCACTATCTGTGGACCTGAAGGGCATAGCCAGAGCTTAAAGGCAGGTGTCCAGTCACAACAACTCTTAACTCAAAAGCAGTCCTTTGCCATAATTATCACATATGTTAGAGCATATGCATTAATTATGTCAGCGCTAATCGAGGAAGTGCTGCAAAGGGCGGGCTTGGATGTTAGAGCATCCGGCCTTATGACTGCAGAGTTACTGAAATGGAATCTGAAAAAGATTTAATAACATTACCTCTTGAAATTTTTAATTTAAATGTTCCTGCTGAAACCATACAAGACTCTCCAGAAAGAGAGTCCACGCAGGTTTCTACTTTCCCTGAGGAGACCTTCACCTTCGACCTTTACCTAGTGAGCCAGTTTGAATCCACCGTCACTGAAGATACCTTTGAGGGATTTGAAGGCAGCATTTAGAACTCAACTGGCTGAAGATACAGGAGCTACTTCAAGCCGAGGAGTGGACATTGGGTTTCCCGCGTAATACAGGCCCAAACTTGATGTACCCGAAGTTCGGAGGAAGAAGAGTAGGTGGATCCACTTGGAGCACTTTTATCACACAGTAAGTTTTTCTAAAACGCCCATGTGTTTTTTTGAAAAAAAAAAAAAAAAAATCGAAATTTTAAACTCTTCAAAATTTTTGAAATTTCAGCTGGAATGCAACTTGTGGAAGAAATACAGAGAGCCCAGCCTCCTTCAAGAGTTCAGTGCATCAGAGATAGAGGATCACCTGAACAGTACTGTCTCAGCAATGGAGAGACATCTTGAGATGTTGGCCACACCCCTTTTGGACATCGAACAATGACGGCAGGAGGACTGGGCTGGAATTCGAGCGACGTCGCCATGCTTAGTGGATTGAAATCGAACGACGTTGTCGTGTGGACTTGATGGCAATGGAACAACGACGACAAGAGGACCACAGGAAGTTGAGCGAGACCCTTCAGGTTATGATGACAGCAGTTTGCAGGTGGGCAGATAATACTTTGTGTCAACAAGAGACCCTCAGAAACATGTCAACTAGCGAGAGTCAGACGGCTGCAAGCTCAATCCTGGTTGCAAATTCCGCACAGACTAATATCAATATCTTTTAGTTCAGTGTTTCCAGATATATATTTTTTATTTATTAATCTATATCCCTTTTGGTTCTGGAGGTGCTCCCTGGGAATATGTGTGCAAGTACTAGAAAGAAGAAGGAAAGGATTCCCAATTCAGGGCACTCATTCCACTAATGTATACTATTTCTGTTGAGAGTATCCACCGACAAATTAAAGATTAAAATATACCTTTTATTTGAATTGTTTTAAAATTGCTGCAAGCCAGCGAAGTATAGACAAACAGATATTATGTGCAAGATCAAAAAAGAAGAAGAATAATAATACACCATTCACACCAGCCTAAATTCCCGGGTTGAGTCCGGGAACAACCCGGTACTAGCGCTGGTGTGAAAGGTTCCCGGGCTAATTTCAACCCGGCTAGGTACCAGGGTTGTTCCCGGGTTCAACCCAGGGACCTGGCTGGTGTGAAAAGTACAGGGTTTACTTACCCGGGTTGCCGGGTCCTCCGTGTCCTGTCCGACGGGAATTAATGCAGGTGGCGGTCGCAAATGACGGGACAGCCGGTGGATGATGATGACGCAGCTCTCCGGTGGCAGTGAGGGCGCCGGAGAGCTGCGTCATCTTCATCCGCCGCCTGTCCCGTCATTTGCGCCGCCGCCTGTGTGGATCCCTGGCCTGTGCGGAGGACCAGCAACCTGGGTGAGTATTCTCCCCACCTCCGCTGACTGCCCACAGACTGCCCGCTGCCATCCCGCCGACTGCCCGCCTCCTCCCCACCTCCTGCCGGCCTCCTTCCCACCCCCTTCTCACACCAGAAAATGCAGGGACATTTCTGGTGTGAATGGGTCCAAACCCGGGAATGTCCCTGCTTGTCCCGGGAACTGAATTCCCGGGTTTGTCCCTGAATTTCTGGTGTGAATGGGTTATTAAGTGATTAAAATATTGCACTGTGTTGGTGTTGATTATTCTGTTCTTCTGTGAATATCAATGTAAATAGCCACGTGGTTGTGTTTCCCCGTTTTGTTGTGTGTTTGCAAATAAGTTGCTAAATAATTGGGACAATGTTACTGGGAGAACTCATGAAGACACTGTAATACAATGTGTCCACAGTTGAGGGAACAGGTGTAGTCACTGCTCACTTCCTATTATTGACTGGCTATGAGTCCTCCAGTATTGTTCTTACTGTGGTGCAATGAGTCTGCTAGTAGGCTGCACTTATATGCCAGAAATATGCCCATCTTATCCTGTTATAAGCAGTTCAATCTGATACCACTGTAACCGCTGATATTGTCCTTGGTTCATGAGCTGATATCTATTCTCATCAGAATGACCCCAATTATCTGTATATACCATACAATTCTAGAATGTTTGCATATAGCGTGGAGCCATTCTCATTATAAATTGGACAGTTGCGATCAACAGATAAGTGTACCTGACTTGCCACCGTAGGTTGTCTTTATACCTTTATCTTTGTTGAAATCGTGGGTGTAACTCCCCCTGCTTGCGAAACATACCACTTTATTTATTTGCACTAGTGTAAAGTCAGGCAGCGGTGCTAGTAATTGCACCTGCATTTATTCAGGTATCAGTAGCGCATGCAGGGGGGGTTTCTGAGTACCTAGTCTGAAAGCCGAGGGTCCCCTCTTTCCATGGGTACAAGAATTTTAAAAATCGGCCCTTGGGAACTGGAGATATCTGACTTCAAAGCAGTGGTCCCCATCCAAGATTGTTAATTGCTTTTCCCAGTCAGATCTTTCAGGTTCTGTCTGACATAGATTTTTTCTGAGGGTATATTCCAAAAGCTGGGACTCTCCTCCTTTGATGGACACTAGTACCTTGTCTCTACTGTTCCCAGAACCAGAGATATCAGCCTTCCAGCAGCTGGTTACTGCTCCAGCTCCACACACCTGGTTTGTAGTATTATATACTCATTGGCAGATTGCTCTGCCTCCTGAACTCTGATCCCCTAGTCCCCAATACCATTTGGTAGGTGGGATTCTCTAGTTTTTAATTCCATTAAAATCTAAGAAATCTATTTTCGGGAACTGGAGATATCTGCAGTCAAGCTAGCTGTCCTCCCCCCAGAAAATTATGAATAAAAAGCCCACTCCACTATATATATTTATTATTATTATTATTATTATTTATATACATTTACTCTATCTATAATACTTTAACTGACCCGGCTTTGCTCCACCCCTCTGGAAACCCCCTTCTGAAAATCCTGCGTTTGCCCCTCTGTATATATACTATCCAATTTAATAGCTCTACCTTCAGAACCAATTATGTTCAATAAAATTGGTTTCAATCCAAGTAGCTAGGTTTAGCGGCTATTCAAGTATAACTGCAGATTTGTCATGTAATTATCTTCATATATAGATGCAATAGTTAGATGTTAGAGCAGTGCTAGTAATTGCACCTTAAGATATACACACTATCCCAGTGGTTCCCAAACTGTGCGCCTAGGCTCCCTGGGGTGCCTCGGAGCACTTGCAGGGGTGCCTCAGGTTGGTGGTCCAGAACCAATTCAAATTATTTATGGCCAATGGAATGCACTCCCTCGCTCCATTAGACTCTCCCCGACCTTGCAAAGCTTCAAACGGGCACTGAAAACTCACCTATTCATCAAAGCGTACCCTTCCACTGCATAAACCAGATGGTTCTCCGACCACTTGCCTGTTTACATTCTGCTATCTAACCACCACCCACTCGCTTGCACCTCTTGTTATCTGTCTGTCTCCCCTTCCTACTAGATTGTAAGCTCCTCCGAGCAGGGCCCTCTTCCCTCCTGTTGTCAAAGCCCTCTTCTCTTCACATGTCACTCACAGCTCTCCTATACTCCAACACTCAGTGACCATCTTCGTCCGCATACTCATCTCCATCATTGGCCTCAAGCCTCTAGTTGTATGTTGATTGAGTCCTCATTACTTATATCCAAGCTGTAATGTGTATTGAACTGTGGCGCTCTTTATTTGTATTGTATTTTTGTTATTTATTCAATGTTATGCCAAGCTTTGTCTCCCTGTATTGTTCCTTTGTACGGCGCTGCGAAACACTTGTGGCGCCTTATAAATAAAATTATAATAATAAAATGAAACAAGCAAAATCAGTGCTCATGGCTTCCAATTATAAAATATGTGGCTAAACAGAAGTGAATCATGTTCCTCACCATATAACTGGACCTAAGGATGACATTTAAGCACAACTTATTTCATTTAATTTTTTTTGTTTTATTCTTGGTAACAAACTTAGCCTAGGGGTGCCCTGAAATATACTCTGATACTCTAGGGTGCCGTGATTCAAAAAAGTTTGGGAACCTCTGCATTATCCAATTTATTATTTCCACATACAAAACAAATATATACAAACTAGGTGATTCATCGCACCCTACGGGCACTCTTCACACCGTTGTAAGGGGCTGCGTCCCCTTAATTTGTGAACATTTGTATATGAGAAATATGGTTAGAATTGTATGAAAGATGCCCTGTATTGCAACTTGGGTGTCCGCGAGTCGCGGGGGGTGCCGCGACTTGCGGGAGTGGGGGTCGCGGGGGGTGGGGGGGTTGTTTCTGCAAATCGCGGGAGGGGAGGGGTTGCAGAGAATCGCGGGAGGGGGGGTGGCGGGGGGTGGGTTGCCGCTAATCGCGGGAGGGGGGGTTGCGAGGGCGGGGGTTGCGGCGAATCGTGGGAGGGGGGTCATGGGGGGTGTGCCGCAAATCGTGGGAGGGGGGGTCACGGGGTGTGTGTGCCATGAATCGCGGGAGTGGGGGTTGCGGGGCGGGTGGGGGTGTGACGCGAATTGCCACAAGAAAAAATCAACACAGAAAGGTCAACACATGTAAATGTTGACATAAGTGTGGCACTTCATTGGTGTCCATGTCGACACATGACAATGAAAACATTCAAAAAATGAAAAATAAATCTTCAAAAACTCATGTCAACCTTTTTCATTGTTGACCATAGCCATTTCAGTGTTTTGCATGTGCCATTTAATCCTGGGGCTGCTGCGAATTGCGGGGGGGGGGGGGGGTTTGCCGCAAATCGCGCAAGGGGGGGTCGCGGGGGGGGTTCTTTTTGTGGTGGATCGCGGGAGGGGGGGTTGCGAGGGGGGTGTTTTTGCCGCGAATCGCGGGAGGGGGGGTCGCGGGGGTGTTTTTGCCGCGAATCGCGGGAGGGGGGGGTCGCGGGGGTGTTTTTGCCGCGAATCGTGGGAGGTGGGGTCGTGGGGGGGAGGTGTTTGCCGCGAATCGCGGGAGGGTGGTCACGGGGGATTATTTTTGCCGCGAATGGCGGGAGGGGGGTCACGGGGGGGGGGTGTTTTTGCCACGAATCTCGGGAGGGGGGTGGCGGGGGGGTGGGTTGCCGCAAATCGCGGGAGGGGGGGTTGCGAGGGTGGGGGTTGCCGCGAATCGTGGGAGGGGAGTCACAGGGGGTGTGCCGCAAAAAGTGGGAGGGGGGGTCACGGGGTGTGTGTGCCGTGAATCGCGGGAGTGGGGGTTGCGGGGCGGGTGGGGGTGTGACGCGAATTGCCACAAGAAAAAATCAACACAGAAAGGTCAACACATGTTGACATAAGTGTGGCACTTCATTGGTGTCCATGTCGACACATGACAATGAAAACATTCAAAAAATGAAAAATAAATCTTCAAAAACTCATGTCAACCTTTTTCATTGTTGACCATAGCCATTTCAGTGTTTTGCATGTGCCATTTAATCCTGGGACTGCTGCGAATTGAGGGGGGGGGTGTGTGTGTGTGCCGTGAATCGCGCGGGGGGAGGGGGTGTGTGTGCTGCAAATCGCGCAAGGGGGGTCGCGGGGGGGGGGTTCTTTTAGCCACGGATCGCGGGAGGAGGGGTCGCGCGGGGGGGAGAAGTGTTTTTGCTGCGAATCGCGTGAGGGGGGGTTGCGGGGGTTTTTGCCACGAATCGCGGGAGGTGGGGTCGTGGGGGGGTTTGTTTGCCGCGAATCACGGGAGGGAGGGGTCGCGGGGGTGTTTTTGCCGCGAATCGCGGGAGGTAGTGTCGTGGGGGGAGGTGTTTGCCGCAAATCGCGGGAGGGGCGTCACGGGGGATTATTTTTGCTGCAGGTCGCGGGGGGGGGGTGTGTTTTTGCCGCTAATCGCTGGAGGGGGGGGAGGGGGGGTGTTTTTGCTGCGAATCGCGGGAGGGGGGGTCACGGGGGGTGGATGTGGGGGGGTGTTTTTGCCGCAAGTTGCGGGAGGAGGGCGCTCACCTGGTGGCTGTGGAGTAGCAGTGCTGGGCAACATGGGGAGGCAGAGGGTGTCTGGCACTGTGGGCTCACTGGGCTGGTTCTCTGTCATGTGAGTCAGTCATGTGAGTCAGAGGCTCCACCCAGCGTTATACACACACTCACAAACTTTGAGTGACAGATGTAGCCAAATATATAAGAGATGAGAAATGACTCTGTCGGAGTAACTATATTTATTGTTGAATATCACTGCTAGTGGACATTTAGCGCATAAGTAAATTCATACATTGATGTACTATCGTGGTGTGAGAGCAGCGGGGCTAATGATTGCACCTTTATTTATTCCAGGGTACACACTATCCAATAGATTGAGGGCTCCTCCGCTGGAATCCCCGGTGATTAGGCTGCGCGGTGTCCCCGGTATTTTTAGGCGGAGGCTGGGCGGTGTGTATCCAGGGCATGCAGAGCTAGGACCCGGCCTCCTCACTGACACTCAGTTCATTAACATGCAGCAGTCGGCAGGGGGCGGGCCGGGGACCGGGATGGACACCGATTGGCTGTCTCTGAGCTCGAGGGGCGTGCCTACAGCCCATGCATTAGAGACGCTTGTCATGGCGCCGCATCCCTGCCTCCGGCGCATGCGCACTGAGTGCGCTCGCCGGATTTTACCCCACTGATGCCAGGCACAGCGGGCGAGCAGGGCGGGGGAGCCGGCGTCAGAGCTCCGGCGCCAGGTGACATGTCACCTCCCAGAGCTTGGGCTCCACCGTAGCTACGCCTCTGAGTGCAGAGGTTCCCAAACTTTTTTGAATCACAGCACCCTAGAGTATCAGAGTATATTTCAGGGCACCCCTAGGCTAAGTTTGTTACCAAGAATAAAACAAAAAAAATTCAATTAAATAAGTTGTGCTTAAATGTCATCCTTAGGTCCAGTTATGTGGTGAGGAACATGGTTCACTTCTGTTTAGCCACATATTTTATAATTGGAAGCCATGAGCACTGATTTTGCTTGTTTCATTGGCCATAAATAATTTGTATTGGTTCTGGACCACCAACCTGAGGCACCCCTGCAAGTCCTCCGAGGCACCCCAGGGAGCCTAGGCGCACAGTTTGGGAACCACTGGGATAGTGTGTTTATCTTAAGGTGTAATTATTAGCACTGCTCTAACACAGAACTATTGCATCTATATGTGAAGATAATTACGGGCCTTATTCTGGTCGATGCGTAAATTTCCGAATTCTTTCAGATGGCGTTTTTTAGCCGCCTGCGCATGCGTGGGCAACGCTATGCGCATGTACCACGCACGGTCTCCGTACTCGTTCTCACTAATACCGTACAGAAATGTGCACCGCATTCACTCGGGAAATATGGGCGTAATATGGGCGTCATTCGGAAGTACACAGGGGCGTAGTTTCAAAGTGGGCTAAACTGGGCGTAAACATGGGCGTACACGAGGGAGTGCACTAATTCTGGTAGGCGTGCATTCGGACAGAACACCGACTGCAAACGAACCAACAGCCAGGAAATATGCAGTCTTCATAAGCAAGTTTCACTTTGCGGACACCACTCGGTCATGCGCTAGGCATTCGGATCGCCCAATTAGTACGGCCGCACCTGAACCACAGTCAGCTGAACACAATACAATCCACTCCTCTACTCATTACTCATTAATTACACTCTTTTCTTTGCTTCAATTGGAACCATTGCAGCCTAAATGGACCATTACTAAACACACAAATATATGCTGAAAGCATGGCTGCATTTTTTACACACATTTACACTGCAAGCAATGGACAGAACTTGCTATCACTAATATAAATATACATGTCACTTTTACATTCAGCAATAACACCACAGATGTCATATTACACAAAAAAGAAAAAAGAAACTCGAGTGGGGTGCACTCTAGGGGCCTTATTTTGGTTCATTCTTTCTGACAAAATCCTTCTTAGATGGAAAAAACCATGTGCACTGCAGGGGGGGGGGGGGCAGATGTAACATGTGCAGAGAGAATTAGATTTGGGTGAGTTATTTTGTTTCTGTGCAGGGAAAATACTGACTGCTTTATTTTTACACTGCAATATAGATCTTACTTTGAAGTAAAACCCCACTCAAATCTAATTCTCTCTGCACAAGTAACACCTGCCCCACCTGCAGAGCACATGGTTTTGCCCATCTTATGCTGTGTACGCACGGGGGAGATATATTGCTCAGCCATATATTGCTGAGCAATATATGGCTGAGCAATATATTGCTCAGTTTCTCCTGTTCATCAGCGACCAGAGATGGTCGCTGATGAAAATGAAACTGCCCGGGGGAGCCCGGCAGTGGTAATCAGCTGGTCGCAGGAGCATGTTCCTGCGACCAGCGATCACCACAGGGGCAAAAACGGGAGCGCGCACCCGGCGATATATCGCCGGTGCACACTCCCATTGCGGGCAATATGGTCGCTGAGCGACCATATTTCCCGCGATTTTGGACAAAATCGCCCCCGTGTGTACGCACCATAAGAAGGATTTTGTCAGAAAGAATGAACCAAAATAAGGCCCTAGGTCCTCCAAATAAAGCTATTCAGTTAGTATTTTTTATATTTTTTATTTGAGCATTTTTGAATTATTTTTTATTTTTTATTTTATATTTTTAGCTGCTGTGCCCGCTTAGTAATTTATAGTGTTTGATAACAATATTTTTATTTATTTTTTAATTTTTATTATTTGTTTATTTTAAGTTTTTTATGTTGTCTTCTAATAAAAAAGAATTAGGGTACGCACTTTAATATATAAGGTTACACCTTAGATTGTAGCTGTGTGAATAGATTTTATACAAACATCCTGCGAATACATGTGGTAAATTTATTCAGGAACTGGTATTAAATAACAATTGTTCGATATTGATCGATGTTATATCAATGAATAATTGATTACAAATAAATGAATGACCATCATATCCCCCCATCACCACATCACCATAGATGTTTTATGGGTGTTTCACTCAATTGTATAGTGATTAGGGTTTTAATCATTGGTCAAAATTATATGTGATTTGCATCAATAATCAAACAAAGTATTTACAATTTTTTGTACAAATATACACTTATATGAATCTCATGCACTATATAATTTATATGGATCTCAATCACTTTTATATCCTTCTTATTAATTACACTCTGCAGCAAGATGGTATACTGTGTATCATCTATTGTATAAGAGGAGTAGCACTCTCCTGTAAAAGCAACCACTTTACATATCAAGCTCCTAATTCAAAAGGGCCAGTGCAGGGAAATCTCGCAGTCAGTGCATTTATAGTGTCATGCAACTGCAATTGGCACCACTCTCAAGCTTTCCCTTATAATACAATCTTGAGCGAGAGAGAGTGAAAAAATCACCACATTGATATTGCCACTCATGAACAAAGTGGTACTATCCCTTTAAGCATATAAACATACATACCCTCACATATGAAGGAAGAGGGGGTCTCTCAAACAACATACCGCATCATGCACAACAATTTTAACCACTCCAATAATGGTACTCCAATTTATCTTATGACAACAATTTAAACAGGAGAGACAAAAGACACTATAGTGGTATTGCTGCTCAGACCAAAATTACAATGTTGCAAATAAATCTACAAACAATGTATAACAATTGTCGATACTAGTGGCCACTTTGTGCATGCTTGTGATTGTGTTCCGTTGCATAGATATATGCAGGGGGATTTGAAGGTGCAGAGTAAAGGTTAATAAATGGAAGGAGAAAAATATCGGGCAAAAACCTCTTACATGCCCACGGCATCCACAAAGGTAGAGCCGCAGACAGCAGAGGGAAGCCCGGTTACCAGTTCCAGACGCTGATGCATGTGTCTCCTTAGCGCCGCTTGTCTAATCCTGGACGGAGCGGAGACCGACAGCCGGTCACGTGAGCGCTCACGTGACTGGCACTTGCTGGGGACGTACGTTTCGCTTGAGGCTTGTTCACGCAGCAGCATGCTGAGGTATTGTTGGCTGGATCACCTTCGTCTTGAAAAAGTTCCCAGTAGACTATGGGGATGAAACGCGTTGACGTCATCAATCTACCTGAGAAGGTGATCCAGCCAACAATACCTCAGCTGCTCCACAGAGGAAGCGTAATTCATTCAAACGCCACCGGCAATTAGCCGCTTCACGCCTCACGCTGATCCAGCCAGCAATCCCTCAGCTGCCCCACAGAGCAAGCGTAAACTATTCAAACGCTACCGGCAATTAGCCGCTTTATGCCTCACACCGTCTGGGCTCATTGCAGCTCAAACCCTCCCTCCAGGCTCACCGCCGGTTGTGCACACACCTTCAGCTGAAGTGCGGCTCCTTTCCATCCTGAGCTGCCGGCCATCAGCTGTGCACGAACCAACCATCGCCCACGCTACATCAAAGGGACCAGGGTCCACCGCAAAGCGGAACACTTCGCCCACCAAGTCACTCCTTATACCGCCGCAGCCTGAACGGTGATTCTCATCCAACTGCGGGCAGGTAATACCGGCTTGCTGCCGAGAGGAGTTACTATCCCATCTCGAAGGAATCCCAATTTCCAACTACTGGGACCGCTTGTAGGAGACCCCTGTAAACCTGCCTAAAGGGAGTACCATCATCTTGGGTGAGCATATATTTCTGTGACTGCTTATTACCTCCACAATTAAAATCGACTGGCCAGTCCATATACAATATACCCTGTATAAACCGGACTCCTCTATTTCCCCCATTTGATACTGCAGACTACCGTCATTTGCAGACCTTTCTGCATAATTCTGCCTAATTTTGCTGAGCTAAAGTGTATTGCTGAGAATTTACTAAAAGCTAATTAGCTATTAATTGGGATCCCAACTCGCTATATTTTTTTTTTTTAATTGAGTCTTTATTTTGTATTTTTTCAATATAAAAAAGGAACATTTAAACATATACTTATACCAACATACAACACTACACAGACAAGAAAAGAAAAGAAAAAAAAAAATACATGTCGACCCATTGTACATTATATCTATGTCAATAGTTGGTATATTTCACAGCAGCATGTTTCCATTCGATATATTATACCAATCAAAATAAAAACATTCGACAAGTACAAAGACATAAACATACATAAAAAAATTCACTGCACCTTTTTTGAGTATTTATCTCTACCACTGTCCCCTCCGCCTATTTTTTCCCCCAATCTGCCCATCCCCCTAAGCAGTGATCGACCCTTCAGACACCTCCCCCCAATTTCGCTCTCCCAAGTCGCCATCTATCCCCATTCACATTAATTAGTACGGACCCCCCCTTTATCCTGTTTATTCCCAACACTTTTCCGTACCCCAGACCATACTGATTCTACTGCGCACATCAACCACAGAGTTACCTTACACACACAGTGATAATAAAAGAAGATATATATATATATACCAATAATAAGAATTACCTATTACCCTTAGCCCCTCTCTTTTTTTTTTGCCCCAACCCTCCCTCCCCTGTGTCTTCATTTTATAACAGATCTAGTACAAGACCTGAATTAAATTATTTTAAAACAGTTGAAAAACATTGAACAACATCAACCAAGGTAAATACTATACTTATTCCACACTTTCTCAAACAATCTCCCCTTTACCTGGTCACCAACAGACAAACTATCACATCATGCTCACCACAATGCTACTTCTCATTTCATTACATGGCATACTTACCAAACTTCAACCATCCTATAATCTCCCTGACACTCACCACTCTGTACACATTGCCTCTTCCATTATTCACTCCCCTCTTCTAAACACTCATGAGCTCTTTAATTACTTCTCTACTTGTACTTTCACATCCACTTCCCATCACCAATACAAAAAACTGCAAACATCCACCTATCTCTATCTCTCCTTTCTAATCTTATTAGCTGGGGACATATCACCTAATCCAGGCCCCAACCACCTGACCCACCCAGATTTAATGGCTTCTAAGCCTAGAAATTCAGCTAACCTCATAAATATCACATGCCTCCCACCACACACCAAACAACTTACATGTGCCCTATTGAATGCACGCTCTGTTTGCAATAAATTAACATCCATCCATGACCTCTTCATCTCCCACAACTTCAATCTGATGGCAATTACAGAAACCTGGCTCACACAATCAGACACGGTCTCGCCTGCAGCACTGTCACATGGTGGTTTCCACTTCACTCACACCTCTAGGCCTGGTAACTGTAAAGGAGGTGGAGTTGGTATATTACTGTCACAAGACTTCACATACTCAGTTCTCCCACCAGTTCCTTCACTCACATTTACATCATTTGAAGTACACTCCATTAGGGTTTTTTCCCCTTTCTCTCTGCGTGTTGCTGCTATCTATCGTCCACCTGGGCTTCCCAAATCTAAATTTCTGGAAGAATTCTCTGCCTGGCTCCCCCATTTCTTATCCTCTGACATCTCCACTATCATCCTGGGTGACTTCAACATTGCTATTGACAGTCCACCATCTCTGCATGCCTCCAAACTCCTCTCTCTAACCTCCTCTCTTGGCCTCTCCCAGTGGTCCGACGCCGCTACTCATGAGGAAGGCCACTGCCTTGACCTCGTTTTCACCAGGCTGTGCTCAGTCTCTGATTTTACTAACACTCCCTTCCCTCTCTCTGATCACAATCTCATTACTCTCTCACTCTCCTCCATTACCTCAAGCTCACTGACACAGAAATCATGCAAGCCTACTCTAACCCGCAGAAATACTAATGCTATTAATTTTCCACAACTTTCCACCTCCCTGCAACAACAGCTCTCACTAATTTCTACATTTACCTCTCCTGACTCTGCTGTTTCCCACCTCTACGAGACTCTTGAAACAGCCCTTGATGAAGTGGCTCCAGCTACCCATTATACCCCACGTAGGCTTAGATGCCAACCGTGGCACTCCAACACAACAAGACAACTACGAAATCAGTCACGTAAAGTTGAACGCCAATGGCGTAAATCTCGTAATATTACTGATTTCCTCACATATAAGACTAGCTACCACTCCTACTGCAATGCTTTGGACACGGCCAAACAAACATACTACCAATCTCTCATCTCTTCTCATGCCACCAACCCTAGGCGACTTTTTAACACATTTAAGTCTCTTCTGTACCCTCCCCCTCCTCCCCCACCGGCTACCATCAGTGCACAAGAACTTGCCTCCTACTTTAAGGACAAGATTGATAACATCCGAGATGAAATGGTATGCTCCACAATCTCTAACCCTCTTTCTGCCACACCTGAACCCTCTGGCACTTTCTCTTCGTTTGAGCCCACAAATGAAAAGGAAGTATCCGCACTCTTCTTATCCTCCTACTCTACTACCTCTCCTCTTGATCCTATACCTGCACAAGTCATTAAAAATCTATCTCCTGTGCTTATTCCAACCTTAACTAAAATCTGCAATCTCTCTCTGCTACTGGTACTTTTCCGTCTCTGCTCAAACATGCAGCGATTACTCCCATTCGGAAAAAACACAATTCTGACCCTAACTCTCTCTCTAACTATCGTCCTATCTCTCAGCTCCCATGCCTCTCCAAGCTACTTGAGAGACTTGTCTACTCTCGCCTAACAAACTTTCTAAACTCCAACACCCTATTAGACCCGCTTCAGTCAGGCTTTCGCTCTCAACACTCCACTGAGACAGCACTGACTAAAGTGGTTAATGATCTGGTAACAGCTAAGTCTAAAGGCCATTACTCACTGCTTATTCTTCTAGATCTTTCTGCTGCGTTTGACACTGTGGATCACACTCTCCTTTTACAAACACTACACTCCCTAGGTCTTAATGATACAGCCCTTTCCTGGTTCACATCTTACCTATCTGATCGCTCTTTCACTGTTCGCTTCTCTGACTCTACTTCCTCTTCACTACCTCTGTCAGTCGGAGTTCCGCAAGGCTCAGTCTTAGGTCCTCTGCTTTTCTCAATCTATACCTCCTCGCTTGGCAAACTAATCAGCTCCTTCGGATTTCAGTATCACTTATATGCGGATGATACTCAAATCTATCTATCAACCCCAGAGTTGTCACCAGTGGTTTTGGGCCGAGTCTCTGAATGTCTCTCTGCCATCTCACTTTGGATGTCTTCTCGCCAACTCAAACTCAATATTTCCAAAACTGAATTACTTATATTCCCGCCAACTAAGAACAGTTACCATCCTGATATCTCCATCACTGTTGACAACTCGACAATCTACCCTACCCAACAAGCTCGTTGCTTAGGGGTCACCCTCGACTCTGACCTGTCCTTTGTTCCCCACATTCAATCTGTCTCCAAATCATGTTACATGCATCTAAAAAACATATCCAAAATACGACCGTATCTCACACAAGACACTACTAAATCTCTTATCCATGCACTCATTATATCCCGCATTGATTATTGCAATAGTCTCCTAACTGGTCTTCCCAAGAACAGACTCTCACCACTGCAATCCATTTTAAATGCTGCTGCTAGGCTGATCTTCCTTGCAAGACGCTCATCGTCTGCTGATCCGCTCTGCCAGTCCCTCCATTGGTTGCCTGTATATTACCGTATTCAATATAAAACACTTCTACTTGCATATAAAGCTATTAACCATACTGCACCAGCATATATCTCTGCACTTATCACACAATATCTCCCATCTCGACCACTCCGCTCTGCACAAGATTTGCGTCTCTCATCTGAGCGGATCACTAGCTCCCATTCACTATTACAGGACTTTCATCGGGCTGCTCCCATCCTATGGAATGCCCTTCCATGCACAATTAGACTCTCCGCTAGCCTCCAAACTTTCAAGCGTTCCCTGAAAACTCACCTCTTCAGGCAAGCCTATCATATTTAAGTTCTACACGCATAACCCTCTGAGGCACTTATGTATTATATAGCTTCCCTTCTGGACTTGTAACTTGTTGGGACTGCTATGCTATTACTGGTGCCTGTCCTTGTGTTTCCCTCCTATATCCCTATAGATTGTAAGCTTGCAGCAGGGCCCTCCTACCCCCATGTCTGTCTGTTGTTACCCAGTTTGTTTTATCACTGTTTACTATTGTAAAGCGCAACGGAATCTGCTGCGCTATATAAGAAACTTCAAATAAATAAATAAATAAATAAATAATACCTTGTGACTAACAACCCGTGATTCTTGAGTGAAATCCGGTCCCTTTTTCCTAGGGAATAATTATTATATGGCCTCTCTCTAAAGGAGGTCTCATTTTACTCGACATGTGCTAGATAGACCAGCCTAGTGGCCTAAATGTGTTCCATCAATCTAAATATATACTTTTTACACTTACTTCTTCTATGTTTATAATAATGACCCAAATTTAACTATTCACCCTCTCGTCATTTAGAGCTCTATGGTTGACCGACCTATTCCAGTAACCCCATATAGCCCGGTATTTTATTGACGCCCCCCGGGAGGCATAAACAAATTTCTCATGTTCACTAGTCTGATTTACCAAATATATCCAATCTGTATGAAGCGGACTGAGGGGAGACATCCATCGGCGAGCTACTATTACCTTTGCTAAGGCTGTAAGGCTCTTAGCCAGTTGCTTCAGTTCCCATTTCACCGCTCGCCCCTCCCATGTCCCCAAGACTAGATTTAATTTGTTAAGGGCAATACGTGGAAGGCCTATCTGGACTAGGGAATTAACTACTTCATCCCAAAACCCACTGACCATACAACAGCTCCACAACAAGTGGTCAAATGTAGCCCCCCTCTCTCCGCACTTTGGGCAATTATCCGCCGCTGCCCCCGCAAATTTTTTCATTTTTACCGGCGTTATATAAGTCCTATGTAAGATATTAAATTGGACTTGCTGGGTCCGCATTAGATTTGTAGCTTGTCGGGGGCCGGCCAAGGCCACCGACCAACTATTTTCCTCCAACTGAGGAATATCCTCCACCCATTTTGCCCGTAGAGCCGCAAGATCATCGGCTTGTAAGAATGAATGCAGGAAGTTATACACTTTGGCCAGGCGTTTACCCATTGATAGTTGTTTAAGAAATTTTTTACACGGAGCCTCCTCCACCCTCCAAGAATTAATCCTCCCTGCTTGGGTCAAAGCACTTCTTACTTGCAGGTATCTGAAAAAGAATTCATTCCGTAAACCAAACTCTACTTGGAGCTGAGAAAATGACTTCAACACCCCGTCTTCACACCATTGGCCTATTATGCTAATACCATACTTATTCCAGACCGCCCCCCCTTGTTGTTCTTTAAGAGCCCGCATACCAGGCATGGAGAAAATAGGAGTGTCGGGATCCAGGCCACCTGATTTTGTGAGTCTACAAGCCCATCTCCAAACTTTAACGGCCTGGCAGACTATTGGAGGTACATCCCTCCGAAGCCCCTCCACAAATAATCTCTGAAGAGGGGTGTAGTCTGGATCCACACCCTCCATAAGATCTCGCAGCTCTAGAGTTTCTTCCCCCTGCCTAACCCATGTACAAATATGAACCATCTGTGCGGCCATATAGTATGTTTTAAAATCTGGGAGAGACAAGCCCCCTCTTTCTCTGTCCCGACTCAAAATGTCCATTCTAACCCTGGGCTGTTTATCCCTCCAGATAAAGGACGAGACAATGCTCTTTATTTTCCTAAAATACTCATCCTTAATGAAAACTGGGGAGTGTTGCACTATATATAGGAATTTGGGCAGGATTGCCATCTTTATCAAATTAACATGACCTAATTGTGATAGCTGGAGTTTGGTCCAACTCCTGCATCTAGATTTAAGTTCTTTAATGAATGGGCTTAGATTCTCTCTTATAAACTCCGAAGAGTTCCTAGTGAAACAAATACCCAAGTATCTAAATTTTACCACCCTGTTGAGTTGAACCTCATTCCCTTGGTCCCGTCTCCCCTCTTTCCCCAGCTGGATATAATTGGACTTGTCCCAGTCAGGGCCGGTGCTAGGGTGTTTGGCGCCTACCTGCAAACTATAAATTTGCGCCCTCTCTACCATAACTCTCTACCATAACTAGGTTTGGTTTTGGTGATGGAAACTTGCGCTAGTCTAAGCAGCTCTTGTGGAAAAAAAGTGATAGGTTAATTGAAAGAGCGTTAAAGCAATCATTTATTTCTTTAGCGCTCTTTCAATTAACCTATCTCTACCATAACTAATAAAAGGACAGAGCAAGCTGAAGGTGTGCACCAGAAAAAGGATGTATTCTCACAAGGAAACGTTTTGCCCACAGAATAGTAGCTCCAATTCAAATGATGCCAAACAGTACTGTACCACAATCTTATTTACGTTAAGACACACAGTATTGCCCCTTATTCACATTATGTCTTGCAGTAATGCCCCTTACAGTGTCAAACAGTAGTACCTAATTTACATTAAGACACACAGTAGTACACATGTATACCACACTGTAGTGCAATTTATATACAATATCCACTGTAGAAGTGCAAGTTATACACATCTACAGTGGGAGTGTCATTTACACACATAATGCCCAAAGCAGTAGTGGCCCTTACACATAATGCCCACACTAGTAGTGCCCCTACAGAATAAAGTGCCTGTCACTGCTGCCTGTTTATCACACAGGTGCCACAGGGAGGAAAGAGAAGGTACTGTAGGAGAGGGTAGAAAAAAACTAGTGTGTCCCTGGGGGCATGTCCTTAAGATGACAGGGGCGATCAGGCAGATTGGGATAGGGACGTTGGCACACAGATAGCCGCCGACACACACACACAAATGGTGACACACAGGCAGCTGCTTACAAACACACGGATGCTGACATGTTTTCTGACATACAAACTCTGACTCACACACATAGATGTATGTGGAGACTGACACACAGACAGCTTCTGTCACACTTGCACACAGAAGCTGATAAGCAGATAGCCAGCAACACACACGGACGCAGGAGCTGGACTCTAACACACAGACATGCAGACATATGCTTACACTGACATGTATACGCTGACACACAGACATTGATACATGGATGCTGAGACACAGGCACTGAGAAATGTACACTGACATGCAAACATGAACACACACACAGAAACACAGATGCTGACGAATGGATGCTGACACACAGACAGACACTGACAAGCTGACACAGATGCTGATTCCCAAACAGGTGCTGACAAGCTGATACATTGATTCTGACGCATAGACACAATGACGTTGACACACTGATGCTGATACACCAGGGGAGGGCAACTATTTTTAATGGAGGGCCGCTTACCACTTCACTAAATATTCGAGGGCCGCACACAATACAAATCACGAAAAATGCTCCCAAATGAGGGACAAGTAGTGAATGAAGGATTTTTCAACAGGTTATATATGGGCACCAGGGTTGGAGACAAGACAGGGAGATTGCCAGGCCACAGGAATATAAATTTTATATATATATATATATATATATATATAAAATTATATACACATACACACACATAGTGTTACACGTGTGTATATATATATATATATATATATATATCTCACATGCACATAATGCACATAAATTAATTGCTCCTTGCTTTTAAGTACTGTTATATTTTCCGGGGCGTATAGTGCCCGAGAGAGGGGGGAAGCCAGGAGAGATGACAACTAGTTGCGTATCTTCATAGCTAGCAGCTTGCGCCCGCCAACACCGGAGAGCGCCAGCCCTGCACAGCATTACTGGGCTGTGGGAGGGTACGCGGTGACATGGCGGACGCACCATACCAATGCGGGGAGGTGGCTGCGGCGTCACCACGTCAACTTTCATGCTCCCAGTAATGCCGTGCGCGGTGCAGTAGTGGATTCACAACGGTGGGTGAAAAGGTCTGTTTTATCCATGCAAAGCAAAATCTGCTTGTTAAATGACAAGCGCCCGCTAATGCTAGTCGGGTAATAAAGGTCTGTGCGGCGGGCCAGACATAAGCATCTCGCGGGCCGCCTGTTGCCCACCTCTGTGATACACTGATAGACCCTGACACATGGATGCTGGCACACAGACAGAAACAGACACACACAGACACAAGAATGTTAACACATAGATGATGACATATGGATGCTGACAGACAAATGGATGCTGACACAGACATACAGCTGCCACTGGGTGGGAGAAAGGTAGCTGCCGGGTAGTGTGATATTGGATTGAGGGAGCAGAGACAATGAAGCCGGGTTGAAGACCGAGGGGGGGGGGGGGGGGGGCACAGGGGGGCAGGGAGGTAGAGCTGTAGAGAACAAGGGGGCCGTCAACGGTGTGAGATTGGGACGTTAGGGGGCAACAGATAGCTGAATAATGCAGGATATATACAGTGAATCAAGTGTATGTGTGTATATATATATATATATATATATATATTACACACACACATACAGTACATACATACACATACATATAAAACATGAAATGAACACACTTTTGAGTTGAAGCTTACTGTAGTAGACCAGGATGCCAGAGGGTTAAGTCTTCCTGTCGTCATTCTCGGGCTCTCTGTGCGGCAACAGCTTGTAGAGGGGGAGGGCTTGTAGTGCAGGGGGAAGAGTTCCGTGCTTAGTAGCAGCCAGGAACAGAAACTAAAGCAGCAGGGAGCCAGGGACTCGGGATATGATGCACAAATAATTTCCAGCCTGTGCGGACGGGCATGGGAGGCGCTCGCTGCTGGGAGGGACAGATCAACTGATCTGGATTAGGCTTCCGGCACCACTGCCTGTCATACACTCTGTTGACAGGTGGGTGCCGCGCACAGCAACGGCAGGAGGACAGCAGAGATGAGATAGGAGGATGCAGAGCGGGGCGCGCCTCTCCTGTCCGGCGCCTGCCTGCACTGCATCCTCTGCTGAGCGGCTAGCGCCGGCTCTGGTCCCAGTTCATTATAAGACCGGAGTACCCCCCGAACTCCCGAATAATCTCCAGGACCTCGGGAGCACTCCAGGCTCCTCCAAACCTACCAACAAGTCGTCCGCATATAGCGCAACTAGATTTTTACCAGTGACCCCTCTCCCTCCCACTCTCCCCAGGGCGGTTCTTAATGCACACGCCAGGGGCTCCACCACCACTGCAAACAGCAAAGGGGATAGAGGACATCCCTGGCGAGTACCTCTGGAGAGGGCAAAAGAGGGGGACGTGAACCCATTAATAGTTAATCTAGCCCTTGGTTTCTGATAGAGAACTAAAACCCATCCAATAAACCTATCCCCGAACCCAAAGGCCCGAAGAACCATCCAAAGAAATGGCCATTCAACCGAGTCGAATGCCTTACTCGCGTCAAAAGAAACGAGCACTGCATCCGACTCCCTCATCTCAGCTCCCTGTAAATAGGTATAAGCTCTACGTAGGTTAATCATGGTGGACTTCCCCACCATAAAGCCCGTTTGGTCGGGGTGGACCACCTGATCTATCACCTTTTGAAGTCTGGTTGCTAATATTTTTGCATATATCTTAGCATCAGATGTTATTAGCGATATAGGCCTATAAGAGTCAACATGGGTTGGATCTTTGCCACTCTTGGTAATCACAATAATTGCCGCCTCAGTCATAGACTGGGGGATACAGTCCTCTACCTCCATATTCTGAAAGACCCTCAACAGCTGAGGGCCCAATTTGTTGATGTATTTTTGGTAGACCTCACCGGGTATCCCATCCAATCCAGGGGCTTTACCCCCTGGAAAGGAGTTGATAGCAGCTGTCACCTCCTCCATTGTCAGGGGATCCTCCATCATGTCCCTTGAATCAAGGGGCAATTTTGGAAGCTCCAACCCTGCCAAATACTCCCCAATTAGCGCCTCACTGCAGGTTAATTTAGATTTATATACCTCTTCGAAATGCTTCGAGAAAAGCTCGATAATCTCGGGGGTTTTGGTTACCACTACCCCGGAATCCGACATGATCATAGGGATAATATTAGACGGACTCTCCTGTCTCATTATATGAGCCAGAAATTTCCCAGTACGATCGGAGTTTGCATACCACCTATGCGACCCCGAGGCTAGTCTCCGACAAGTAACCTCCTGAAGGTACTCTACCCATTCTTTTTGGGCGGCCTCCCATGTTAACCTATCTGGATCTGTTTTACTGGCCAGAAAGATATTTTCATACTGGACCATCCGCGCTTCTAGTTCACTTGCCCTTTTCCGATTAGTTGACTTCAAATAGGCTATCCTCTTAATAAATACCCCACGAAGATAGGCCTTAAAGGCTTCCCACACTACGATATTTGGGGATGACCCATTATTCTCTTGAAAAAAAGTATTTATCCAGCCCTCCATTTCTTCCTGCTCCCCCATTTGAAGTAACCAAAATGCTTGCAATTTCCAATATTTAAACCCTGTTTGGGGCTCTAAATCTATCTCGATGGAGACAGGGGAGTGATCCGAGATCCCTCGTGCCCTGTATTGTACATTTTTAATATTACTAAGGCCCTTTCAGATACAAGAATCAAGTCTATCCTTGAGAACACTTTATGGGAGGAGGAGTAGCAGGAAAACTGCTGAAGATCAGGGTTTCTTATTCGCCAGGGATCTTTCCAGCCTATTTCCTCAATAAATTCCGCAAATTTATTACCCTCATTTATATTTTCTTTCACTGCCCTCCTCCATCTATCGACATGAGGCTGCAAGACTTTATTAAAATCACCCAAGCAGATTATCAAATTATCGGGGTATGAAGCCGCGAATTCCACCGCCTTTCTCACAACATCGTATGAGAACGGGGGTGGAACATACACTGTAAGGATGCAGAATCTTATGTGGTCAATAGCACATTCAACAAATATGTATCTTCCCCCTGAATCAATCTTCACCACTCCCGCTTCGAAAACCACAGTTTTCTTGACCAACATTGCAACCCCACGGGAAGAAGTAGAGAATGGAGCATGAAAGCTGTGGCCAATCCAAGGCCATTTTAACGCGCCCAGACGCTCAGAGGGCAAATGGGTCTCTTGCAAACATATAATGTCAGAGTCCATACTCCTACATTGTTGCATAACCAGAGCTCTTTTTATCCTGCAATTCAGGCCTCTAACATTCCAAGTAACCAGCTTAACCATTTGAGCTTAACATAAAAATATATTAGTTTTTACCTCTATCCCACACTCTATGAGATGAGTACAGGGGGTAGGTCATGCTCACCACATATTCATGGCCCCTCATGGGCCAACTAAAGGGGACTCTCAACTTATTGCTGTGAACACACATAAACACATACAAGAACATATAAACACAAAACCACACACCCCCCCTCCGCCCCCACCCTGTATAACCAGATCCCTTGGCATACCTATACCCAATCCCCCCCACCCTATGTACCCCTACCCTTCACAGTAAAACTCCCAACTGTTGCTTTGAGGGCAATTAACTAATGACCACCAAAGAGGCCTACCCCCGCCCTCCCCCGCGCCCCCCCCGCCACCCCACCGATGTTCCCTAGGATGGAAAAACGGAAAAAATTACCATTTGTTTCCCCCCATCCTGATCTTTACCCTTAATCAGTCACCGCGGCATGATCAATAGAACTATACCCGTTAAGGTATCCAACCAATCTTACAGGATATCATAATTGGGAAAAAAAGAGAAAACCACGAGAAAAATGGAAAAAAGAAACAAAGGTAGAAGAAAAAAAAGAAACAGAAGAAAACAAGTATTGGAATTAGCTACTTTCAAAAAAAGAAACATTGCACTATCGCAAAGACGTCTCAATTAGCAAAAACTTGTTTCTTTCCAGGATATGTGGCATCCAGCCAGCTTGCTGCCTCTCCGGGAGTGAAAAAAAATTTCGTAGTCCCATCCGCCACTATTCTCAGCTTTGACGGATAGAGCATGGAATATTTTAATTCCAACTCCCTGAGGCGCACTTTCACCTCCCTAAACTTGGCCCGGTCCTTCTGGACTTCTAAGGAGAAGTCCGGAAAGGCAGAGATCCTCCTTCCATTATAGGCAAAGTCCACCTTGTCCCTGGCCAGTCTTAACACACTGTCCCGATCCCTAAAGTTTAAGAGTTTGGCTATCAATGTGCGGGATGGGCCACCCGGAGGGGGAGCACGACCAGGAACCCGATGGGCTCTTTCAATTGCAAAATGGGCTGAAAAGGCCTTATTGCCAAACATCTGTGTTAGCCAATCTTCCAGAAATTTTTCCGGGGAGTTGCCTTCTACCCGCTCTTCAAACCCAATGAAACGAATATTGTTCCGTCTAAGCCTTCCTTCCATGTCGGACATCTTGTGGTGAATATCAGTCATTTGACCATTCAGGGTTTTAACCTGGGCTTGTAGAGGGGCCAATATATCTTCCACTGCCCCAATTCGGGTCTCTGCCTCTGTCAATCTCTCGCGCATTATTTGGGCATCATTCCTTAATAATGTAATATCAGACTGTACTTTGTTTATTTGTTCAAGGAGGCGCGTTTCACATGTATTTACTGCCTCAAGCACTTGTTGCAACGTTACCTCCGGGAGAGGCGGATTTTTACTCTCCTTAGTCGGGGTGGACAGAGGGGTACTTGTCTGGGAGCTACTCCCTACTTGGGACCTGGCATATTTCTCCAGTCTGGCTGCAGCCGTATTCTGGCCTGTTTTCCCCATTCTAGCAGGCACTTGTAAGGCCTCTACTAGACAGGGAGGTCAGGGAGTTCGCTGGCCTTGTATAGCTCACGCCAACCCTCCTCAGCCTTGACTGTGATAAAGCCCAGCCTTTTTCTTAGGGCCTCTTGTGCAGGTAGTACAACGAATGTTAGTATATGCTCCACGCCCAGGCCCGTCTCACACCTGGGACCTGTTACTGATGCACAAAATAACCCCCACCTTGTCGCTTAACACCAGCCCGGATTTGCCTGGCTGTATACCCGAATGTTACAGTCCCGGCCCTGTATTCAGGCCTGCGATTCTGGGTACAGTGAGAAAATTTTACAAAGTCTCTCTCTCCTTCACCCCTATTGTTGCCTTCTCACCTTCACCCCTGGACTGGAATAGTATACAAAAAGTTCAGGAACGGGCCTTGCCCAGCTGGACTCACCCACCGGTCTCAGGGCTGTCGGTATCACACAGGCTGTACCACGTTGTCTCTGGTCAGGACCCCTTGTGCAGCTTGTTGCCGGTTTACAGTTTGGCTGGGGTAGGTAGCAATCCTGATGCCTGATACCAGGTCCGTCTCTCACACGGTGCCCTGGACAGGGAAGCAGAAGCTGGCTACCGCCTGACGCAGTTATCACCCAACCAGCGTAGACCAGGATCGCCCGGCTATCCGTTGCTCCTATTTAGCGTGTAGATGTCCGCGCTGGAGCACCCTGCCGGCGGCCGCTCTCACCCGCCGCACGCAGGGACCCAGCTGCGGCGTCTATCCAAGGACGCGGCTTCCGGGCAGGCACTGCTGGAGACACACTAGTGGAGGACCCCCGGAACTGAGACCCGGCTCTGGACACCGCCTCTCACGCGGCAATGATGTCGTGCTTCGGCACCTTCTCCAGGCACACCCAGGTACCACAAGCCGGTTCACAGCACGATGCGTTCACTACAGCCAAGGGGAGTTTTAGAGCCAGAACATGCCGAGGAGGGTTGCTTGCTCGCGGGGGTTATTTCATCGGCATCGGTAGCGGCGTGCACGGGGGAGTCCGGACGCACACCCTTACTCACGTCCTGCCATGGCCACGCCCCCCCAAGTTCCCAACTCTCGCTATATTTTTATATTGTTTTTATATAATGTATGTTTTTGTATTATTATATGTTTTTTCAGATAAAGATTTATATATATATAAAAAAAAAAGCTACAGTGTGTCCGGAACTCATCTTTATTCAGCCAATCAGTGTGTACTATTGTATAATTATCTGTAACCAGCAGCGCAATTCACTCCAACCCCACTTCCCAATTCTTCTTTCTCTGTGTGTCTAGACGGGCTCACAGGAGTGTATGCTGCAGCTGGGGAACTCCTATATATTTTTTTTTGACTGCTGATTAGTTCACTTGAACTTAACTATAAAACTGCCGAGCGCCAGGAGGTGTGTCTCGGAGTGTCTCAATCCAGTGTCACTCCGTCTCACACAAAACCCCCCTGCAAACTACTTATGCCATGCAAACAAATTACCTTCTAAATCAGCCACAAACACTTCCACTGGGGCCTCACTATGCATGTTGCTCACCCCCCGGACCTCCTCAATAGCAATGCACGGCAGAGCCAACTCCTCCAGGGGGGTGAGCTTCAGGCGGCCTGGCATGGGGCCAGCCCCAGAGGTGTGGCCAGTGGCGCCGGAACGGGGGGGGGCGAGGGGGCAGCTTGCCCCCCCCAAAATTACTGAGGCGCCAGTATGTCCGGCCCGCCCGCCCGCCTATATTAAAGAAGTATCATCCTCCCGGCCGCCTATATTTCATACCAGGCGCTGGGGATGGCTGCTGCTGCTGCCGCCGGGGAGATGTGCATAAGACGCGCCAGCCAATCACTGCCGGCGCATCCCCTCCACATACACTGTGATTGGCGGGCGCGTCTTCTACACATCTCCCCGGCGGCAGCAGCAGCAGCCATCCCCGGCGCCTGGTATGTAATAAAGGAGGGCGGGCGGATGATAATACCAGCGGCACGGGAGAGGGTTACAGGGGACAGCCGTCCCAGGCAACGGCAGACTCACCAGTTTAGCTGCCCAGCCGATCACCTCCCCCGCTCAGCCCTTTATTCAGCCCCCCGCACGTTCATCTCCCTGGCCACACTGTTCGCAGCTGGCTGCTGGAGGCAGAAAGGAGATGGGCACAGAGGAGCCTGTCTGCCCGGCCTGTCTGTCCGAGCAGCCACCCTAGGCTCCCCTCATTGACAGGCTGCCTGCTGTGTGTCGCTGCTGGGACTCGGAGGCTGAGCAAGAAGTCCTCCAGGAGCTACATTAGGGAAAAGGTACTTTTGTGTATGCTGCGGGTGAATATTGGAGGGCCAGGGAGAGTGCTTTTTTTTTGGGGGGGGGGGGGGGGGGTTATTTGAATGGGGTGGGAAAGTGCTGTAGGGTGGACAGTGAGTGGGTTGAGAGGGGTGTTGTGTGTGAGTAGTTGAAGGGGAGATTTCATTAAATGTGTATGTATTTTTATATGAGTCAGGGTTATACATAGAGAAACCCCTCTTTAGAAATCCTGCGTTTGCCCCTGGGTGTGTGGTATAATGTTAAGCCATGCCCCGTCTACGACAAATTGGGGGGGCGCAAAACATGCCCTTGCTCGGGCACCATGGCACCTAGCTGCACCACTGGATAATACATAAGTAATATAGGGGCGGGCGGGCGGCTGATAATAAATCAGTTATATAGCCTGGCGGGCGGGTGGGCAGCTGATTAATCAGTAATATAGCCGGGCGGGTGGCAGGGAAGATGTGCGCCCGCCAATGCTGCTTCTCTCACCCTCCCTTCCCCAGTGACTGACACATCCAGGGGTTGTCATTTACCCCTGGATTCACACCCAAACAGGTTTATGTAATTATGTCTGATTATCATAATCAGACATAATCACATAAATCTGTTTGGGGGTGACACTGCCACTTTTTCCACTTTTTACGAGTAAATGACAACCCCTGGATTAATGTCAGTCCTGGTGTCTCTGGCCACATGTATATGCCGCTGCCCGGTGTATAATGCCCACGTGTATATGCCGCTGCCATGTGTATAATGCCCATACGTAAATGCCGCTGCCTTGTGTATAATGCCCACGCATATATGCCGCTGCCCTGTGTATAATGCCCATGCATATATGCCGCTGCCAGTGTGTATAGTGCCCGGGGGTAACATACAGCAATTTAGGGGGCGCCAAAATGAGATTATATCTTGCCCCCCCCCCAACCTAAAAACGTTCCAGCGCCTCTGGGTGTGGCTGTGGGTCCAACGTGCGGTCATTTTCTTCTTGAGGTTGGTTTTGAAGTCATGCCACCTGCAACCAAAGTTTAAATATTATTACATGTCACTCCTGATGTTTGCTGTAGCACCCATTGCAATCTGCTACAGATTTCAACGTGTGCTTCATTCAACATAACTTACATTATGTTAAACTATAAAACCAACACTTTGAAGAAACATTCACACTCACCCTACAATAACTATTGACTAAGTGACATGGCAATCATGTCTGTTGCTCCTAGCAACGTGACCGACCATTTACCAACTCCATCTAACATCTAATAAAAACATTACTGGTCTTGTTCTGCTCAAATGTAACACACATGAACTTACCTCTTCTTTACGTGCTCCGCCTCACGAACTTGTGGAGCTACCGCATTAATCTCCACAGTTATGTCCTCCCAAATCTTCCATCTCCTTGTGTGTGTCAACCTGTCCTGTGTCAACTCTATCCAATCCCGTGCACAGGGTACCAGTATGGCAAGCTCCTGCGCTTCAAATGCCATGTTCCTGGTGCTTGGTTCCTCTGTTGGCCTCTTTCGGCCATGCCCACGGCTACCAGTCGCTGTACTTGAAGTGCTGGCCAGGCTACTCTCTTGTGAAGCCACCTGCTGTGTTCCCAATGATTCTGCTGAGGCAGAAGATGGCCCAGCTGTAGATTGGGCAGCTGTAGATTGGCCAGCTGTAGATGGGCCATCTGCCTGCTCACCTCCCAATGGCTGGTCTCTGGTGAGGGGCACATTGGAGGTGATGGAGTCCAGGCGAGCTAGGAGGCGCTGATGCTCCTGTTCTCCATCTGATTGTGAACCAGACATGTTTGCAGCACAAAGTTGTATTTTGTGCACACCTATATATACACATTGATGTAATAGGCGTACATCAGCCCCACCCTGCGTTCTGTGCGGCAGCGTACCGTACGGCGACGTACACCGTGGTGTTTGTGCGGCACATAGGTGGCCCATACCAGCAGAAAATCAAATGTACAAAACCAGGCGTACAATCTAAGTCTGATTTTGAACTCAATGCCAGATTTTAATCACAATGAACAACTGCACCTTTAGCCAGACATAAATTAGATCGGTGAATGTTTTTTTGTACTGTGCACTTGTTTGGTATGTACAACAAATGACACTAAAGGTGCCCACACACGCACTGTTGCCGGCGGTGCGATGCTGTATGATGGGGTGCGCGCTCCCGCGGCACCTCATCGTACAGTACAAAAGTATGTGCTGCACATACTTTTTGTCAGAGCCGGCCCTAGCCTAAATGATGCCCTAGGCAAAATTTTGGCTGGTGCCCCCTTGCACCGCCACTAGTTTCGCCTTTGACCCTGCCCCCCTTTCCCAGCACCATCAACCCTCATCATAGCAGTCATCATTTTGGTGCTCCTACCCGCAATATTTTAAATAGAAACAGTGCACACATTCGGTGCGCAGCCCAAACAGGGGTGTGTTCTTGCTGGGAAGGGGCATGGCCACCCAATAGTACCCCCAATTCAAATTAAGCCACACCGTAGTTCCACTTTATTCACATTATATCATGTGATGGTGTCCCTTATTCACGTTACATCACACAGTAGTACCACTTTACCTTATATACATTACGCCTCACATTATTCACATTATACCCTTAGAAAAAAATCCTGAGAAAATATTGTATTTTCAGCACCTCCATGGCCACACTGCAACCCAGCACAAAGCAGTGTGTGCTGGGCAGAGGAGAAGAGCTGCAGCTGCTGCTGTCACTTAAGGGGAGGGGGCCCGGGGCCCCCACTGGGCCCTTCCATCAGACTTTGGCCTGGGTAATTTGTACCCCCTACCCCTTTCTCTCGGCACCGCTGATAATACCACACAGTAATGCCCCTTACACATAACACACATTATTAGGGCGAGATGTATCAAATGGAAAATGCTGTAAAACCCCGGTTTTGCCGCATTTTCCAATGTATCAAAAATGATACCGCAGTGTAGGGTATCGCCACCTTTGGGTGGCGATACCCTATAGAAGCCTATGGGCTTCTTTTCGCCGCCCGCCGACGCAAATCCGCCGCCTCGCCGATGCCCCCTCTCGCTTACCTTCCTGAAGGGTCCTCCTGGACCCTGGAAGGTAGACCCCTCCCCCTAATGACGCAGCCGGACGTCCTTCCAGCTGCAGGGGGGAGGAGGAGGCACCAGGGACAGCTTGCTTAGCTGTCCCCGGAGTGAGGGATGCAGGAGCCGGCTGGGAGGTGACGCACCCCCCGCACACCACATTCCAGGTATCGCGGGGGGGGGGGGCCTCCGTCACCGCATCGCGATGCCAGCCGCATATGTTAGTACATATGCGGCGGCATCGCGGCGGGGGGGCCGCGAAGGGCGGCGATTTATTTTAATACATCCCGCCCTTAATGTCCTTATAACCATAATGCCCCTTACACATTATACCAACCTTTATTAATGCCCTTCATACACATAATGACACAAATAATGCTCCTTACACATATGTTGCACATTATTAATGCCCTTATACACATGACACACATAATGCCCATTACACATATGTTGCACATTATTAATGCCCTTATACACATGACACACATAATGCCTCTTACACATATGTTGCACATTATTAATGCCCTTATACACATGACACACATAATGCCTGTTACACATGTCGCACATTATTAATGCGTTTACACATGACAAACATAATGCCCCTTACACGTATGCCGAACACTATTGCACAACCAACCCACCCACAGACAGCACTCGCACAGCCGCTAACACTGTGAACACAGAATATAGGCATGCTGCATATCATTTTAATCAGCAGAAGCTGCTGATGCCCCTAGGCATTCCAAATGCCCTAGGCAATTGCCTAGTTTGCCTATGCCTAAGGCCGGCTCTGCTTTTTGTACTAGCCTTTTCTAGCATAGCATCGCATCGCATGCACATCGTATGCACAAGGCATACGATGCGATGCTATGTGTGCTAGTTAAGCCCACAACGCACGCTAGGATCGGTGCGTGTGTGGGCTCCATAACCCATTCCATATGTTAATCCAGTCCACAACTCATGCATTAGTAATCACTGATTGCATCCCAATCACATGTGATAGGCCTATAAATACTGGCTTGCTGCTAGGTACATATAAAACTACATCTATAGTGTGGGCCGGTATAAGGTAAGTGTATAAATGGTACCATACAATACAAAAAGTTGGAGTTCCGGACTTCTGCGGCGCGATGTTGTGAAAAATGTAGAGCGTCAATGTCTCAATCGATATAGTCACCACCTTGAGTATTCACTCTCGATGTATTTCCGATGTGGGGAACCGACCAAACAAGAAGAGAAGAGCCAACTGTTACATATCATTCCATGTGTTTCAGAAAACTTTAAAGACGAGGCACACGGAAACAGGAAGGGAAATAGACGGGCGTACGCCACTCACAGAATATATGGTGGTGTACAAACACGTAGCGTTTTCTTTATCTTATTTTTCCTTGATTTTCATCTATATGATCCTCCCTTTTATTCTCCCGATTTTTTTGTGTACATGAAAAATAAAAAAGTGTAATTTGTGTAGATTTGTAATGAAAAGTGATGGGTCCCTTTAAGTGGACCTAGAACTAGGTTATTCCTTTTTGTAAGCGTACCTCACTCACCAAATGAAAGGTGGGGGTACACCTATAAAGGTTTCTTTATAAATGTGCCAAAAATAAGTGCATAGGATGGGCGTACCCCACTCACGGTAGGTCTGAAGAGATCTAAGCCCGTAGCAGGTTCTTTACATCCTCTGCTTCTCAGAAAATTTTCAGAATCTCATATCCGTGTAGTATATGCAAAGTGAAAAATTGAACAATGTGTAGACCAGCTTTGAAAAAAACGGCTTTTGTGTCGTGTGATAAATTACAATCGGTAGGAATACAAAAGCGTACCAAGACTCACACTATGTTGTGCTTCTTAAAGTGCATAAAGGTATCTTTATGTGAAAATGATTAGAATCCTCCACCGTCAGAAACCTTCACCATAAGGAACCGTATGTAATATACCTAAAGGTTGGTATGTTTTAAAGGGGTGGCGTACCAGACTTACGATAAGGCAAGTCTTTGTGTTCCCATAGCGTTTTCTTTGCTCTATATTTCTATCGAGGTCCCTCCTCTCACACCAATGGTAGGTATATATACCGGGAGAAAAAGAGTTTATGATCCGTAATAAGATATTCGAATTTCAAGGGTATTTAGAAAAGTAAAAAAATATTTTTATTTTGATTCTGTGCAGCCTCTATCTCCACAACACATGGAAGAGACCATAGCAATAAAAAGGGGGGTACAATATTTCGACCATGCAAGGTCCACAATTATCAGCAATATAAAACCAAAAAAATTCCCAAAAAAAATCCAAAGACCAAAAAAAAATTTAAAAAAAATTTTTTTTTTTTTTTTTTTTTTAAAATAGGTAAAATCTGAAAAATACATACATCCAATGTCGATGAAATGGGTAAGGGTGATGGCTGCTCACACTCCACACTGGCTGTCGACGCGTTTCGGTGTGTAAAACACCTTTTTCAAGACATGCCTGTGGGGAGTGTGAGGCCATTCTTTTATACCATGAGCAGCCTCATTGACCCAAACAGGAAGTGATGTCACGATTATCGTGTTACCCTCACTGTCCATAATAGAAATGCATATGTCATTACATGTATAAATATACATTCCATTAAAATGTTACACTACAAAAATTGTATTGTTTTGAAGCAATAGAGTCCTCATAAGTCCTTGTCACATATATTATTATTTCCGGATCAGACGGTTGCCATGACAACCCTCCGGGCATTTGCGTGATACTGGGGTTTTGACCAAATACCTGGCCAGACAGATGACCATTCCTGGAAACATATCCTCCCTCCAATGGATATAGGTGGAGCGATCTCATCCTCGCTGCATATAGAGCTGTATTACATAGCGGCGTTTTCTTGTGTATTTACAAGCCGCTGCTTCCGGCTGCTGGAACGCAGCTACGGAAGCCTGGAAGGTTCAAAACGTAGTAGATGAGACGCATGACGCGCATTCCTCCACCCAATCCTCCGGCTGTTTCCGGTTGCTGGACCGCAACTACAGGAAGATACTAGCAGGCTTAGATGGGGATTGCGCCCAAGGGTTTCCGGCCTTTTGGACCGCACACAGCGGAAGTTTATAGCCTTGTTGATTGTCATGACAACTCGTCCATCTGGGGGACATAAACAGGACATATATTAGAACATACATAAATACGAGAAGTTCTTATGCTGAGCATATTAGAAAACACATAAATACGAGAAATTCTTATGCTGAGCATATTAGAAAACACATTAGTGACCTAAACGTCAGAATACCAGAAAGCACACTACTGTTTTAAATGCCAAAATACCATAATACCATATACCGGGGATTCTTTATTATTATTTATTATTTATTGTTCCCCTTAAAAATAGGGATGTCTCAACAGTCAATGCCACTAGGGATAAAAAGGAGAATAAAGAAAATTTTACATACTCTTTCATCACCACCTATACAGAAGAGCATAAAACGATAGAAAAAATCTTTAAAAAACATTGGGGAATTTTGCAAAATGACCCCATTCTAAAAAACCTGATACCTGAACGACCAAAGCACATTTATAGAAAGGCTCCAAACATACGTACAAATCTAGTCAAGAGTAATTTTTCATCTAAACCCCCACTATCTAGGATCTCTACCAAAGGCTTCTTCCGATGCGGTAGTTGCATTGGATGTAGAAACATCAAAAGCACAGGTACTAGTAAAATTACTGAATACACTATCAATGGCTATAAAGTAAAAATTGATGATTTTATCACATGTAGTACAAAAAATGTGGTTTACACAGTGGAGTGTAGTTGCCATAAACATTATATCGGGAGAACATCCAGGGCCCTTAAAATAAGATTGGGGGAACATGTGAGGAATGTGAAAAAGGGACTGGAATCCCACTCACTTTCCTCCCATTTTAAGGCAACACATAACTGTTCTCCACAAGAAATGATTTCTTTTTGTGGCCTAAAGGTAGCAAAGGGCAATATAAGACAGAAGGATGACGCAACACCCTTGGCGAAATCAGAAATGAATCTCATTTTTAATTGTAACACTTTGATACCAGGGGGTCTGAATAGCGATTTCGAGCTAAAATGGTTCCTTTAAGACCCATTTTAGACACCCCTGCAAGACATATATAGTCATTTCCTTCTTGCCCTTCGCTTCTAAAAATGGTCTTATGCCATCTGACAGTGGGGAACAATAAATAATAAATAATAATAAAGAATCCCCGGTATATGGTATTATGGTATTTTGGCATTTAAAACAGTAGTGTGCTTTCTGGTATTCTGACGTTTAGGTCACTAATGTGTTTTCTAATATGCTCAGCATAAGAATTTCTCGTATTTATGTGTTTTCTAATATGCTCAGCATAAGAATTTCTCGTATTTATGTATGTTCTAATATATGTCCTGTTTATGTCCCCCAGATGGACGAGTTGTCATGACAATCAACAAGGCTATAAACTTCCGCTGTGTGCGGTCCAAAAGGCCGGAAACCCTTGGGCGCAATCCCCATCTAAGCCTGCTAGTATCTTCCTGTAGTTGCGGTCCAGCAACCGGAAACAGCCGGAGGATTGGGTGGAGGAATACGCGTCATGCGTCTCATCTACTACGTTTTGAACCTTCCAGGCTTCCGTAGCTGCGTTCCAGCAGCCGGAAGCAGCGGCTTGTAAATACACAAGAAAACGCCGCTATGTAATACAGCTCTATATGCAGCGAGGATGAGATCGCTCCACCTATATCCATTGGAGGGAGGATATGTTTCCAGGAATGGTCATCTGTCTGGCCAGGTATTTGGTCAAAACCCCAGTATCACGCAAATGCCCGGAGGGTTGTCATGGCAACCGTCTGATCCGGAAATAATAATGTATGTGACAAGGACTTATGAGGACTCTATTGCTTCAAAACAATACAATTTTTGTAGTGTAACATTTTAATGGAATGTATATTTATACATGTAATGACATATGCATTTCTATTATGGACAGTGAGGGTAACACGATAATCGTGACATCACTTCCTGTTTGGGTCAATGAGGCTGCTCATGGTATAAAAGAATGGCCTCACACTCCCCACAGGCATGTCTTGAAAAAGGTGTTTTACACACCGAAACGCGTCGACAGCCAGTGTGGAGTGTGAGCAGCCATCACCCTTACCCATTTCATCGACATTGGATGTATGTATTTTTCAGATTTTACCTATTTTTAAAAAAAAAAAAATTTTTTTTTTTTAAATTTTTTTTGGTCTTTGGATTTTTTTTGGGAATTTTTTTGGTTTTATATTGCTGATAATTGTGGACCTTGCATGGTCGAAATATTGTACCCCCCTTTTTATTGCTATGGTCTCTTCCATGTGTTGTGGAGATAGAGGCTGCACAGAATCAAAATAAAAATATTTTTTTACTTTTCTAAATACCCTTGAAATTCGAATATCTTATTACGGATCATAAACTCTTTTTCTCCCGGTATATATACCTACCATTGGTGTGAGAGGAGGGACCTCGATAGAAATATAGAGCAAAGAAAACGCTATGGGAACACAAAGACTTGCCTTATCGTAAGTCTGGTACGCCACCCCCTTAAAACATACCAACCTTTAGGTATATTACATACGGTTCCTTATGGTGAAGGTTTCTGACGGTGGAGGATTCTAATCATTTTCACATAAAGATACCTTTATGCACTTTAAGAAGCACAACATAGTGTGAGTCTTGGTACGCTTTTGTATTCCTACCGATTGTAATTTATCACACGACACAAAAGCCGTTTTTTTCAAAGCTGGTCTACACATTGTTCAATTTTTCACTTTGCATATACTACACGGATATGAGATTCTGAAAATTTTCTGAGAAGCAGAGGATGTAAAGAACCTGCTACGGGCTTAGATCTCTTCAGACCTACCGTGAGTGGGGTACGCCCATCCTATGCACTTATTTTTGGCACATTTATAAAGAAACCTTTATAGGTGTACCCCCACCTTTCATTTGGTGAGTGAGGTATGCTTACAAAAAGGAAAAATTCACGTTGTAGGCCCATTTAAAGGGGCCTACCACCTTTTCAGAGCAAGTCTACACATTGTTTATTTTCTCACTTTTGTATATACCACATGGATGTGAGACTCTGAAACCATCTGAATAACAGAGGACGTAAAGTAACCGCTACGGGCTTATACATCGTCTAAACTTCTTTAAAATTTAAAATTATTTAAAAAAGAAACCTTTATAGGTGTACCCCCACCTTTCATTTGGTGAGTGAGGTACGCTTACAAAAAGGAATAACCTAGTTCTAGGTCCACTTAAAGGGACCCATCACTTTTCATTACAAATCTACACAAATTACACTTTTTTATTTTTCATGTACACAAAAAAATCGGGAGAATAAAAGGGAGGATCATTTAGATGAAAATCAAGGAAAAATAAGATAAAGAAAACGCTACGTGTTTGTACACCACCATATATTCTGTGAGTGGCGTACGCCCGTCTATTTCCCTTCCTGTTTCCGTGTGCCTCGTCTTTAAAGTTTTCTGAAACACATGGAATGATATGTAACAGTTGGCTCTTCTCTTCTTGTTTGGTCGGTTCCCCACATCGGAAATACATCGAGAGTGAATACTCAAGGTGGTGACTATATCGATTGAGACATTGACGCTCTACATTTTTCACAACATCGCGCCGCAGAAGTCTGGAACTCCAACTTTTTGTATTGTATGGTCTTATTTTGGTTATTAGGTGATAACTATAGGATAGTACAGACTCGAGGCTGCGCCAGCGCCAGCAGGTGGCCATTTCCTATACTGTTTTCTTGTGTAAGTGTATAAATGGCACCATGGCCTATAAATGGGAAAAGGTATAGCACTATTTTGTATGTTAGTGGTGTATTGCTTTCAGACCAATAAGGCTGTCTAATTTAGTACCTTGTACAGATATATGTGTAACTGTATATTGTGGCACACTATTTAACCTGTTGTTTTCACCCATGGTTGGTGAGTATTTTGGATCTCCTACTTCTTTCACCCTGTCTGCTTTGTATGTGTGGCAAAGGCAAGGTCAGTGATGCCAACCTATGGCAAGGGTTTCTTGGCGATGCGATGTTTTTGCCGATTGTTGGGCGCATACACAATGTTCATGTCAATATGAATAATAAAGTTTATACCAAAAAGTACACTTCACAACCAATCACAAGACATGAGTATTTATCATGCGCCATAGCTAAAATGGCTTCTTACGGACGTGCAGCACCTTTCTCCACCGCGGAGCTGCTGGCCCTAGTTGCCGTAATGGAGCAGAGGCTGGGGCGTGCGGGCCCATATATCTCGAATCGAGACAAGCGCCGGGCGTACATTGCTGCCCGGCGCAGGATACTCGCCCGCACACACGTGCGGAGGACTGTCGCCCAGCTGGAGAGGCGATGATCCGACCTGCAGAGGCGCCAGCCAGAGCTCCTTCAGTGTTTGAGGCGCCGTATTTAACGGTGTAAGTTTTTTCGCTATTCATACATGATTAACAGTGAATCCTTTCATTTTCACATTAGTAACAAATTTATTAACATGAGGTAAAGTGGGTGTTGATATACTATATATGTGTGATACTTCCTCTTTCACATGCAGTAATGGGGATATAATATGTAATTGTAATAGAAATTTGACTGTAAAATGACACTCATCCATTTTGTTAATTTTTCCCACAGCGCGGGAGAGAGCCAGACAGGCCCGTGAGGAGGCCCAGGAGGAGGCCCAGGAGGAGGTGGAGGAGGCGGGCCAGGAGGAGGTGGAGGAGGCGGGCCAGGTGGAGGTGGAGGAGGCGGGCCAGGTGGAGTTGGAGGAGGAGGAGGAGGCGGGCCAGGTGGAGGTGGAGGAGGAGGAGGAGGGCCGCCAGGAGGCGAAACACTTCCACTCCACTCCCCCTACACACACCCCTCCCCCTAGCCACTCACCAACCTCCTCATTCTCCCTGCCTTCCCCACCCATCTACCCTGGTCATGATGACCCACCCCTACCCACCACCCAGCAATGTGGAGGCTGAAATGGGTGTGGAGCTGGCAGGCAGTGGTACGTAGACGTAATGCCTCATTACTGACTTAGGTACAGTTTGTTATGTTGCACAGCTGATTACATTTTGCTTTACTATAGTAAAGACTAGTAAAACCAAGTGGTTAGCAACAGACACACTTTGGGGTTATAGGGCCCTGCTGCAAACGTAGAATCTGGAGGCTCATTTAGGTGATTATTGATTATTTATGGAGGGTCTTTCTATACAAGAACAAATAATACATAACTGGAGTATAGCAGTTTAGCTATTAAGCAGTGACATGCAGGTATATATGTATGGCAAAATGTGACAAGTTCTAGTGGATGTAGCTTTCTAGTACATTGGTGAGTGTTAAGGCAGGACAAGTGTGAGTGAGGCTCAAGTGTTGTTGTGCTTTTGATACATACATTGGCAATGTTATAAGTAACATATTGTGTAGTGTAAGCCGCTGTGTGTGTGTCACCATCATAGTATTTATTTGAATTTGAAACACTATTGGCTATTTAATTGTGGATATGTATGATTTATCATGCTGTAGGTACTTAGGATTGAATGTAGGTATCACAATGTGCAATGTCAACCTGAATAGCATACTTTAATGTTGAACCCCCTTTAACATGCCCACAGATGACCAGAGGGAAGAAGGCGAGGGTGTGCGAGGGGCCCTCCTAAGGCTGCGCCAGCACCTGCTCCTCCTGGCAGCGGATGTGCAGGACCTCTGTGACCTGCTGCTATAAATGTTTTATAATTTGTTTTGTACTTAAATAAATGTTTATATGAAAGTTAAAATTGGTCTGTGTGTTATTGTATTATTTTACAGTATAAGTATAAATAGTGGTGTTTATTTATGTAAGGTGCAAAAGGTATATACAGTATATAGATGGGTTTATTGCATACAAGTGGTTAAAAGTGAAGGGTAATGTAAAGATGTACATAGTGTGTTGATGTGTATGTGTGTGTTTGCATGTGAAGAATAATTTATGATGTAATATGCATACATAACACATGGGCGTAAAGGGCCAAGAAAGAATGTTGTGAACTTAGCATGATGTAAGGGTTAATCTAAAGTGATAGTAATGTGTTTAATGATAATTCGAAAAATAATAGATGACCATTAAAAACAATCCCTTTTTAATGAGGTAGCCTAATTGCATAAGTGTGTCATGTGTGTGATGTATGAGTTCCGATGATAGTAGAAGGTTTTGCAGAAATACACCGCATCGGTGCGTACGGCCAGGTTCCCGTCCGTTCTGACGCTGTAAGAACGTGCAGACGCTGTAAGACCGTGCAGAATATGTGTGTGTCCACCGCACACGCATGGTTTGGATGTCGTCCGTAAACACGCCCTGTTCTTAAAGAGTGAGTCCGTCCGAATGCGGAGGACCGGTGGGCGTTTCTTTGTACGATGTCCGCACAGCGTGGCGTGCGGTCCGCTCTAAAAGAATTCGGAAAATTACGCACCAACCAGAATAACCTCCTACATGACAAATCTGCAGTTATACTTGAATAGCCGCTAAACCTAGCTACTTGGATTGAAACCAATTTTATTGAACATAATTTGTTCTGAAGGTAGAGCTAATAAATTGGATAGTATATATACCTGAATAAATGCAGGTGCAATTACTAGCACCGCTGCCTGACTTTACACTAGTGCAAATAAATACAATTTAGTTCCCAGGTGTTGATCTGTAGGGCGGCAATATATAATGTGGCATGTTCAGCAAGCAGAGGGAGTTACACCCACGATTTCAACAAAGATAAAGGTATAAAGACAACCTACGGTGGCAATTCAGGTACACCTGAAGTCATTAGTGTGAAGGAAGCCGGCTCATACCTGAAGTCATTAGTGTGAAGGAAGCCGACTCATACCTGAAGTCATTAGTGTGGAGGAAGCCGGCTCATACCTGAAGTCATTAGTGTGAAGGAAGCCGACTCATACCCGCTGTCCTTAGTGTGGAGGAAGCCGACTCATACCTAATGTCATTAGTGTGGAGGAAGCCGACTCATACCTGATGTCATTAGTGTGAAGGAAGCCGACTCATACCCGCTGTCATTAGTGTGGAGGAAGCCAGCTCATACCTGATGTCATTAGTGTGGAGGATGCCGACTCATACCCGCTGTCATTAGTGTGGAGGAAGCCGGATCATACCCGCTGTCATTAGTGTGGAGGAAGACGACTCACACCTGATGTCATTAGTGTGAAGGAAGCCGACTCATACCCGCTGTCATTAGTGTGGAGGAAGCCGGCTCATACCTGATGTCATTAGTGTGGAGGAAGCCGACTCATACCTGAAGTCATTAGTGTGAAGGAAGCCGACTCATACCCGATGTCATTAGTGTGGAGGAAGCCGACTCATACCTAATGTCATTAGTGTGGAGGAAGCCGACTCATACCTGAAGTCATTAGTGTGAAGGAAGCCGACTCACACCCGCTGTCCTTAGTGTGGAGGAAGCCGGCTCATACCCGCTGTCATTAGTGTGGAGGAAGCCGGCTCATACCTGATGTCATTAGTGTGGAGGAAGCCGACTCATACCTGAAGTCATTAGTGTGAAGGAAGCCGACTCATACCCGCTGTCCTTAGTGTGGAGGAAGCCGACTCATACCTAATGTCATTAGTGTGGAGGAAGACGACTCATACCTGATGTCATTAGTGTGAAGGAAGCCGACTCATACCCGCTGTCATTAGTGTGGAGGAAGCCGACTCATACCTAATGTCATTAGTGTGGAGGAAGCCGACTCATACCTGATGTCATTAGTGTGAAGGAAGCCGACTCATACCCGCTGTCATTAGTGTGGAGGAAGCCAGCTCATACCTGATGTCATTAGTGTGGAGGATGCCGACTCATACCCGCTGTCATTAGTGTGGAGGAAGCCGGTTCATACCCGCTGTCATTAGTGTGGAGGAAGACTACTCATACCTGATGTCATTAGTGTGAAGGAAGGCGACTCATACCCGCTGTCATTAGTGTGGAGGAAGCCAGCTCATACCTGATGTCATTAGTGTGGAGGATGCCGACTCATTCCCGCGGTCATTAGTGTGGAGGAAGCCAGCTCATACCCGCTGTCATTAGTGTGGAGGAAGCCAGCTCATACCTGATGTCATTAGTGTGGCGGATGCCGGCTCATACCCGCTGTCATTAGTGTGGAGGAAGACGACTCATACCTGATGTCATTAGTGTGGAGGAAGGCGACTCATACCTGATGTCATTAGTGTGGAGGAAGCCGACTCATACCCGCTGTCATTAGTGTGGAGGAAGCCAGCTCATACCTGATGTCATTAGTGTGGAGGAAGCCGACTCATACCCGCTGTCATTTGTGTGGAGGAAGCCAGCTCATACCCGCTGTCATTAGTGTGGAGGAAGCCAGCTCATACCTGATGTCATTAGTGTGGAGGATGCCGACTCATACCCGCTGTCATTAGTGTGGAGGAAGCCGGCTCATACCCGCTGTCATTAGTGTGGAGGAAGACGACTCATACCTGATGTCATTAGTGTGAAGGAAGCCGACTCATACCCGCTGTCATTAGTGTGGAGGAAGCCGACTCATACCTGATGTCATTAGTGTGGAGGAAGCCAACTCATACCCACTGTCATTAGTATGGAGGAAGCCGGCTCATACCTGATGTCATTAGTGTGGAGGAAGCCGACTCATACTTGCGATCATTAGTGTGGAGGAAGCCGGCTCATACCCACTGTCATTAGTGTGGAGGAAGCCGACTCATACCTGATGTCATTAGTGTGAAGGAAGCCAACTCATACCCCCTTTCATTAGTGTGGAGGAAGACGACTCATACCTGATGTCATTAGTGTGAAGGAAGCCAACTCATACCCGCTGTCATTAGTGTGGAGGAAGCTGACTCATACCCGCTTTCATTAGTGTGGAGGAAGCCGGCTCATACCTGATGTCATTAGTGTGGAGGAAGCTGCTCATACCCACTGTCATTAGTGTGGAGGAAGCCAGCTCATACCTAATGTCATTAGTGTGGAGGAAGCCGGCTCATACCTGAATTCATTAGTGTGGAGGAAGCCGACTCATACCCGCTGTCCTTAGTTTGGAGGAAGCGGGCTCATACCTGATGTCATTAGTGTGGCGGATGCCGGCTCATACCCACTGTCATTAGTGTGGAGGAAAGCCAGCTCATACCTGCAGTCATTTATGTGGAGTAAGCCGGCTCATACCCACTGTCATTAGTGTGGAGGAAGCCAGCTCATACCTGATGTCATTAGTGTGGAGGAAGCCGACTCATACTTGCGATCATTAGTGTGGAGGAAGCCGGCTCATACCCACTGTCATTAGTGTGGAGGAAGCCGACTCATACCTGATGTCATTAGTGTGAAGGAAGCCGACTCATACCCGCTGTCATTAGTGTGGAGGAAGCCAGCTCATACCAGATGTCATTAGTGTGGCGGATGCCGGCTCATACCCGCTGTCATTAGTGTGGAGGAAGACGACTCATACCTGATGTCATTAGTGTGGAGGAAGGCGACTCATACGTGATGTCATTAGTGTGAAGAAAGCCGACTCATACCCGCTGTCATTAGTGTGGAGGAAGCCAGCTCATACCTGATGTCATTAGTGTGGAGGATGCCGACTCATACCCGCTGTCATTAGTGTAGAGGAAGCCAGCTCATACCCGCTGTCATTAGTGTGGAGGAAGCCAGCTCATACCCGCTGTCATTAGTGTGGAGGAAGACGATTAATACCTGATGTCATTAGTGTGAAGGAAGCTGACTCATACCTGATGTCATTAGTGTGAAGGAAGCCGAATCATACCCGCTGTCATTAGTGTGGAGGAAGCCGACTCATACCTGATGTCATTAGTGTGAAGGAAGCCGACTCATACCCACTGTCATTAGTGTGGAGGAAGGCAGTTCATACCCGCTGTCATTAGTGTGGAGGAAGCTAGCTTATACCTCATGTCATTAGCGTGGAGGAAGCCGACTCATACTTGCAGTCATTAGTGTGGAGGAAGCCGGCTCATACCCACTGTCATCAGTGTGGAGGAAGCCGACTCATACCTGATGTCATTAGTGTGGAGGAAGCCGACTCATACCTGATGTCATTAGTGTGAAGGAAGCCAACTCATACCCGCTTTCATTAGTGTGGAGGAAGCCGGCTCATACCTGATGTCATTAGTGTGGAGGAAGCCGACTCATACCTGATGTCATTAGTGTGGAGGAAGCCGACTCATACCCGCTTTCATTAGTGTGGAGGAAGCCGGCTCATACCTGATGTCATTAGTGTGGAGGAAGCCGCTCATACCCACTGTCATTAGTGTGGAGGAAGCCAGCTCATACCTGATGTCATTAGTGTGGCGGATGCCGGCTCATACCTAATGTCATTAGTGTGGAGGAAGTCGACTCATACCCGATGTCATTAGTGTGGAGGATGCCGACTCATACCCGCTGTCATTAGTGTGGAGGAAGCCAGCTCATACCCGCTGTCATTAGTGTGGAGGAAGACGACTCATACCCGATGTCATTAGTGTGAAGGAAGCCGACTCATACCCGCTGTCATTAGTGTGGAGGAAGCCAGCTCATACCTGATGTCATTAGTGTGGAGGAAGCCGACTCATACCTAATGTCATTAGTGTGGAGGAAGCCGACTCATACCTGATGTCATTAGTGTGAAGGAAGCCAGCTCATACCTGAAGTCATTAGTGTGGAGGATGCCGACTCATACCCGCTGTCATTAGTGTGGAGGAAGGCAGTTCATACCCGCTGTCATTATTGTGAGGAAAGCCAGCTCATACCTGCCGTCATTAGTGTGGAGGAAGCCGGCTCATACCCACTGTCATTAGTGTGGAGGAAGCCAGCTCATACCTGATGTCATTAATTCGGAGGAAGCCGACTCATACTTGCGTCATTAGTGTGGAGGAAGCCGGCTCATACCCACTGTCATTAGTGTGGAGGAAGCCGACTCATACCTGATGTCATTAGTGTGGAGGAAGCCGACTCATACCTGATGTTATTAGTGTGAAGGAAGCCAACTCATACCCGCTTTCATTAGTGTGGAGGAAGCCGGCTCATACCTGATGTCATTAGTGTGGAGGAAGCCGACTCATACCTGATGTCATTAGTGTGGAGGAAGCCGGCTCATACCTGATGTCATTAGTGTGGAGGAAGCCGCTCATACCCACTGTCATTAGTGTGGAGGAAGCCAGCTCATACCTGATATCATTAGTGTGGAGGAAGCCGGCTCATACCTGAAGTCATTAGTGTGGAGGAAGCCGACTCATACCCGCTGTCCTTAGTGTGGAGGAAGCGGGCTCTTACCTGATGTCATTAGTGTGGCGGATGCCGACTCATACCCGCTGTCATTAATGTGGAGGAAGCCAGCTCATACCTGATGTCATTAGTGTGGAGGATGCCGACTCATACCCGCTGTCATTAGTGTGGAGGAAGCCGGCTCATACCCGCTGTCATTAGTGTGGAGGAAGACGACTCATACCTGATGTCATTAGTGTGAAGGAAGCCGACTCATACCCGCTGTCATTAGTGTGGAGGAAGCCAGCGTATACCTGATGTCCTTAGTGTGGAGGAAGCGGGCTCTTACCTGATGTCATTAGTGTGGCGGATGCTGACTCATACCCGCTGTCATTAGTGTGAAGGAAGCCAGCTCATACCCGCTGTCATTAGTGTGGAGGAAGACGACTCATACCCGATGTCATTAGTGTGAAGGAAGCCGACTCATATCCGCTGTCATTAGTGTGGAGGAAGCCAGCTCATACCTGATGTCATTAGCGTGGAGGAAGCCGAATCATACCTAATGTCATTAGTGTGGAGGAAGCCGACTGATACCTGATGTCATTAGTGTGAAGGAAGCCAGCTCATACCTGATGTCATTAGTGTGAAGGAAGCCGACTCATACCCGCTGTCAATAGTGTGGAGGAAGCCAGCTCATACCTGATGTCATTAGTGTGGCGGATGCCGACTCATACCCGCTGTCATTAGTGTGGAGGAAGCCAGCTCATACCTGATGTCATTAGTGTGGAGGATGCCGACTCATACCCGCTGTCATTAGTGTGGAGGAAGCCGGCTCATACCCGCTGTCATTAGTGTGGAGGAAGACGACTCATACCTGATGTCATTAGTGTAAAGGAAGCCGACTCATACCCGCTGTCATTAGTGTGGAGGAAGCCAGCTCATACCTGATGTCATTAGTGTGGCGAATGCCGGCTCATACCCGCTGTCATTAGTGTGGAGGAAGACGACTCATACCTGATATCATTAGTGTGGAGGAAGGCGACTCATACCTGATGTCATTAGTGTGAAGGAAGCCGACTCATACCCGCTGTCATTAGTGTGGAGGAAGCCAGCTCATACCCGCTGTCATTAGTGTGGAGGAAGCCAGCTCATACCCGCTGTCATTAGTGTGGAGGAAGACGACTCATACCTGATGTCATTAGTGTGAAGGAAGCCGACTCATACCCGCTGTCATTAGTGTGGAGGAAGCCAACTCATACCTGATGTCATTAGTGTGAAGGAAGCCAACTCATACCCACTGTCATTAGTGTGGAGGAAGCCGGCTCATACCTGATGTCATTAGTGTGGAGGAAGCCAGCTTAAACCTCATGTCATTAGTGTGGAGGAAGCCGACTCATACTTGCGGTCATTAGTGTGGCGGAAGCCGGCTCATACCCACTGTCATTAGTGTGGAGGAAGCCGACTCATACCTGATGTCATTAGTGTGGAGGAAGCCGACTCATACCTGATGTCATTAGTGTGAAGGAAGCCGCCTCATACCCACTTTCATTAGTGTGGAGGAAGCCGGCTCATACCTGATGTCATTAGTGTGGAGGAAGCCGACTCATACCTGATGTCATTAGTGTGGAGGAAGCTGACTTATACCCGCTTTCATTAGTGTGGAGAAAGCCGGCTCATACCTGATGTCATTAGTGTGGAGGAAGCCGCTCATACCCACTGTCATTAGTGTGGAGGAAGCCAGCTCATACCTGATGTCATTAGTGTGGAGGAAGCCGGCTCATACCTGAAGTCATTAGTGTGGAGGAAGCCGACTCATACCCGCTGTCATTAGTGTGGAGGAAGCCACTCATACCCATTGTCATTAGTGTGGAGGAAGCCAGCTCATACCTGATGTCATTAGTGTGGAGGAAGCGGGCTCATACCTGATGTCATTAGTGTGGCGGATGCCGGCTCATACCTAATGTAATTAGTGTGGAGGAAGCCGACTCATACCTGATGTCATTAGTGTGAAGGAAGCCAACTCATACCCGCTGTCATTAGTGTGGAGGAAGCCAGCTCATACCTGATGTCATTAGTGTGGAGGATGCCGACTCATACCCGCTGTCATTAGTGTGGAGGAAGCCAGCTCATACCCGCTGTCATTAGTGTGGAGGAAGCCAGCTCATACCCGCTGTCATTAGTGTGGAGGAAGACGACTCATACCTGATGTCATTAGTGTGAAGGAAGCCGTCTCATACCCGCTGTCATTAGTGTGGAGTAAGCCGGCTCATACCCACTGTCATTAGTGTGGAGGAAGCCAGCTTATACCTCATGTCATTAGTGTGGAGGAAGCCGACTCATACTTGCGGTCATTAGTGTGGAGGAAGCCGACTCATACCCGCTGTCAATAGTGTGGAGGAAGCCAGCTCATACCTGATGTCATTAGTGTGGCGGATGCCGACTCATACCCGCTGTCATTAGTGTGGAGGAAGCCAGCTCATACCTGATGTCATTAGTGTGGAGGATGCCGACTCATACCCGCTGTCATTAGTGTGGAGGAAGCCGGCTCATACCCGCTGTCATTAGTGTGGAGGAAGACGACTCATACCTGATGTCATTAGTGTAAAGGAAGCCGACTCATACCCGCTGTCATTAGTGTGGAGGAAGCCAGCTCATACCTGATGTCATTAGTGTGGCGGATGCCGGCTCATACCCGCTGTCATTAGTGTGGAGGAAGACGACTCATACCTGATATCATTAGTGTGGAGGAAGGCGACTCATACCTGATGTCATTAGTGTGAAGGAAGCCGACTCATACCCGCTGTCATTAGTGTGGAGGAAGCCAGCTCATACCTGATGTCATTAGTGTGGAGGATGCCGACTCATACCCGCTGTCATTAGTGTGGAGGAAGCCAGCTCATACCCGCTGTCATTAGTGTGGAGGAAGCCAGCTCATACCCGCTGTCATTAGTGTGGAGGAAGACGACTCATACCTGATGTCATTAGTGTGAAGGAAGCCGACTCATACCCGCTGTCATTAGTGTGGAGGAAGCCGACTCATACCTGATGTCATTAGTGTGAAGGAAGCCAACTCATACCCACTGTCATTAGTGTGGAGGAAGCCGGCTCATACCTGATGTCATTAGTGTGGAGGAAGCCAGCTTAAACCTCATGTCATTAGTGTGGAGGAAGACGACTCATACTTGCGGTCATTAGTGTGGCGGAAGCCGGCTCATACCCACTGTCATTAGTGTGGAGGAAGACGACTCATACCTGATGTCATTAGTGTGGAGGAAGCCGACTCATACCTGATGTCATTAGTGTGAAGGAAGCCAACTCATACCCACTTTCATTAGTGTGGAGGAAGCCGGCTCATACCTGATGTCATTAGTGTGGAGGAAGCCGACTCATACCTGATGTGATTAGTGTGGAGGAAGCTGACTTATACCCGCTTTCATTAGTGTGGAGAAAGCCGGCTCATACCTGATGTCATTAGTGTGGAGGAAGCCGCTCATACCCACTGTCATTAGTGTGGAGGAAGCCAGCTCATACCTGATGTCATTAGTGTGGAGGAAGCCGGCTCATACCTGAAGTCATTAGTGTGGAGGAATCCGACTCATACCCGCTGTCATTAGTGTGGAGGAAGCCGCTCATACCCACTGTCATTAGTGTGGAGGAAGCCAGCTCATACCTGATGTCATTAGTGTGGAGGAAGCGGGCTCATACCTGATGTCATTAGTGTGGCGGATGCCGGCTCATACCTAATGTAATTAGTGTGGAGGAAGCCGACTCATACCTGATGTCATTAGTGTGAAGGAAGCCAACTCATACCCGCTGTCATTAGTGTGGAGGAAGCCAGCTCATACCTGATGTCATTAGTGTGGAGGATGCCGACTCATACCCGCTGTCATTAGTGTGGAGGAAGCCAGCTCATACCCGCTGTCATTAGTGTGGAGGAAGCCAGCTCATACCCGCTGTCATTAGTGTGGAGGAAGACGACTCATACCTGATGTCATTAGTGTGAATGAAGCCATCTCATACCCGCTGTCATTAGTGTGGAGGAAGACGACTCATACCCGCTGTCATTAGTGTGGAGGAAGCCAGCTCATACCTGATGTCATTAGTGTGGAGGAAGCCAGCTCATACCCGCGGTCATTAGTGTGAAGGAAGCCAGCTCATACCCGCTGTCATTAGTGTGGAGGAAGACGACTCATACCTGATGTCATTAGTGTGGAGGAAGCCGACTCATATCCGCTGTCATTAGTGTGGAGGAAGCCAGCTCATACCTGATGTCATTAGTGTGGAGGAAGCCAGCTCATACCCGCGGTCATTAGTGTGAAGGAAGCTGACTCATACCCGCTTTCATTAGTGTGGAGGAAGCCAACTCATACCTGATGTCATTAGTGTGGGGGAAGCCGACTCATACCTAATGTCATTAGTGTGGAGGAAGCCAGCTCATACCCGCTGTCATTAGTGTGGAGGAAGCCAGCTCATACCCGCTGTCATTAGTGTGGAGGAAGACGACTCATACCTGATGTCATTAGTGTGAATGAAGCCGTCTCATACCTGATGTCATTAGTGTGGAGGAAGCCGACTCATACCCGCTGTCATTAGTGTGGAGGAAGCCAGCTCATACCCGCGGTCATTAGTGTGAAGGAAGCTGACTCATACCCGCTGTCATTAGTGTGGAGGAAGCCGACTCATACCTGATGTCATTAGTGTGGGGGAAGCCGACTCATACCTAATGTCATTAGTGTGGAGGAAGCCGACTCATACCTGATGTCATTAGTGTGAAGGAAGACGACTCATACCTGATGTCATAAGTGTGAAGGAAGCCAACTCATACCCGCTGTCATTAGTGTGGAGGAAGCCGACTCATACCTGATGTCATTAGTGTGAAGGAAGCCAACTCATACCTGATGTCATTAGTGTGAAGGAAGCCAACTCATACCCACTGTCATTAGTGTGGAGTAAGCCAGCTCATACCTGATGTCATTAGTGTGGAGGAAGCCAGCTTATACCTGATGTCATTAGTGTGGGGGAAGCCGACTCATACCTAATGTCATTAGTGTGGAGGAAGCCGACTCATACCTGATGTCATTAGTGTGAAGGAAGCCAGCTCATACCTGATGTCATTAGTGTGGAGGATGCCGACTCATACCCGCTGTCATTAGTGTGGCGGAAGGCAGTTCATACCCGCTGTCACTAGTGTGAGGAAAGCCAGCTCATACCTGCGGTCATTTATGTGGAGTAAGCCGGCTCATACCCACTGTCATTAGTGTGGAGGAAGCCAGCTTATACCTCATGTCATTAGTGTGGAGGAAGCCGACTCATACTTGCGGTCATTAGTGTGGAGGAAGCCGGCTCATACCCACTGTCATTAGTGTGGAGGAAGCCGACTCATACCTGATGTCATTAGTGTGGAGGAAGCCGACTCATACCTGATGTCATTAGTGTAAAGGAAGCCAACTCATACCCGCTTTCATTAGTGTGGAGGAAGCCGGCTCATACCTGATGTCATTAGTGTGGAGGAAGCCGACTCATACCTGATGTCATTAGTGTGGAGGAAGCTGACTCATACCCGCTTTCATTAGTGTGGAGGAAGCCGGCTCATACCTGATGTCATTAGTGTGGAGGAAGCTGCTCATACCCACTGTCATTAGTGTGGAGGAAGCCAGCTCATACCTGATGTCATTAGTGTGGAGGAAGCCGGCTCATACCTGAATTCATTAGTGTGGAGGAAGCCGACTCATACCCGCTGTCCTTAGTTTGGAGGAAGCGGGCTCATACCTGATGTCATTAGTGTGAAGGAAGCCAGCTCATACCTGATGTCATTAGTGTGAAGGAAGCCGACTCATACCCGCTGTCAATAGTGTGGAGGAAGCCAGCTCATACCTGATGTCATTAGTGTGGCGGATGCCGACTCATACCCGCTGTCATTAGTGTGGAGGAAGCCAGCTCATACCTGATGTCATTAGTGTGGAGGATGCCGACTCATACCCGCTGTCATTAGTGTGGAGGAAGCCGGCTCATACCCGCTGTCATTAGTGTGGAGGAAGACGACTCATACCTGATGTCATTAGTGTAAAGGAAGCCGACTCATACCCGCTGTCATTAGTGTGGAGGAAGCCAGCTCATACCTGATGTCATTAGTGTGGCGGATGCCGGCTCATACCCGCTGTCATTAGTGTGGAGGAAGACGACTCATACCTGATATCATTAGTGTGGAGGAAGGCGACTCATACCTGATGTCATTAGTGTGAAGGAAGCCGACTCATACCCGCTGTCATTAGTGTGGCGGAAGCCAGCTCATACCTGATGTCATTAGTGTGGAGGATGCCGACTCATACCCGCTGTCATTAGTGTGGAGGAAGCCAGCTCATACCCGCTGTCATTAGTGTGGAGGAAGCCAGCTCATACCCGCTGTCATTAGTGTGGAGGAAGACGACTCATACCTGATGTCATTAGTGTGAAGGAAGCCGACTCATACCCGCTGTCATTAGTGTGGAGGAAGCCGACTCATACCTGATGTCATTAGTGTGAAGGAAGCCAACTCATACCCACTGTCATTAGTGTGGAGGAAGCCGGCTCATACCTGATGTCATTAGTGTGGAGGAAGCCAGCTTAAACCTCATGTCATTAGTGTGGAGGAAGCCGACTCATACTTGCGGTCATTAGTGTGGAGGAAACCGGCTCATACCCACTGTCATTAGTGTGGAGGAAGCCGACTCATACCTGATGTCATTAGTGTGGAGGAAGCCGACTCATACCTGATGTCATTAGTGTGAAGGAAGCCAACTCATACCCACTTTCATTAGTGTGGAGGAAGCCGGCTCATACCTGATGTCATTAGTGTGGAGGAAGCCGACTCATACCTGATGTCATTAGTGTGGAGGAAGCTGACTTATACCCGCTTTCATTAGTGTGGAGAAAGCCGGCTCATACCTGATGTCATTAGTGTGGAGGAAGCCGCTCATACCCACTGTCATTAGTGTGGAGGAAGCCAGCTCATACCTGATGTCATTAGTGTGGAGGAAGCCGGCTCATACCTGAAGTCATTAGTGTGGAGGAAGCCGACTCATACCCGCTGTCATTAGTGTGGAGGAAGCCGCTCATACCCACTGTCATTAGTGTGGAGGAAGCCAGCTCATACCTGATGTCATTAGTGTGGAGGAAGCGGGCTCATACCTGATGTCATTAGTGTGGCGGATGCCGGCTCATACCTAATGTAATTAGTGTGGAGGAAGCCGACTCATACCTGATGTCATTAGTGTGAAGGAAGCCGACTCATACCCGCTGTCATTAGTGTGGAGGAAGCCAGCTCATACCTGATGTCATTAGTGTGGAGGATGCCGACTCATACCCGCTGTCATTAGTGTGGAGGAAGCCAGCTCATACCCGCTGTCATTAGTGTGGAGGAAGCCAGCTCATACCCGCTGTCATTAGTGTGGAGGAAGACGACTCATACCTGATGTCATTAGTGTGAAGGAAGCCGTCTCATACCCGCTGTCATTAGTGTGGAGGAAGCCGACTCATACCTGATGTCATTAGTGTAAAGGAAGCCAACTCATACCTGATGTCATTAGTGTGAAGGAAGCCAACTCATACCCACTGTCATTAGTGTGGAGGAAGCCAGCTCATACCTGATGTCATTAGTGTGGAGGAAGCCAGCTCATACCCGCGGTCATTAGTGTGAAGGAAGCTGACTCATACCCGCTGTCATTAGTGTGGAGGAAGCCGACTCATACCTGATGTCATTAGTGTGGGGGAAGCCGACTCATACCTAATGTCATTAGTGTGGAGGAAGCCGACTCATACCTGATGTCATTAGTGTGAAGGAAGACGACTCATACCCGATGTCATTAGTGTGAAGGAAGCCAACTCATACCCGCTGTCATTAGTGTGGAGGAAGCCGACTCATACCTGATGTCATTAGTGTGAAGGAAGCCAACTCATACCCGATGTCATTAGTGTGAAGGAAGCCAACTCATACCCACTGTCATTAGTGTGGAGGAAGCCGACTCATACCCGATGTCATTAGTGTGGAGGAAGCCAGCTCATACCCGCTGTCATTAGTGTGGAGGAAGCCGACTCATACCTGATGTCATTAGTGTGGAGGAAGCCGACTCATACCTGATGTCATTAGTGTGAAGGAAGCCAGCTCATACCTGATGTCATTAGTGTGGGGGAAGCCGACTCATACCTAATGTCATTAGTGTGGAGGAAGCCGACTCATACCTGATGTCATTAGTGTGAAGGAAGCCAGCTCATACCTGATGTCATTAGTGTGGAGGATGCCGACTCATACCCGCTGTCATTAGTGTGGAGGAAGGCAGTTCATACCCGCTGTCACTAGTGTGAGGAAAGCCAGCTCATACCTGCGGTCATTTATGTGGAGTAAGCCGGCTCATACCCACTGTCATTAGTGTGGAGGAAGCCAGCTTATACCTCATGTCATTAGTGTGGAGGAAGCCGACTCATACTTGCGGTCATTAGTGTGGAGGAAGCCGGCTCATACCCACTGTCATTAGTGTGGAGGAAGCCGACTCATACCTGATGTCATTAGTGTGGAGGAAGCCGACTCATACCTGATGTCATTAGTGTAATGGAAGCCAACTCATACCCGCTTTCATTAGTGTGGAGGAAGCCGGCTCATACCTGATGTCATTAGTGTGGAGGAAGCCGACTCATACCTGATGTCATTAGTGTGGAGGAAGCTGACTCATACCCGCTTTCATTAGTGTGGAGGAAGCCGGCTCATACCTGATGTCATTAGTGTGGAGGAAGCTGTTCATACCCACTGTCATTAGTGTGGAGGAAGCCAGCTCATACCTGATGTCATTAGTGTGGAGGAATCCGGCTCATACCTGAATTCATTAGTGTGGAGGAAGCCGACTCATACCCACTGTCCTTAGTTTGGAGGAAGCGGGCTCATACCTGATGTCATTAGTGTGGCGGATGCCGGCTCATACCCGCTGTCATTAGTGTGGAGGAAGGCAGTTCATACCCGCTGTCATTAGTGTGGAGGAAGCCGACTCATACTTGCGGTCATTAGTGTGGAGGAAGCCGGCTCGTACCCACTGTCATTAGTGTGGAGGAAGCCGACTCATACCTGATGTCATTAGTGTGGAGGAAGCCGACTCATACCTGATGTCATTAGTGTGAAGGAAGCCAACTCATACCCCCTTTCATTAGTGTGGAGGAAGCCGGCTCATATCTGATGTCATTAGTGTGGAGGAAGCCAGCTTAAACCTCATGTCATTACTGTGGAGGAAGCCGACTCATACTTGCGGTCATTAGTGTGGAGGAAGCCGGCTCATACCCACTGTCATTAGTGTGGAGGAAGCCGACTCATACCTGATGTCATTAGTGTGGAGGAAGCCGACTCATACCTGATGTCATTAGTGTGAAGGAAGCCAACTCATACCCGCTTTCATTAGTGTGGAGGAAGCCGGCTCATACCTGATGTCATTAGTGTGGAGGAAGCCGACTCATACCTGATGTCATTAGTGTGGAGGAAGCTGACTTATACCCGCTTTCATTAGTGTGGAGAAAGCCGGCTCATACCTGATGTCATTAGTGTGGAGGAAGCCGCTCATACCCACTGTCATTAGTGTGGAGGAAGCCAGCTCATACCTGATGTCATTAGTGTGGAGGAAGCCGGCTCATACCTGAAGTCATTAGTGTGGAGGAAGCCGACTCATACACGCTGTCATTAGTGTGGAGGAAGCCGCTCATACCCACTGTCATTAGTGTGGAGGAAGCCAGCTCATACCTGATGTCATTAGTGTGGAGGAAGCGGGCTCATACCTGATGTCATTAGTGTGGCGGATGCCGGCTCATACCTAATGTAATTAGTGTGGAGGAAGCCGACTCATACCTGATGTCATTAGTGTGAAGGAAGCCGACTCATACCCGCTGTCATTAGTGTGGAGGAAGCCAGCTCATACCTGATGTCATTAGTGTGGAGGATGCCGACTCATACCCGCTGTCATTAGTGTGGAGGAAGCCAGCTCATACCCGCTGTCATTAGTTTGGAGGAAGCCAGCTCATACCCGCTGTCATTAGTGTGGAGGAAGCCGACTCATACCTGATGTCATTAGTGTGGAGGAAGACGACTCATACCTGATGTCATTAGTGTGGAGGAAGCCAGCTCATACCTGATGTCATTAGTGTGGAGGATGCCGACTCATACCCGCTGTCATTAGTGTGGAGGAAGCCAGCTCATACCCGCTGTCATTAGTTTGGATGAAGCCAGCTCATACCCGCTGTCATTAGTGTGGAGGAAGCCGACTCATACCTGATGTCATTAGTGTGAAGGAAGACGACTCATACCTGATGTCATTAGTGTGAAGGAAGCCAACTCATACCCACTTTTATTAGTGTGGAGGAAGCTGGCTCATACCTGATGTCATTAGTGTGGAGGATGCCGACTCATACCCGCTGTCATTAGTGTGGAGGAAGGCAGTTCATACCCGCTGTCACTAGTGTGAGGAAAGCCAGCTCATACCTGCGGTCATGTATGTGGAGTAAGCCGGCTCATACCCACTGTCATTAGTGTGGAGGAAGCCGACTCATACTTGCGGTCATTAGTGTGGAGGAAGCCGGCTCATACCCACTGTCATTAGTGTGGAGGAAGCCGACTCATACCTGATGTCATTAGTGTGGAGGAAGCCGACTCATACCTGATGTCATTAGTGTAAAGGAAGCCAACTCATTCCCGCTTTCATTAGTGTGGAGGAAGCCGGCTCATACCTGATGTCATTAGTGTGGAGGAAGCCGACTCATACCTGATGTCATTAGTGTGGAGGAAGCTGACTCATACCTGATGTCATTAGTGTGAAGGAAGACGACTCATACCCGATGTCATTAGTGTGAAGGAAGCCAACTCATACCCGCTGTCATTAGTGTGGAGGAAGCCGACTCATACCTGATGTCATTAGTGTGAAGGAAGCCAACTCATACCCGATGTCATTAGTGTGAAGGAAGCCAACTCATACCCACTGTCATTAGTGTGGAGGAAGCCGACTCATACCCGATGTCATTAGTGTGGAGGAAGCCAGCTCATACCCGCTGTCATTAGTGTGGAGGAAGCCGACTCATACCTGATGTCATTAGTGTGGAGGAAGCCGACTCATACCTGATGTCATTAGTGTGAAGGAAGCCAGCTCATACCTGATGTCATTAGTGTGGGGGAAGCCGACTCATACCTAATGTCATTAGTGTGGAGGAAGCCGACTCATACCTGATGTCATTAGTGTGAAGGAAGCCAGCTCATACCTGATGTCATTAGTGTGGAGGATGCCGACTCATACCCGCTGTCATTAGTGTGGAGGAAGGCAGTTCATACCCGCTGTCACTAGTGTGAGGAAAGCCAGCTCATACCTGCGGTCATTTATGTGGAGTAAGCCGGCTCATACCCACTGTCATTAGTGTGGAGGAAGCCAGCTTATACCTCATGTCATTAGTGTGGAGGAAGCCGACTCATACTTGCGGTCATTAGTGTGGAGGAAGCCGGCTCATACCCACTGTCATTAGTGTGGAGGAAGCCGACTCATACCTGATGTCATTAGTGTGGAGGAAGCCGACTCATACCTGATGTCATTAGTGTAATGGAAGCCAACTCATACCCGCTTTCATTAGTGTGGAGGAAGCCGGCTCATACCTGATGTCATTAGTGTGGAGGAAGCCGACTCATACCTGATGTCATTAGTGTGGAGGAAGCTGACTCATACCCGCTTTCATTAGTGTGGAGGAAGCCGGCTCATACCTGATGTCATTAGTGTGGAGGAAGCTGTTCATACCCACTGTCATTAGTGTGGAGGAAGCCAGCTCATACCTGATGTCATTAGTGTGGAGGAATCCGGCTCATACCTGAATTCATTAGTGTGGAGGAAGCCGACTCATACCCACTGTCCTTAGTTTGGAGGAAGCGGGCTCATACCTGATGTCATTAGTGTGGCGGATGCCGGCTCATACCCGCTGTCATTAGTGTGGAGGAAGGCAGTTCATACCCGCTGTCATTAGTGTGGAGGAAGCCGACTCATACTTGCGGTCATTAGTGTGGAGGAAGCCGGCTCGTACCCACTGTCATTAGTGTGGAGGAAGCCGACTCATACCTGATGTCATTAGTGTGGAGGAAGCCGACTCATACCTGATGTCATTAGTGTGAAGGAAGCCAACTCATACCCCCTTTCATTAGTGTGGAGGAAGCCGGCTCATATCTGATGTCATTAGTGTGGAGGAAGCCAGCTTAAACCTCATGTCATTACTGTGGAGGAAGCCGACTCATACTTGCGGTCATTAGTGTGGAGGAAGCCGGCTCATACCCACTGTCATTAGTGTGGAGGAAGCCGACTCATACCTGATGTCATTAGTGTGGAGGAAGCCGACTCATACCTGATGTCATTAGTGTGAAGGAAGCCAACTCATACCCGCTTTCATTAGTGTGGAGGAAGCCGGCTCATACCTGATGTCATTAGTGTGGAGGAAGCCGACTCATACCTGATGTCATTAGTGTGGAGGAAGCTGACTTATACCCGCTTTCATTAGTGTGGAGAAAGCCGGCTCATACCTGATGTCATTAGTGTGGAGGAAGCCGCTCATACCCACTGTCATTAGTGTGGAGGAAGCCAGCTCATACCTGATGTCATTAGTGTGGAGGAAGCCGGCTCATACCTGAAGTCATTAGTGTGGAGGAAGCCGACTCATACACGCTGTCATTAGTGTGGAGGAAGCCGCTCATACCCACTGTCATTAGTGTGGAGGAAGCCAGCTCATACCTGATGTCATTAGTGTGGAGGAAGCGGGCTCATACCTGATGTCATTAGTGTGGCGGATGCCGGCTCATACCTAATGTAATTAGTGTGGAGGAAGCCGACTCATACCTGATGTCATTAGTGTGAAGGAAGCCGACTCATACCCGCTGTCATTAGTGTGGAGGAAGCCAGCTCATACCTGATGTCATTAGTGTGGAGGATGCCGACTCATACCCGCTGTCATTAGTGTGGAGGAAGCCAGATCATACCCGCTGTCATTAGTTTGGAGGAAGCCAGCTCATACCCGCTGTCATTAGTGTGGAGGAAGCCGACTCATACCTGATGTCATTAGTGTGGAGGAAGACGACTCATACCTGATGTCATTAGTGTGGAGGAAGCCAGCTCATACCTGATGTCATTAGTGTGGAGGATGCCGACTCATACCCGCTGTCATTAGTGTGGAGGAAGCCAGCTCATACCCGCTGTCATTAGTTTGGAGGAAGCCAGCTCATACCCGCTGTCATTAGTGTGGAGGAAGCCGACTCATACCTGATGTCATTAGTGTGAAGGAAGACGACTCATACCTGATGTCATTAGTGTGAAGGAAGCCAACTCATACCCACTTTTATTAGTGTGGAGGAAGCTGGCTCATACCTGATGTCATTAGTGTGGAGGATGCCGACTCATACCCGCTGTCATTAGTGTGGAGGAAGGCAGTTCATACCCGCTGTCACTAGTGTGAGGAAAGCCAGCTCATACCTGCGGTCATGTATGTGGAGTAAGCCGGCTCATACCCACTGTCATTAGTGTGGAGGAAGCCGACTCATACTTGCGGTCATTAGTGTGGAGGAAGCCGGCTCATACCCACTGTCATTAGTGTGGAGGAAGCCGACTCATACCTGATGTCATTAGTGTGGAGGAAGCCGACTCATACCTGATGTCATTAGTGTAAAGGAAGCCAACTCATTCCCGCTTTCATTAGTGTGGAGGAAGCCGGCTCATACCTGATGTCATTAGTGTGGAGGAAGCCGACTCATACCTGATGTCATTAGTGTGGAGGAAGCTGACTCATACCCGCTTTCATTAGTGTGGAGGAAGCCGGCTCATACCTGATGTCATTAGTGTGGAGGAAGCCGACTCATACCTGATGTCATTAGTGTGGAGGAAGCTGACTCATACCCGCTTTCATTAGTGTGGAGGAAGCCGGCTCATACCTGATGTCATTAGTGTGGAGGAAGCTGCTCATACCCGCTTTCATTAGTGTGGAGGAAGCCGGCTCATACCTGATGTCATTAGTGTGGAGGAAGCCAGCTCATACCTGATGTCATTAGTGTGGAGGAAGCCGGCTCATACCTGAATTCATTAGTGTGGAGGAAGCCGACTCATACCCGCTGTCCTTAGTTTGGAGGAAGCGGGCTCATACCTGATGTCATTAGTGTGGCGGATGCCGGCTCATACCCGCTGTCATTAGTGTGGAGGAAGGCAGTTCATACCCGCTGTCATTAGTGTGAGGAAAGCCAGCTCATACCTGCAGTCATTTATGTGGAGTAAGCCGGCTCATACCCACTGTCATTAGTGTGGAGGAAGCCAGCTCATACCTGATGTCATTAGTGTGGAGGAAGCCGACTCATACTTGCGATCATTAGTGTGGAGGAAGCCGGCTCATACCCACTGTCATTAGTGTGGAGGAAGCCGACTCATACCTGATGTCATTAGTGTGGAGGAAGCCGACTCATACCTGATGTCATTAGTGTGAAGGAAGCCAACTCATACCCCCTTTCATTAGGGTGGAGGAAGACGACTCATACCTGATGTCATTAGTGTGAAGGAAGCCAACTCATACCCGCTGTCATTAGTGTGGAGGAAGCTGACTCATACCCGCTTTCATTAGTGTGGAGGAAGCCGGCTCATACCTGATGTCATTAGTGTGGAGGAAGCTGCTCATACCCACTGTCATTAGTGGGGAGGAAGCCAGCTCATACCTGATGTCATTAGTGTGGAGGAAGCCGGCTCATACCTGAATTCATTAGTGTGGAGGAAGCCGACTCATACCCGCTGTCCTTAGTTTGGAGGAAGCGGGCTCATACCTGATGTCATTAGTGTGGCGGATGCCGGCTCATACCCGCTGTCATTAGTGTGGAGGAAGGCAGTTCATACCCGCTGTCATTAGTGTGAGGAAAGCCAGCTCATACCTGCAGTCATTTATGTGGAGTATGCCGGCTCATACCCACTGTCATTAGTGTGGAGGAAGCCAGCTCATACCTGATGTCATTAGTGTGGAGGAAGCCGACTCATACTTGCGATCATTAGTGTGGAGGAAGCCGGCTCATACCCACTGTCATTAGTGTGGAGGAAGCCGACTCATACCTGATGTCATTAGTGTGGAGGAAGCCGACTCATACCTGATGTCATTAGTGTGAAGGAAGCCAACTCATACCCCCTTTCATTAGTGTGGAGGAAGCCGGCTCATATCTGATGTCATTAGTGTGGAGGAAGCCAACTCATACCTGATGTCATTAGTGTGGAGGAAGCTGACTCATACCCGCTTTCATTAGTGTGGAGGAAGCCGGCTCATACCTGATGTCATTAGTGTGGAGGAAGCCGCTCATACCCACTGTCATTACTGTGGAGGAAGCCAGCTCATACCTGATGTCATTAGTGTGGAGGAAGCCGGCTCATACCTGATGTCATTAGTGTGGAGGAAGCCAGCTCATACCTGATGTCATTAGTGTGGAGGAAGCCAGCTCATACCTGATGTCATTAGTGTGGAGGAAGCCGACTCATACCCGCTGTCATTAGTGTGGAGGAAGCCAGCTCATACCTGATGTCATTAGTGTGGAGGATGCCGACTCATACCCGCTGTCATTAGTGTGGAGGAATCCAGCTCATACCCGCTGTCATTAGTGTGGAAGAAGACGACTCATACCGGATGTCATTAGTGTGAAGGAAGCCGACTCATACCCGCTGTCTTTACTGTGGAGGAAGCCAGCTCATACCTGATGTCATTAGTGTGGAGGAAGCCGACTCATACCTAATGTCATTAGTGTGGAGGAAGCCGACTCATACCTGATGTCATTAGTGTAAAGGAAGCCAGCTCATACCTGATGTCATTAGTGTGGAGGATGCCGACTCATACCCGCTGTCATTAGTGTAAGGAAAGCCAGCTCATACCTGCGGTCATTAGTGTGGAGGAAGCCGGCTCATACCCACTGTCATTAGTGTGGAGGAATCCAGCTTATAGCTCATGTCATTAGTGTGGAGGAAGCTGACTCATACTTGCGGTCATTAGTGTGGAGGAAGCCGGCTCATACCCACTGTCATTAGTGTGGAGGAAGCCGACTCATACCTGATGTCATTAGTGTGGAGGAAGCCGACTCATACCTGATGTCATTAGTGTGAAGGAAGCCAACTCATACCCACTTTCATTAGTGTGGAGGAAGCCGGCTCATACCCACTGTCATTAGTGTGGAGGAAGCCGACTCATACCTAATGTCATTAGTGTGGAGGAAGCCGACTCATACCTGATGTCATTAGTGTAAAGGAAGCCAGCTCATACCCACTGTCATTAGTGTGGAGGATGCCGACTCATACCCGCTGTCATTAGTGTAAGGAAAGCCAGCTCATACCTGCGGTCATTAGTGTGGAGGAAGCCGGCTCATACCCACTGTCATTAGTGTGGAGGAAGCCGACTCATACCTGATGTCATTAGTGTGGAGGATGCCGACTCATACCCGCTGTCATTAGTGTGGAGGAAGGCAGTTTATACCGGCTGTCACTAGTGTGAGGAAAGCCAGCTCATACCTGCGGTCATTTATGTGGAGTAAGCCGGCTCATACCCACTGTCATTAGTGTGGAGGAAGCCAGCTTATACCTCATGTCATTAGTGTGGAGGAAGCCGACTCATACTTGCGGTCATTAGTGTGGAGGAAGCCGGCTCATACCCACTGTCATTAGTGTGGAGGAAGCCGACTCATACCTGATGTCATTAGTGTAAAGGAAGCCAACTCATACCCGCTTTCATTAGTGTGGAGGAAGCCGGCTCATACCTGATGTCATTAGTGTGGAGGAAGCCGACTCATACCTGATGTCATTAGTGTGGAGGAAGCTGACTCATACCCGCTTTCATAAGTGTGGAGGAAGCCGGCTCATACCTGATGTCATTAGTGTGGAGGAAGCTGCTCATACCCACTGTCATTAGTGTGGAGGAAGCCAGCTCATACCTGATGTCATTAGTGTGGAGGAAGCCGGCTCATACCTGAATTCATTAGTGTGGAGGAAGCCGACTCATACCCGCTGTCCTTAGTTTGGAGGAAGCGGGCTCATACCTGATGTCATTAGTGTGGCGGATGCCGGCTCATACCCGCTGTCATTAGTGTGGAGGAAGGCAGTTCATACCCGCTGTCATTAGTGTGAGGAAAGCCAGCTCATACCTGCAGTCATTAGTGTGGAGGAAGCCAGCTCATACCTGATGTCATTAGTGTGGAGGAAGCCAGCTCATACCTGATGTCATTAGTGTGGAGGAAGCCAGCTTATACCTGATGTCATTAGTGTGGGGGAAGCCGACTCATACCTAATGTCATTAGTGTGGAGGAAGCCGACTCATACCTGATGTCATTAGTGTGGAGGAAGCCGACTCATACTTGCGATCATTAGTGTGGAGGAAGCCGGCTCATACCCACTGTCATTAGTGTGGAGGAAGCCGACTCATACCTGATGTCATTAGTGTGGAGGAAGCCGACTCATACCTGATGTCATTAGTGTGAAGGAAGCCAACTCATACCCCCTTTCTTTAGTGTGGAGGAAGCCGGCTCATATCTGATGTCATTAGTGTGGAGGAAGCCGACTCATACCTGATGTCATTAGTGTGGAGGAAGCTGACTCATACCCGCTTTCATTAGTGTGGAGGAAGCCGGCTCATACCTGATGTCATTAGTGTGGAGGAAGCCGCTCATACCCACTGTCATTACTGTGGAGGAAGCCGCTCATACCCACTGTCATTAGTGTGGAGAAAGCCAGCTCATACCTGATGTCATTAGTGTGGAGGAAGCCGGCTCATACCTGATGTCATTAGTGTGGAGGAAGCCGGCTCATACTTGAATTCATTAGTGTGGAGGAAGCCGGCTCATACTTGAATTCATTAGTGTGGAGGAAGCCGACTCATACCTAATGTCATTAGTGTGGAGGAAGCCGACTCATACCTGATGTCATTAGTGTGGAGGAAGCTGACTCATACCCGCTTTCATTAGTGTGGAGGAAGCCGGCTCATACCTGATGTCATTAGTGTGGAGGAAGCCGCTCATACCCACTGTCATTACTGTGGAGGAAGCCAGCTCATACCTGATGTCATTAGTGTGGAGGAAGCCGGCTCATACCTGATGTCATTAGTGTGGAGGAAGCCGGCTCATACTTGAATTCATTAGTGTGGAGGAAGCCGGCTCATACTTGAATTCATTAGTGTGGAGGAAGCCGACTCATACCTAATGTCATTAGTGTGGAGGAAGGCGACTCATACCCGCTGTCCTTGGTGTGGAGGAAGCAGGCTCTTACCTGATGTCATTAGTGTGGCGGATGCCGACTCATACCCGCTGTCATTAGTGTGGAGGAAGCCAGCTCATACCTGATGTCATTAGTGTGGAGGATGCCGACTCATACCCGCTGTCATTAGTGTGGAGGAATCCAGCTCATACCCGCTGTCATTAGTGTGGAGGATGACGACTCATACCGGATGTCATTAGTGTGAAGGAAGCCGACTCATACCCGCTGTCTTTAGTGTGGAGGAAGCCAGCTCATACCTGATGTCATTAGTGTGGAGGAAGCTGACTCATACCTAATGTCATTAGTGTGGAGGAAGCCGACTCATACCTGATGTCATTAGTGTAAAGGAAGCCAGCTCATACCTGATGTCATTAGTGTGGAGGATGCCGACTCATACCCGCTGTCATTAGTGTAAGGAAAGCCAGCTCATACCTGCGGTCATTAGTGTGGAGGAAGCCGGCTCATACCCACTGTCATTAGTGTGGAGGAATCCAGCTTATAGCTCATGTCATTAGTGTGGAGGAAGCCGACTCATACTTGCGGTCATTAGTGTGGAGGAAGCCGGCTCATACCCACTGTCATTAGTGTGGAGGAAGCCGACTCATACCTGATGTCATTAGTGTGGAGGAAGCCGACTCATACCTGATGTCATTAGTGTGAAGGAAGCCAACTCATACCCACTTTCATTAGTGTGGAGGAAGCCGGCTCATACCCACTGTCATTAGTGTGGAGGAAGCCGACTCATACCTAATGTCATTAGTGTGGAGGAAGCCGACTCATACCTGATGTCATTAGTGTAAAGGAAGCCAGCTCATACCCACTGTCATTAGTGTGGAGGATGCCGACTCATACCCGCTGTCATTAGTGTAAGGAAAGCCAGCTCATACCTGCGGTCATTAGTGTGGAGGAAGCCGGCTCATACCCACTGTCATTAGTGTGGAGGAATCCAGCTTATACCTCATGTCATTAGTGTGGAGGAAGCCGACTCATACTTGCGGTCATTAGTGTGGAGGAAGCCGGCTCATACCCACTGTCATTAGTGTGGAGGAAGCCGACTCATACCTGATGTCATTAGTGTGGAGGAAGCCGACTCATACCTGATGTCATTAGTGTGAAGGAAGCCAACTCATACCCACTTTCATTAGTGTGGAGGAAGCTGGCTCATACCTGATGTCATTAGTGTGGAGGAAGTCGACTCATACCTGATGTCATTAGTGTGGAGGAAGCCGACTCATACCCGCTTTCATTAGTGTGGAGGAAGCCGGCTCATACCTGATGTCATTAGTGTGGAGGAAGCCGACTCATACCTGCGGTCATTAGTGTGGAGGAAGCCGGCTCATACCTGATGTCATTAGTGTGAAGGAAGCCAGCTCATAACCGGGGTGACATTCTATGGGCTGAGAGAAAAGCGCATATATTTTTCGCACTCCACATCGCCGCTCTTTGCACTTTCAGAAATCGCAATTTTTTGTCATAATTCGCATATTTAATGAGATGCGCATTAGAGGCTAAAAAGTGAGATGTAGTGCGATTTGCGGCGAATTGATGCGAAATGATGTCACTAAAAAGTGCGATTTCTTCCGCCGGTCATGTGTGAATTTTAGACCAACCGGAGTGCGATTTACAAGACTGTCTCCACATGCCAAATAACTCCCTAACCTATTGGCCCACCTAGTTCCCCTCCATTATGCATCACACCCCCTATATAAAGGGGCATTGGCGCCATTTCACTCTTTGATAGGAAGTAAGGAGCATGGAGAGGAGCAGTGGCAGTGTGAGAAGAGGAAGAGGTGTTGGTGGCAGAGTGAGGAGTGGCAGAGGGGCCAGTGGCAGAGGGAGCAGTGGCAGTGTGACCAGAGGAAGAGGGGCCAGTGGCAGAGGGAGCAGTGGCAGCAGCCAGGATAGAGGAGCCAGTGGGAGAGGCAGCAGAGGACTGGTGAGGTCGACCTCCATTACAGGGAGAGGCAGCAGTGTGGCAGCCACCATGGCCACTGCAAGGGCAGCCCCAGACCAGGCCCTGGCGGACCAGGCCCAGCAGGAGGAGGATCCGCTGGCATCCCCATCCTGCAGCCAGGACCTTGCCCATACCCCATACCCCAAAGCAGCTGCAGGAGGGCCACATGTCCGAGATGGAGGAAGATGGAGGTGAGGAGGAGGAAGACACTGGCATGGAGGAGGATTTTGACATGCATGTGGAAGATATAGAGGATAAGGAGGAGGGTGAAGCTGGCCGCACCAAAAGTGGGAGAAAGGTCCGATTCAGTTATGAGGAGAATGTGGCGCTTGTCCGGGCCATCATACCCCTGTATGACCGCTTACTGGGGAAAAACCAGCACAAGACCACCTCACATCGTAAACGTGGTAAGTGGAATGACATCACCCAGGTGGTCAACGCTGTCAGTCACCGCAAGAGGCTAATCAAAAACATTAAAAAGCTGTTTAACGACATCAAGCGGCAGCTGAAAAAGAAAATGGCCATGGAGATGGAGGAGGCCACCAAGACTGGCGGAGGAAGCCCCACCACAATAACCTACACATCATATGAAGTGAAGCTCCAAAGAATTATCCCCCCTGAGGTCCTGCCTGGGTTGCACATTGCGGATACCGATAGGCCGGCAAGCCCACCTCGAGCTGGTAAGTGTCACCACATGCAATATGAAACATACATGCCAATGTATTTAAACTGCAATGTTATTTTGTATTGTTATACTAATTAATGTGGTGCTGTGCAGGGGCGGGCTGGGCCGGGGGGCAGGATGCCACATGTCCCCCAGGCCGGTATGTAATGGCTGGACCTGGGCCGGCTGTCACCTGCTGCCGCAGCCGCCGACTCCAGGCTCCAGGTCCACTGTTCAGCCGCACTGTGCTGCCCGAATGTAAGGCGACGGCCCCTGCAAAAATGGCCGCCGCCTTAGTGGAGACAGACACTAGAGGTACTGCCATACCTCTAGTGTCTGTAAAATGAGAACGGCGCGGCCAGCGTTACCCGGAAGTGCGGATTCGGGTAGCGCTGGCGCGCTATTTAAAGGTAGAGAGTGAGACTATTACATGGAACCCCTTGACAACGAGCAAGTACCCTGTCTCCCACCTGAAAAAAATATCACTCCCCATGGCAACAGCACTCACCCTATGGAGTGTTACATGCCCCTTCCTCCAGCAATGAGCATGTAGCACTCCATAGCAACATCATGTAATTTCCACTAGCAATGAGGATGTAAATCCCCCATGGCAACAAATGATACCCCTGGCAAGAAGCATGTAACCCCTGGCAACGAGCGATATTCCTCTGATAATGAGCATGAAGGTATGCAGCAGTTAAATGGTATAATATGTAATAGTCATTATTATGTTTAATGGGCATCACAGTGTTGGCATTATGTGTAATGGGCAGTACGGCGAGTGTCATTATGTTTTATGGGCATTGCATCGTTGGTATTATGTGTAATGGGCATTACGGTGTTGGCATTATGTGTAACGGGCAATACGGTGTGTGGCATTATATTTAATTGTCATTACGGTGTGTGGCATTATGTGTAATGGGCATTACGATGTTGGCATTATGTTTAATGGGCATTACGGTGTTGGCATTATGTGTAATGGGCATTACGGTGTTGGCATTATGTGTAATGGGCATTACGGTGTTGGCATTATGTGTAATGGGCATTACGTTGTTGGCATAATGTGTAATGGGCATTACAGTGTTGGTACTATGTGTAATGGGCATTACGGTGTTGGCATTATGTGTAATGGGCATTTTGGTGTGTGGCATTATATTTAATTGACATTACGGTGTGTGGCATTATGTGTAATGGGCATTATGTGTAATGGGCATTACGGTGTGGCATTATGTGTAATGGGCATTACGGTGTGGCATTATGTGTAATGGGCATTACGGTGTGTGGCATTATGTGTAATGGGCATTATGTGTAATGGGCATTACGGTGTGGCATTATGTGTAATGGGCATTACGGTGTGGCATTATGTGTAATGGGCATTACGGTGTTGGCATTATGTGTAATGGGCATTACGGTGTTGGCATTATGTGTAATGGGCATTATGGTGCTGGCATTATGTGTAATGGGCATTACGTTGTTGGCATTATGTGTAATGGGCATTACGTTGTTGGCATTATGTGTAATGGGCATTACAGTGTTGGTACTATGTGTAATGGGCATTACGGTGTTGGCATTATGTGTAATGGGCATTATGGTGTGTGGCATTATATTTAATTGACATTACGGTGTTGGCATTATGTGTAATGGGCATTATGGTGTGTGGCATTATATTTAATTGACATTACGGTGTGTGGCATTATGTGTAATGGGCATTACGGTGTGGCATTATGTGTAATGGGCATTATGGTGTTGGCATTATGTGTAATGGGCATTACGGTGTTGGCATTATGTGTAATGGGCATTACGGTGTTGGCATTATGTGTAATGGGCATTACGGTGTTGGCATTATGTGTAATGGGCATTATGGTGTGTGGCATTATATTTAATTGACATTACAGTGTGTAGAATTATGTTTAATAGGCATTGCGTTGTTGGTATTATGTGTAATGGGCATTACGGTGTGTGGCTTTATGTGTAATAGGCATTACATTGTAAATTTTTGCACCACGCCATCCGTGCTCACTGTCCCGATTTCTGGTGTATGTGTGTGGGGGAAAATTATTGTTTAATCCTTGCTGCATACTTGAAGGGAGAGGGTAGGGTAGTGAAATGATGGCGATGGTGGTGGGCCACTTGCTTGTGTAGCCCCCCAGGCTGAAAGTTGCCAGCCAGCCCCTGGTGCTGTGGAACTACATAGCCCAGCAAGGTATGTCAATGGCAATAGTTTACACCTACTTTAAAAATGATCAGAATGCTGGGCCTTGTAGTTCCATAACTGCACATCTATTGTTCCACACTGTAACATTTTTTCTAGCAGCTTCATATGTATGTGGCCCAAAAACATTGGTGTACTGGTGGTTTAGCAGTCACGCCTACATACCACAGATTTGCCAACAGTTGTAATGTGTCAAGCAGTGTTTTTATTTATTTGGCTGACTACAGGTGCAAAACATCAATGTAAAAATATGAATAGTAAATAATATAGCCCTAAACCAAAGGTAATTTTGTCCATTATTGTAATGTATTTGATGATTTTGCACAAAAGCATCTCCATTGCTCAGTACATAAAGTCTGCCGATCTTTCCTTTCACAGATTGTCCGTCCCGAAGTGATCAAGCATCCAAGAGAAGAAGCTCCGATGGTGCAGAATCTGTGGAAGCAGGTAAATGTTCAAACCACAGGCCATTACACATACAGCACACACACCCATATCACATCAAATAATAAATCACATTACAGTCATCTCCAGCTGCTACATTGCAACGGACATGAATGTAATGTGTCCTAGCCATGTCAATGAAGATTATTGTCAATGTTTCATGCAGGATCGGGGTCCATTTGTAAGTACATATTACCCCTAGGTATGGGCGTCTACCATCTCAGACCCTTTCCAAAACAGTACTGACGACAGAAAGGACAATATATGCATCTGTACTTACCTCTTCCTCTGTATCCACAGGTACTGTACAACTAGGACAACAATCCACAGAATCCTCTGATATGCCGGAGGATGACCTAGAGATAATTCTGGAACCAGTGGACACGTTTGCGACTGAGGAGGAAATAAACACATCATCACAGAGTGATCTGCCACCAAGTGGGGTGACTCCAAACCCACCCCCACCCAGAAATACTCCCCCTACAGCTGCTTCTGCTGCCCAAGTAGCTACCTCCTTGGTACATTTCAAGGACAAACAACTAGAATTTATGGCCTCCCAAAGTCTGGAAATGGGCAACATTAAGGGGTACATGCGTGACACCTTTCTACAGTTGAGAAAATTGTCTAGGAGTGTACGGGTTGGTGTAGGCACTCAGGTGCGTATGGCAAATAGCATAGACACCCATCTTGCTGAACTTAGTTCTGCTGTAAGGGAGCAGAATATCCATATTGGCAGCCTTGCACAAAGTATTCATTCAATTTGTCAATCGTGTACTGCACAGACCAATGTGTTGATCGCTATGCAGGCACAAATCCATCAAATGGAGGTGTCAGGTGTCATAGGTGCAACTACATCTACAATTCGTAGTGTATCTAGCACACCAGTAAGTGGCTCACCAACTTCCCCACCCCGTCGGAGTATTAGGACCCGGGGTGGCGTGTGCGCAGGGTCAAGAGGTGGTAGTGCGCGGCCTGATGGAGGGAAAAAATAATTATTTAACATAAATGAAATTGATAATGCATGTACTATGCTTGGATTTTTGTTACATTAATACACATTTCTATTGTTTGCGACTGACAAATGCAGGTTATGTATGACATAATATACTGTAGTAAAATGTCACAACGCATACCATTTTGTCTGTGTGTTATTCTTCAAACATTTGTTGTGTGATCTGTTCCATAATGTAATGATATATGGGCAAGGTATTGGTGGAAGATGCTGTTGTCTCAAATCTGGCCCGTCCGAGGTTGTGGAACTACATATTTCAGCAAGCTGTGGCAGTCATGTTTTGAGCTGTCATGCTTACAGTGTGTCAGGGCATGCTGGCCCATGTAGTTCCACAACAACAGGTGAGCCATAGTTGATTGCACAAAAATCACATACATGTTGTTAATATACTTACAAGGTTTTTTACAGCAAGGGATGGGTCTGCACCACCAACTGTATCCTTGGACTGTGTCTATTGGGCTAAATGTGGGGGCAAAAAGATGTTAGTGATAAATGTAATGTAGGTGAGTTCACTTACAGCAAAGGTACATGTAGGAATAGAGGGCACATGTGCTTACCAGAAAAGTAGTGCCTGATGATGTCTGTACACACCAGATTCCCCCTCTGCGTACCCCTCACTACCCGAGGTGTGGTAGGTTGGGCTTCCTGCACGACTGCTGCATGATCCTCCTCCACATAGGCAGGTTGGGACAGGGCTATGTTGTGTAACATGCAGAAAGCCTGGACGATCATCACTACTTTTGCAGGGTGGTAAAGCAGCGTACCCGATGACCGGTCCAAACACCGGAATCTACTTTTCAACACTCCAAACGTACGCTCCACCACATTGCGGGTTGCAATATGGGCTTCATTATACCGGTGCTGTGCAGGGCCATCAGGGGTGCGCAAAGGTGTCATGAGCCAGGAAAGACACCCATATCCTGAGTCACCTAAACCAAAGAAAGGAAGTTATTGCCTTATATGGTAAGGTATATGCAGTGGGCAAATAGTATTTACTTGGACAAGAGTAGTAGGCTGGTGAAAATTGAAACACACACACACACATTTCAGCAGGTACAAATACGAATAGAGAGGGTAATATGTAAAAATGTACTTACCAAGTAGCCAGCCCTCTGGCATTTGTTGTTGGGTAAATCAGTTCCAGAGGCCGGAGTGTCTCAGAATATAGGCGTCATGGCAGTTCCCAGGGAAGCCTGCAACCACACTTAGGATTTTGAGATGAGCATCACATACAACCTGCACTATCAACCTGCACTATTGACATAGACGTGGCCCCGCACGTGCGGTGCCCTAATCCCAATGTATGTGCAGTCTATAGCTCCCAGCACGTGAGGGAATGCTGAGAGTCTATAGAAAGCAACCTTGTGGTCCTGCCACTCTGACTCTGAACTGGGGAATCTGATGTATGTCCGCCACAACTTCTTTAAAGCAAGTAACACTTGAGTAAAATGCTTTGAGAAAGTGGCTTGTGATACCCCCAAGGACCATGAGGTCACGGACTGAGTGGAGCCAGTGGCCAAATAGTAGAGGGTGCACATTAATTTCTGCAGCCCAGACACTGCATAGTTGCCCCCCCCCCCCCAAAAGGGTCCAAATCATCTCTCACATGCTCATATAAGTTCAACAAGTTTTTGCGGTTTAGCCTAAACATCCCCACAACCTGTTGATCTGAGAGGGAGTCCAGGTACAGCCTAGCACGATACATACGTGGGGTACGCACTATTTGGGGTGGTACCTGGTTCTGGTGCGCAGCTTCCTCCCTCCTGCCCAGCTCCTCCATATGGGCCAAATCCAAAATGAGCAACTCAAATCCACTCTGCACAATCTCCATGTCTCAAACCCTCACAGGTGTCCTTAATGATGTGGGGGTATATGTAGGAGTGTTTGTGAGTGAAATTAAGGACACCTGTGATGACATTAACCATGTGTGCAATTGACCAAATTGAGTTCTGGGCCAAATCGCCCAACAGAACCTGGTCTGAAAAAATGGCGATTATTAGACACCTTAAAAGTGCGATTTGCGAAATCCCATTCCATTAAATATGCGAATTGTATACTTTTCTATTGGAAAACATCTGGATGCGATAAAAGTGCGAATTTTTACCGCACTTTCACTACACATGACTTATCGCACAAAATATGCGATTTAGGGACCTTTTCGCATCAGATTAAATATGCGATTTCACGGAAAAATGCGAATTAGTCGTTTTTTGGAGTAAAATTCGCCAAAAAACACAACTCTCAGCCCATAGAATGTCACCCCTACTGTCATTAGTGTGGAGGAAGCCGGCTTAGCCCGCAGTCAGTGTGAAGCTGCAACAGACAGACAGGAATTGTGGGGGAAATTTACCAATATGAAAAACCTAGTTTTTCGTATTGGTATTTTCCCTACGACTGCATACGACTGTTTAAGTCGTATGCAAAGTCGTGTTCCGGAGGATCAGTTACAAAGCAGTCAGATACGACTGCTTTGTAACCCTCCGATGGTGTAATGATTCGTATTAGCGGCCGTATATACGGCTGCTAATACGAATTATTTCTAGCAGTCTGCACGGATCAGTCAGATCCGTGCAGGCTGCATGGTGTAAAAAAAATAGAAAAAAAAATAAATTAAAAAAAAAAAACGGCGTGGGGTCCCCCCCACAGCCATAACCAGCACCAGGCTGACGGAGCCTGGAGCCGGTAATTAAAAATCAGGGAACCCGACAAATAGGGTTTCCCCGATTTTTAACAACCAGCCCCAGGCTCCTGCTCTGGGGCTGGTTCCCAAAATACGGGGGACAAAATGACTAGGGGTCCCCCGTATTTTAAGAACCAGCCCCAGGCAAAACCAGCCAGCAGGGTAATGCCACAGCCGGGGGGAGACTTTTTATACAAGTCCCCCCGGCCAAAGCATTCATCCCTACCGACCAGTCAGCCTGGCCAGGGGCCCTGGGGGAGTGGGGACCCCCCCAATAAAGGGGTCCCCCCCCTCCAGGACTTACCTGACCAGGCTGAAGCCTGGTGCTGTCCTCGATGCCCCTGGGCGGTGGGCATCGAGCTGATGGTTTTGTGTAAAAAATAGAATAAAAACCATTGTTTTTTACTGTGGCACTACAAGTGCCAGCAAGCCTCCCCAGCAAGCTGGGACTTGGATAACCACAAGTCCCAGCCTGCTGGGCATTAAAGGGCCCGCTGGGTCTTGTAGTGCCACCGTAAAAAAAATAGTTAAATAAAACACACTGACACCCGTTTTAAATAAAAGTTTAATACACACATTACATACATACTGATACTTACCTTTCTTGATCCCGTAGGTAGCCCTGGTCCTGATGTCCTGTGTCGTCCTCCAGGTCCATGTCGGCTGTCTGCGTCGTCCTCCAGGTCCATGTCGACGGTCCGTGTCGTCCTCCAGGTCCATGGCGGTGTCCGGGTCCGAAGAAATCCATGTTGGAGCTGTGGAAGGAAATCCTACTCACCTGTTCCTGCGCTGAAGAAGTCTTCTCTTGATCCGACGTAGTCCAGGTAATCTTCCTGCTGTCGCCGGTCCCCGCTGTCTGCGCTGTCCGTGCATCGCGCTGAGGAGAGATGCTGAAGTTTCATATTCGGCGCCTCTCCTCAGACTGAATTCTATTGGCCGCCTAGCAGGCCAATCAGGAGCCGAGAAAGTCGGCTCCTGATTGGCCTGCTAGGCGGCCAATAGAATTCAGTCTGAGGAGAGGCGCCGAATATGAAACTTCAGCATCTCTCCTCAGCGCGATGCACGGACAGCGCAGACAGCGGGGACCGGCGACAGCATGAAGATTACCTGGACTACGTCGGATCAAGAGAAGACTTCTTCAGCGCAGGAACAGGTGAGTAGGATTTCCTTCCACAGCTCCAACATGGATTTCTTCGGACCCGGACACCGCCATGGACCTGGAGGACGACACGGACCGTCGACATGGACCTGGAGGACGACGCAGACAGCCGACATGGACCTGGAGGACGACACAGGACATCAGGACCAGGGCTACCTACGGGATCAAGAAAGGTAAGTATCAGTATGTATGTAATGTGTGTATTAAACTTTTATTTAAAACGGGTGTCAGTGTGTTTTATTTAACTATTTTTTTTACGGTGGCACTACAAGACCCAGCGGGCCCTTTAATGCCCAGCAGGCTGGGACTTGTGGTTATCCAAGTCCCAGCTTGCTGGGGAGGCTTGCTGGCACTTGTAGTGCCACAGTAAAAAACAATGGTTTTTATTCTATTTTTTACACAAAACCATCAGCTCGATGCCCACCGCCCAGGGGCATCGAGGACAGCACCAGGCTTCAGCCTGGTCAGGTAAGTCCTGGAGGGGGGGGACCCCTTTATTGGGGGGGTCCCCACTCCCCCAGGGCCCCTGGCCAGGCTGACTGGTCGGTAGGGATGAATGCTTTGGCCGGGGGGACTTGTATAAAAAGTCTCCCCCCCCGGCTGTGGCATTACCCTGCTGGCTGGTTTTGCCTGGGGCTGGTTCTTAAAATACGGGGGACCCCTAGTCATTTTGTCCCCCGTATTTTGGGAACCAGCCCCAGAGCAGGAGCCTGGGGCTGGTTGTTAAAAATCGGGGAAACCCTATTTGTCGGGTTCCCTGATTTTTAATTACCGGCTCCAGGCTCCGTCAGCCTGGTGCTGGTTATGGCTGTGGGGGGGACCCCACGCCGTTTTTTTTTTAATTTATTTAATTTTTCTATTTTTTTACACCGAAGCCTGCACGGATCTGACTGATCCGTGCAGGCAAAAACGCAAATACGACATGAAAATGGTGTTCTATTTTCCTGTCGTATTTGCGTGGGTGTTTCACACCACTTAGCAGCCGTATTGTCAGTACGGCTGCTTAGTCAATCAGAAACCACCATTCTTTTGAATGGTGATTTCTGTCGTATTCTATCGATGGTGTAGACATTCGTATTTGTAACTACAAATACGAATGTTCCATCTTTAGGACTACGAATTGTTGTATTTTTGGGATTGTAAATCCCGAAAATACAAATTCGTAAAAAAAAGGTGTATTTCTCCCTACGAATACACCTTTTTTCTACGAATCCATTTTGGTAAATGTCCCCCAGTATGTTTACTGTTGAATAATTAGTATTTCTATTAAAGTGATACTTTTCTCTGTGTTTGTATTTTTATTCGAACATTCTTTTTACAGGTGAATTACAAGTCCAAGGGGCCCATTAATGCCCCACATGCTGGGTCTTGTTGATCACCAAGTCCTTGCATGTGTGGAAGACCTGCTGGGAATTGTAGTTCGACTGTCAAAAGCAATATTTTTTAAATTACATTTTACACGTATCAGTCTGGTGTCCACCGCCTAGGCACCCTGGGGACAGCCCTGGGCTTCAGACCTGTATGTGTGTAGCCTGGGAATGGGGACCGCTTTATTGAGGGGTCCCCACTCCCCCAGGTAGCCCGTCCAATGCTGACGAGCCAAGGTACAGCTGGCTGTGGCATGACACGTAGGGCTATTGGAGCTTTTGGTTCCAAAATATGGGGGACACCCAGTTTTTTTGTCCCCCCCTATTTTTGGAACCAGGACTGGTCCAAAAGTCCGGTGCTGGTTTCAGAAATACGTCAGGTTTTGTCCATTAAAGAGTGAATTTGCCTTTGAACCAGAATAACCCCCAATGTGTAAGGAGCATTATCTTGTGTAGTATAATATATAAGGGGCATTATCTTGTGTGGAAAATTGTGTAAGTTGCATTATGATGGGAGGCATGACGTTTACGGGGCGTTATGGTGTATTGCATAAGGTGTAAGGGGCATTATCTTGTGTGGTATAATGTGTAAGAAGCATTATGATGGGAGGCATGACGTGTAAGGGGCGTTATGGTGCATTGCATAAAGGTGTAAGGGGCATTATCTTGTGTGGTATAATGTGTAAGAAGCATTATGATGGGAGGCATGACGTGTAAGGGGCGTTATGGTGCATTGTATAAGGTGTAAGGGGCATTATCTTGTGTGGTATAATGTGTAAGAAGCATTATGATGGGAGGCATGACGTGTACGGGGCGTTATGGTGCATTGCATAAGGTGTAAGGGGCATTATCTTGTGTGGTATAATGTGTAAGAAGCATTATGATGGGAGGCATGACGTGTAAGGGGCGTTATGGTGCATTGTATAAGGTGTAAGGGGCATTATCTTGTGTGGTATAATGTGTAAGAAGCATTATGATGGGAGGCATGACGTGTAAGGGGCGTTATGGTGCATTGTATAAGGTGTAAGGGGCATTATCTTGTGTGGTATAATGTGTAAGAAGCATTATGATGGGAGGCATGACGTGTAAGGGGCGTTATGGTGCATTGCATAAGGTGTAAGGAGCATTATCTTGTGTGGTATAATGTGTAAGAAGCATTATGATGGGAGGCATGACGTGTAAGGGGCGTTATGGTGCATTGTATAAGGTGTAAGGGGCATTATCTTGTGTGGTATAATGTGTAAGAAGCATTATGATGGGAGGCATGACGTGTAAGGGGCGTTATGGTGCATTGCATAAGGTGTAAGGGGCATTATCTTGTGTGGTATAATGTGTAAGAAGCATTATGATGGGAGGCATGACATGTAAGGGGCGTTATGGTGCATTGCATAAGGTGTAAGGGGCATTATCTTGTGTGGTATAATGTGTATGAAGCATTATGATGGGAGGGATTCAGTACTGAATCCTGGCGGTCGGGATCCCGGCGTTCAGAATCCCGACGCCGGAATCCCGACAGCCGAAATGCCGACAAGGGGGGGACGTGGATCGCCCCCCCTTGCGGGCTCGCTGCGCTCGCCATGCAGCGGGCCCGGTGCCTCGCTACGCTCGGCACACTAATTTATTCTCCCTCCAGGGGTGTCGTGGACACCCACGGAGGGAGAATGTGTCAGTATTTCGGCGGTCGGGATTCCAGCGTCGGGATTCTGAACGCCGGGATCCCGACCGCCGGGATATTAACTGCATCCCGATGGGAGGCATGACGTGTAAGGGGTGTTATGGTGCATTGCATAAGGTGTAAGGGGCATTATCTTGTGTGGTATAATGTGTAAGAAGCATTATGATGGGAGGCATGACGTGTAAGGGGCATTATGGTGCATTGCATAAGGTGTAAGGGGCATTATCTTGTGTGGTATAATGTGTAAGAAGCATTATGATGGGAGGCATGACGTGTAAGGGGCGTTATGGTGCATTGCATAAGGTGTAAGGGGCATTATCTTGTGTGGTATAATGTGTAAGAAGCATTATGATGGGAGGCATGACGTGTACGGGGCGTTATGGTGCATTGCATAAGGTGTCAGGGGCATTATCTTGTGTGGTATAATGTGTAAGTTGCATTATGATGGGAGGCATGACGTGTAAGCGGCGTTATGGTGCATTGCATAAAGTGTAAGGGGCATTATCTTGTGTGGTATAATGTGTAAGAAGCATTATGATGGGAGGCATGACGTGTACGGGGCGTTATGGTGCATTGCATAAGGTGTCAGGGGCATTATCTTGTGTGGTATAATGTGTAAGTTGCATTATGATGGGAGGCATGACGTGTAAGCGGCGTTATGGTGCATTGCATAAAGTGTAAGGGGCATTATCTTGTGTGGTATAATGTGTAAGAAGCATTATGATGGGAGGCATGACGTGTACGGGGCGTTATGGTGCATTGTATAAGGTGTAAGGGGCATTATCTTGTGTGGTATAATGTGTAAGAAGCATTATGATGGGAGGCATGACGTGTACGGGGCGTTATGGTGCATTGCATAAGGTGTAAGGGGCATTATCTTGTGTGGTATAATGTGTAAGAAGCATTATGATGGGAGGCATGACGTGTACGGGGCGTTATGGTGCATTGCATAAGGTGTCAGGGGCATTATCTTGTGTGGTATAATGTGTAAGTTGCATTATGATGGGAGGCATGACGTGTAAGCGGCGTTATGGTGCATTGCATAAAGTGTAAGGGGCATTATCTTGTGTGGTATAATGTGTAAGAAGCATTATGATGGGAGGCATGACGTGTAAGCGGCGTTATGGTGCATTGCATAAGGTGTCAGGGGCATTATCTTGTGTGGTATAATGTGTAAGAAGCATTATGATGGGAGGCATGACGTGTAAGCGGCGTTATGGTGCATTGCATAAGGTGTAAGGGGCATTATCTTGTGTGGTATAATGTGTAAGAAGCATTATGATGGGAGGCATGACGTGTACGGGGCGTTATGGTGCATTGCATAAGGTGTCAGGGGCATTATCTTGTGTGGTATAATGTGTAAGTTGCATTATGATGGGAGGCATGACGTGTAAGCGGCGTTATGGTGCATTGCATAAAGTGTAAGGGGCATTATCTTGTGTGGTATAATGTGTAAGAAGCATTATGATGGGAGGCATGACGTGTACGGGGCGTTATGGTGCATTGCATAAGGTGTCAGGGGCATTATCTTGTGTGGTATAATGTGTAAGTTGCATTATGATGGGAGGCATGACGTGTAAGCGGCGTTATGGTGCATTGCATAAAGTGTAAGGGGCATTATCTTGTGTGGTATAATGTGTAAGTTGCATTATGATGGGAGGCATGACGTGTACGGGGCGTTATGGTGCATTGCATAAGGTGTAAGGGGCATTATCTTGTGTGGTATAATGTGTAAGAAGCATTATGATGGGAGGCATGACGTGTACGGGGCGTTATGGTGCATTGCATAAGGTGTAAGGGGCATTATCTTGTGTGGTATAATGTGTAAGAAGCATTATGATGGGAGGCATGACGTGTACGGGGCGTTATGGTGCATTGCATAAGGTGTAAGGGGCATTATCTTGTGTGGTATAATGTGTAAGAAGCATTATGATGGGAGGCATGACGTGTAAGGGGCGTTATGGTGCATTGTATAAGGTGTAAGGGGCATTATCTTGTGTGGTATAATGTGTAAGAAGCATTATGATGGGAGGCATGACGTGTAAGCGGCGTTATGGTGCATTGCATAAGGTGTCAGGGGCATTATCTTGTGTGGTATAATGTGTAAGAAGCATTATGATGGGAGGCATGACGTGTACGGGACGTTATGGTGCATTGCATAAGGTGTAAGGGGCATTCTCTTGTGTGGTATAATGTGTAAGAAGCATTATGATGGGAGGCATGACGTGTACGGGGCGTTATGGTGCATTGCATAAGGTGTAAGGGGCATTATCTTGTGTGGTATAATGTGTAAGAAGCATTGCTTTGGTTGGGGTAATGTGTAAGGGTATTAGTACAAGGAGGAAAAATACTGTAAAAAGTAAAGGGCATGAATCAGCAATAACAATACTGTGGTATGGATGATTGATAGAGGGGCCTCAAAACGCCACCTTGCTTAGGGACCCATGAGGCTAAATCCATCTCTGGTTAGAACTGAGAGTTTCTTGTATGTGACAGATGATGGCCATGTTTTACCTCATAGAATGCTAGAAGCTGGAGTCCTATTCACAGCTAAGGAAGTGAATGTCACTCTGTATCTGCAGGCAGTGTCTTCCCGTGATGGAGCCTTGACCTCCCTCATATGGAATTTAATTGCAAGCTGCTCCATTAGCTGTGGTTGCTGAGTGCTTCGCTCAATGTCTGCCGGCTGCTTGCATTCACCTCAGATATATTGTCCAGACGTTTGTGTGGCTGAGGAGGGGTGGACAAGTACCCCATTCATCTGCAGGAGGGGCCACACACATCCCGTCTCTGCATTCACACGGAAAAAGAAAAGGAAAATGTTTTAACTAATGATGTTAAATGCTTTGCCAAAGGTCCTGGAAGGTCAGTTACAGAAGGGCCATTTCCACTTAATTAGGGCTCTTTTATCCATTGTTGGGCTCCATACAGCGCCTGTGACAAGTGGGAAACTGACAGGTTCAGTTGACTCTAAAGAGAAGGTTGCCTGATGGAGTTTTGTAAGCCGTCCAGGTGCTGTGTGAATAGGATTGTGAAGTCCTTCTGTTCATCTGATCACTATTGGTCCGGTGCATCCTTCGCATTCACAGAGACCCCGGAATATCTCTGACACCCAGAGGGCAGCAATTCCTGGAATGTGCGGGAGAATATGCTTGGCGGACGTAACTGTACCCCAAAGGGAAAGTGACCCAAATAATCTTCTCACAAACATTTCATTTGGGGAGAATCTACTAAGATTGGCAATTATGGCCGATCCACGGTACGAACGGGTATGACTGGGATCGACTGTAATCGGCCTGAAAATATGACCTGAGAATTCAGCAAATTTACTAAGCTGCCAAATTCTCAGGATTCCTATTTTGCAAAAGTGAAGTGATTTGTTATTGGCTCCTGAGTTTTCCGGCAGCCAAATACAGATGAGCCTGAAGCATCGCACGCATCAGTCATATCAGTCATATCCACCATATCAGTCAGATCTGTCATATCAGTCAGATCAGTAAGATCTGTCATATTCCTCATATCAGTCAGATCCATCATATCCGTCATATCCATCATATCCGTCATATCAGTCAGCTCTGTCATATCAGTCAGATCCATCATATCCGTCATATCAGTCAGATCTGTCATATTCCTCATATCAGTCAGATCTGTCATATCCATCAGATCTGTGCGATTCTTCTCTGTGTAAAAAATATAACCCTTATTTTACACCATCAGACTGGCGTATACTGCCCAGATGTGCTAGGGACAGATCTGGGCTTCAGCCCAGGCTGGGAGTATCCCAGATGGGGGGGGGGGGGGGGTAACCCCTTTATGGGGGACACACACAACTCCCCCATGGACCCCGCCTGGGCTGACCAGCCACATTGCTCATGCTTTGGATCTGAATGGTACGGCTAATATGATAGATCTGACTACTATGGCTGATATAACGGATCTGACTGGTATGGCTGAAATGACGGATCTGACTGGTTTGTCTGAAATGACGGATCTGACTGGTATGGCTAATATGATAGATCTGACTACTATGGCTGAAATGACGGATCTGACTGGTATGGCTGAAATGAGGGATCTAACTGGTATGGCTGATATAACTGGTATGGCTGATATGAGGGATCTGACTGATATAAGGGATCTGACTGGTATGACTGAAATTACGGATCTAACTGGTTTGGCTGATATGACGGAACAGACTGATATGGCTAATATGATAGATCTGACTACTATGGCTGATATGACGGATCTGACTGGTATGGCTGAAATGACGGATCTGACTGGTATGGCTGAAATGACGGATCTGACTGGTATGGCTGAAATGACTGATCTGACTGGTATGGCTGATATGAGGGATCTGACTGAAATGACGGACCTTACTGATATTGCTGATATGAAGGATCTAACTGGTATGGCTGACATGACGGATCTGACTGGTATGGCTGATATAATGGTTTTGACCGATATGACAGATCTAGCTGGTATGGCTGATATAATGGATCTGACTGGTAAGGCAGATATAATGGGGGAAATTTACCAAAATGGATTCGTAAAAAATAGGTGTATTCGTAGGCAGAAATACACCTATTTTTTTACACATTTGTATTTTCGGGATTTACAATCCCGAAAATACAACAATTCGTATTCCTAATGATGGGACATTCGTATTTGTATTCACAAATACAAATGTCTACACCATCGATAGAATACGACAGAAATCACCATTCAAAAGAATGGTGGTTCCTGATTTACTAAGCAGCCGTATTGATAATACGGCTGCTAATTGGTGTAAAACAGGCACGCAAATACGACAGGAAAATACACCCTGCTTTCCCTGTCATATTTGCCTTTAGCCTGCACGGATCAGTCAGATCCATACAGGCTTTAGTGTAAAAAAAATATAAAAAAATAAATTCATTAATTAAAAAACAGCGTGGGGTCCCCCCCACAGCTGTAACCAGCACCAGGCTGAAAGAGCCGGGCCGGTAATTACAAATCAGGGAACCTGACAAATAGGGGTTCCCCGATTTTTAACAACCAGCCCCAGGCTCCAGGTCCGGGGCTGGTTCCCAAAATACGGGGGACAAAATGAGTAGGGGTCCCCCGTATTTTAAGATCCAGCCCCAGGCACAACCAGCCAGCAGGGTAATGTCACAGCCGGGGGACACTTATTATATAAGGTCTCGCGGCCAAAACATTAACCCTACCGACCAGTAAGCCAATAAAGGGGTCCCCCCCCTCCAGGACTTACCTGACCAGGCTGAAGCCTGGTGCTGTCCCCGGTGACCCTGGGCTGTGGTCACAGGGCTGATAGTGGTGTAAAAAAAATAGATGAAAAAACGATTGTTTAAAACTGTGGAACTATGAGTCCCCGCAAGCTGGGACTTGGAGAACCACAAGTCCCAGCCTGCGGGGCATTAAAGGGCCCGCTGGCACTTGTAGTTCCACAGTTAAAAAAATAGTACAAGAAACACACACTGACACAATGAAAATAAAAGTTTAATGCATCCATTACACACACACTGATACTTACCTATCTTGATCCCGTAGGTAGCCCTCTGTCCTGGTGTCCGGTGTCCTGTGTCGTCCTCCAGGTCCATGTCGGCGGTCCGTGTCGTCCTCCAGGTCCATGTCGGTGTCCGGGTCCGAAGAAATCCATGTTGGAGCTGTGGAAGGAAATCCTACTCACCTGGTCCTGCGCTGAAGTCTTGGTCCGCCGTAATCCAGGTAATCTTCACAGCTGTCACCGGTCCCCGCACTGTCCGCATCCGAGATGCAGAGATGTTTCATACTCGGCGCCTCTCCTCAGAATGATTTCTATTGGCCGCCTAGCGGCCAATCAGGAGCCAAGAAAGATCACCTTCTGTGTAGAGGCGCTGTAAGTAAATAATATGCCGCGTACCGTACTCACTAATTAGTAGATTTTTATACTCTCGTAGCAGTTTCTTTACCCCCCTCGGACCATTCATTTAGACTCCATACATGATTATACATGGGCATGTCAAGATGATGAAAAAGGGAAAGAAATATGTGTGATTCAGGACCTTATTGAGTACACATTTACAATGGGGAATAATGAGACCTTTATGCGTACCAAACTCACACAGAAATAAGTGGTTACGTGATATCCTTTAAAGATACCTTTACGTGCACGTAACCACTTATTTCTGTGTGAGTTTGGTACGCATAAAGGTCCCCATTATACCCCATTGTAAATGTGTACTCAATAAGGTCCTGAGGGGGCAGGAAGCAGAGGTGAGGTGCTGGGGTCAGTAGGCAGAGGTGAGGTGCTGGGGTCAGTAGGCAGAGGTGAGGTGCTGGGGCAGAGGTGAGGTGCTGGGGGCAGGATGCAGAGGTGAGGTGCTGGGGGCAGTAGGCAGAGGTGAGGTGCTGAGGGCAGGAAGCAGAGGTGAGGTGCTGGGGCAGAGGTGAGGTGCTGGGGGCAGGATGCAGAGGTGAGGTGCTGGGGCAGAGGTGAGGTGATGAGGGCAGGATGCAGAGGTGAGGTGCTGGGGCAGAGGTGAGGTGCTGGGGGCAGGATGCAGAGGTGAGGTGCTGGGGCAGAGGTGAGGTGATGAGGGCAGGATGCAGAGGTGAGGTGCTGGGGGCAGTAGGCAGAGGTGAGGTGCTGAGGGCAGGAAGCAGAGGTGAGGTGCTGGGGGCAGAAGGCAGAGGTGAGGTGCTGGGGCAGAGGTGAGGTGCTGGGGGCAGGATGCAGAGGTGAGGTGCTGGGGAAGAGGTGAGGTGATGAGGGCAGGATGCAGAGGTGAGGTGCTGGGGGCAGTAGGCAGAGGTGAGGTGCTGGGGGCAGGATGCAGAGGTGAGGTGAGGTGCTGGGGAAGAGGTGAGGTGCTGAGGGCAGGAAGCAGAGGTGAGGTGCTGGGGGCAGAAGGCAGAGGTGAGGGTCTGGGGACAGTAGGCAGAGGTGAGGTGCTGGGGGCAGGAAGCAGAGGTGAGGTTCTGTGGGCAGGATGCAGAGGTGAGGTGCTGGGGGCAAGAAGCAGAGGTGAGGTGCTGGGGTCAGTAGGCAGAGGTGAGGTGCTGAGGGCAGGATGCAGAGGTGAGGGGCTGGGGGCAGGAGGCAGAGGTGCGGTGCTGAATGCAGGAAGCCGAGGTGAGGTGCTGGGGGCAGTAGGCAGAGGTGAGGTGCTGGGGGCAGTAGGCAGAGGTGTGGTGCTGGGGGCAGTAGGTAGAGGTGTGGTGCTGACTGCAGGAAGCAGAGGTGAGGTTCTGTGGGTAGGATGCAGAGGTGAGGGGCTGGGTGGCAGGAGGCAGAGGTGAGGTACTGTGGACAGGAGGCAGAGGTGAGGAGCTGGGGGCAGGAAAAAGAGGTGAGGTGCTGAGGGCAGGAAAAAGAGGTGAGGTGCTGAGGGCAGGAAGCAGAGGTGAGGTCCTGGGGGCAGAAGGCAGTGGTGTGGTGCTGAGGGCAGGAAGAAGAGGTGAGGTGCTGAGGGCAGAATGCATTGGTGAGGTGCTGAGGGCAGAATGCATTGGTGAGGTGCTGGGGGCAGGAAGCAGAGGTGAGGTGCTGGGGGTAGTAGGCAGAGGTGAGGTGCTGGGGGCAGGATGCAGAGGTGAGATGCTGGGGCAGAAGGCAGAGGTGAGGTGCTGAGGGCAGAATACATTGGTGAGGTGCTGGGGCCAGGAAGAAGAGGTGAGGTGCTGGGGGCAGTAGGCAGAGGTGAGGTGCTAAGGGCAGGAAGCAGAGGTGAGGTGCTGGGGGCAGAAGGCAGAGGTGAGGGGCTGGGGGCAGTAGGCAGAGGTGAGGTTCTGTGGGCAGGATGCAGAGGTGAGGGGCTGGGGGCAGGAGGCAGAGGTGAGGTGCTGGGCGCAGGAAGCAGAGGTGAGGTGCTGCGGTCAGTAGGCAGAGGTGAGGTGCCGAGGGCAGGAAGCAGAGGTGAGGTGCTGAGGGCAGAATGCATTGGTGAGGTGCTGGGGGCAGGAAGAAGAGGTGAGGTGCTGGGGGCAGGAAGCAGAGGTGAGGTGCTAGGGTCAGTAGCAGAGGTTAGGTGCTGAGGGCAGGAAGCAGAGGTGAGGTTCTGTGGGCAGGATGCAGAGGTGAGGGGCTGGGGGCAGGAAGCAGAGGTGAGGTGCTGGGGGCAGTAGGCAGAGGTGAGGTGCTGGGGTCAGTAGGCAGAGGTGAGGTGCTGGGGGCAGGAAGCAAAGGTGAGGTTCTGTGGGCAGGATGCAGAGGGGAGGGGCTGGGGACAGGAGGCAGAGTTGAGGTGCTGGGGGCAGGAAGCAGAGGTGAGGTGCTGGGAGCAGTAGGCAGAGGTTAGGGGCTGGGGACAGGAGGCAGAGGTGAGGTGCTGGGGCAGGAAGCAGAGGTGAGGTGCTGGGGGCAGTAGGCAGAGGTTAGGGGCTGGGGACAGGAGGCAGAGGTGAGGTGCTGGGGGAAGGAGTTGTAGATGAGGTGCTGTGGACAGGAGGCAGAGGTGAGGTGCTGGGGGAAGGAGTTGTAGATGAGGTGCTGTGGACAGGAGGCAGAGGTGAGGTGCTGTGGACAGGAGGTAGAGGTGAGGTGCTGTGGACAGGAGGTAGAGGTGAGGTGCTGTGGACAGGAGGCAGAGGTGATGTGCTGGGGGCAGGAAGCAGAGGTGAGGGGCTGGGGGCAGGAGGCAGAGGTGAGGTGCTGGGCGCAGGAAGCAGAGGTGAGGTGCTGCGGTCAGTAGGCAGAGGTGAGGTGCCGAGGGCAGGAAGCAGAGGTGAGGTGCTGAGGGCAGAATGCATTGGTGAGGTGCTGGGGGCAGGAAGAAGAGGTGAGGTGCTGGGGGCAGGAAGCAGAGGTGAGGTGCTAGGGTCAGTAGCAGAGGTTAGGTGCTGAGGGCAGGAAGCAGAGGTGAGGTTCTGTGGGCAGGATGCAGAGGTGAGGGGCTGGGGGCAGGAAGCAGAGGTGAGGTGCTGGGGGCAGTAGGCAGAGGTGATGTGCTGGGGGCAGGAAGCAGAGGTGAGGTGCTGGGGTCAGTAGGCAGAGGTGAGGTCCTGGGGGCAGGAAGCAAAGGTGAGGTTCTGTGGGCAGGATGCAGAGGGGAGGGGCTGGGGACAGGAGGCAGAGTTGAGGTGCTGGGGGCAGGAAGCAGAGGTGAGGTGCTGGGGGCAGTAGGCAGAGGTTAGGGGCTGGGGACAGGAGGCAGAGGTGAGGTGCTGGGGGAAGGAGTTGTAGATGAGGTGCTGTGGACAGGAGGCAGAGGTGAGGTGCTGGGGGAAGGAGTTGTAGATGAGGTGCTGTGGACAGGAGGCAGAGGTGAGGTGCTGTGGACAGGAGGTAGAGGTGAGGTGCTGTGGACAGGAGGTAGAGGTGAGGTGCTGTGGACAGGAGGCAGAGGTGATGTGCTGGGGGCAGGAAGCAGAGGTGAGGTGCTGGGGGCAGTAGGCAGAGGTGAGGTGCTGGGGGAAGGAGGCGTAGATGAGGTGCTGAGAGCAGGAAGCAGAAGTGAGGTTCTTGGTGTCAGCTCCCAGGCTTTGGGGTCGCGGCGGCGGAGGGCTGGTGCACGGAGGATACACACGGCACTTCCGCCCAGCACCGCTGATCACCCGCTGACAACTTCCGCCCAGTGGGGTGACGCGGCTTCCTGCTCTCGGCGATCCCCTGCAGTCGCAGGGAGGTTGCTGAGCAACGGGGGATGCCATGAGCAACACGTTCGGCCACCTGATGATAATCTGGAGCAGGGGGCTTGGTCCAGCGGTTATAGTTTCTTCTTGCTGTATCTGGTCCTTGGTCCTGCCCTTGCCGTCTGCCTTGTTGCTGTCAGCATTGCCTCCGTGGGCCATCTGATATTCTTCCATCAGTTGTCCCTTCCTAGGGTCACGTAAGTGCTCCACTTGGAGCCTGATCTTTTTCCTATTTCTTATTTATTTTGTACCGGCAGCTTAGCCGTATCTTCTTTTGTCTTTTGGCAGCGTTGCCTTACTTTTCAGTTGGTTGGCGGTTCGCCATTTATTTTGATTTGTCCCTGCCATTCTCCCTCGGCAGTCAGCCTGTATTTTGGTTCTCCCATTTTCCTTAGGCTCATAACCACAGTTCTTTTTAGACAGGGGGGTGCCCTTTTTCTTTATAGGTCTGTTTTGGGGTTCGCTGGTTGGTTCCCCATTCATTGGTTGTTGGAGACCCCCGGTTGGTTGGTCATATTGTGTTTGTGACTGGGTCGCATTCCCGTCTTGGCCTGGTGCCGGCAGTTAGGGAGTCATTTCAGTTAGGCCCTTTAGTTTAGTTTATCCTTTTGGTTTACCTCTGACGATCGCAAGCTCTTTGTCACCTCCCAAGACCTGGTTGCATTGGGGTTGGAGTGGGCCTAACTCGCTCCTTCGGACGCGGCGACTAAAGGTGAACACTAGCTTCCGCAGGGGTCTGTCATCTGCCAGAGGTTGCCAACAGAGTCAGCGTAGGGTTTGTCGTGGCCGTCCTAAACAGCGGTCATGGCTGCGGGCTCATGCCTGGTTTTCATCACTGTACCATTCTGCATTACATTATAACCGGCCCTAACAATTTATATAAGTGTCCCTTATATAAACATATTTTTTTTTCCTTTTTGTTGCCCTTTTGTTGTGCATAGTCTCTCTTGTTTTGCCTTGTTGTTTTTTGGTACTATGAATACAACTCCTCAAACATTCTCTGACCAACTCCAGGGGTTAGCACAAATGGTTCGAGATCTATCTTTGAAAGTGGCTTCTCAGGAACAAAGGCTCCGTCCTCCTGATCCGGGGGTTCCCGAGCCTAAGGTGAATCTACCTGATCATTTCTCAGGAAACCGGAGGGATTTCTTTAACTGCCGTAAGAATTGTAAACTGTACTTTCACCTCAGGCCCCGGTCTTCGTACTCTGAGTCCCAGCGGGTAGGTTTGGTTATCTCCCTCTTACAAGGGGATCGATCCCCAAACTTGGGCTTTCGGTCTCCCCTCCGATAGCCCTGCTTTATATTCTGTTGATATTTTTTTTAGTTCTCTGGGGCTTCTTTATTATGACCCTGACAGGGAGGCCTTGGCTGAAACCCACCTACGGGCCCTCAAGCAGGGTAAGTGTCATGACCACCATGGCTGTCACCCAAGGGTCCTCTATCAGCATGTCTCACACTCTGGCGCTCACCTCTGCTCTTGTTCCTTGTCTTGGTGGGGTACATGTTCCCGCACTGTCACCGCGTGGTGACAGTGGTACTGTGTGCTCCGGTGCCATGCTGTGCATGAGTGGCATGAGACATGAACCGCCATGTGTGTTTGTGCCTGGTTAGGCCTCTGACTGAACGCCGGCAACTGCGCAGCTGCGCAGGCTCATTGCCGGCTGGATTCTGTCGCCTCCGCTGGCGGCCACCAACTTTCTGGATTCCTCAGCATGTAGTGTGCGGCTCCGCCTCTCCCTGTCAAATGGCTATCCAATAGCCGTGCAGCTCACTCCTTAAGTACTGACTGGCCGGGCAAGACCGGCAGTCAGTACAATGATGTCGATGCCTAAGCATCATTGATCTCTCCTGGCTCTGTAGTACTCAGTACAATCCTGTGCCTCCGGTGAAGTGTCTACTCCTGCTGATCGTCTCACTGCGCTCCTTGTGCACTACGGAACCTGCTGCCGCCAATGCAGACTGGATAAGGTTAACCCTCCAAAGGGGTTTTATCTTTATCCTTATTCCCGATGGTTATTATCCACGGTCACTCCTGATTGCAGCTACGATCTAATCCAGCAAGGACAACAGACTTCTTCATTCTTTATTCAATCCTTCAACCAATCATCCAATCTTCCAACCAATCACCCAATCCTTCAGCCAATTCTTCAAATCTTCAACCAATCCTCCAATATTCTTTCCAACTGCCAAGCATCTTCATATTCTACAATACAGTATTATGTTATTGACTTTTATCATCGCATAACCTACAGTATACTATTTGTGCCATCATTAACTACTTGTACCGCAGTATCTTCATTAAACCAGATTTATTTTATCTCATTGTTTCACTCCCTTCTGTCGTTGATGCAACAACCTTATATTAAAGCACCCAGCCTCCGTTACACTCCAGCTGGTGCTTCACGAAACGTGACAGTAAGGATCCAGCAGAGGTTTACTGTACTGAATTCCGTCGCTGGTCCAACGATTGTGGCTGGAATGATCCAGCCTTACGGAGTCAGTTCCGATGGGGTCTGTCGGATGCCATCAAAGACAGTCTCATTCAGTATCCGGTACCTACCTCCCTAGATAAACTCATGGAGTTAACTATTAAAATTGAGAGAAGACTCCGTGAACGGAGATCTGAGCGGGGTTCTCAATCACAACCTATTCCATTTGTCCTATTCCATTTGCCCCTGAGGACTGTGAAGGTGAGGTGCTGAGGGCAGAATGCATTGGTGAGGTGCTGGGGGCAGGAAGAAGAGGTGTGGTGCTGGGGGCAGGAAGCAGAGGTGAGGTGCTAGGTTCAGTAGCAGAGGTTAGGTGCTGAGGGCAGGAAGCAGAGGTGAGGTTCTGTGGGCAGGATGCAGAGGTGAGGGGCTGGGGGCAGGAAGCAGAGGTGAGGTGCTGGGGGCAGTAGGCAGAGGTGATGTGCTGGGGGCAGGAAGCAGAGGTGAGGTGCTGGGGTCAGTAGGCAGAGGTGAGGTGCTGGGGGCAGGAAGCAAAGGTGAGGTTCTGTGGGCAGGATGCAGAGGGGAGGGGCTGGGGACAGGAGGCAGAGTTGAGGTGCTGGGGGCAGGAAGCAGAGGTGAGGTGCTGGGAGCAGTAGGCAGAGGTTAGGGGCTGGGGACAGGAGGCAGAGGTGAGGTGCTGGGGCAGGAAGCAGAGGTGAGGTGCTGGGGGCAGTAGGCAGAGGTTAGGGGCTGGGGACAGGAGGCAGAGGTGAGGTGCTGGGGGAAGGAGTTGAAGATGAGGTGCTGTGGACAGGAGGCAGAGGTGAGGTGCTGGGGGAAGGAGTTGTAGATGAGGTGCTGTGGACAGGAGGCAGAGGTGAGGTGCTGTGGACAGGAGGTAGAGGTGAGGTGCTGTGGACAGGAGGTAGAGGTGAGGTGCTGTGGACAGGAGGCAGAGGTGATGTGCTGGGGGCAGGAAGCAGAGGTGAGGTGCTGGGGGCAGTAGGCAGAGGTGAGGTGCTGGGGGAAGGAGGCGTAGATGAGGTGCTGAGAGCAGGAAGCAGAAGTGAGGTTCTTGGTGTCAGCTCCCAGGCTTGGGGGTCGCGGCGGCGGAGGGCTGGTGCACGGAGGATACACACGGCACTTCCGCCCAGCACCGCTGATCACCCGCTGACAACTTCCGCCCAGTGGGGTGACGCGGCTTCCTGCTCTCGGCGATCCCCTGCAGTCGCAGGGAGGTTGCTGAGCAACGGGGGATGCCATGAGCAACACGTTCGGCCACCTGATGATAATCTGGAGCAGGGGGCTTGGTCCAGCGGTTATAGTTTCTTCTTGCTGTATCTGGTCCTTGGTCCTGCCCTTGCCGTCTGCCTTGTTGCTGTCAGCATTGCCTCCGTGGGCCATCTGATATTCTTCCATCAGTTGTCCCTTCCTAGGGTCACGTAAGTGCTCCACTTGGAGCCTGATCTTTTTCCTATTTCTTATTTATTTTGTACCGGCAGCTTAGCCGTATCTTCTTTTGTCTTTTGGCAGCGTTGCCTTACTTTTCAGTTGGTTGGCGGTTCGCCATTTATTTTGATTTGTCCCTGCCATTCTCCCTCGGCAGTCAGCCTGTATTTTGGTTCTCCCATTTTCCTTAGGCTCATAACCACAGTTCTTTTTAGACAGGGGGGTGCCCTTTTTCTTTATAGGTCTGTTTTGGGGTTCGCTGGTTGGTTCCCCATTCATTGGTTGTTGGAGACCCCCGGTTGGTTGGTCATATTGTGTTTGTGACTGGGTCGCATTCCCGTCTTGGCCTGGTGCCGGCAGTTAGGGAGTCATTTCAGTTAGGCCCTTTAGTTTAGTTTATCCTTTTGGTTTACCTCTGACGATCGCAAGCTCTTTGTCACCTCCCAAGACCTGGTTGCATTGGGGTTGGAGTGGGCCTAACTCGCTCCTTCGGACGCGGCGACTAAAGGTGAACACTAGCTTCCGCAGGGGTCTGTCATCTGCCAGAGGTTGCCAACAGAGTCAGCGTAGGGTTTGTCGTGGCCGTCCTAAACAGCGGTCATGGCTGCGGGCTCATGCCTGGTTTTCATCACTGTACCATTCTGCATTACATTATAACCGGCCCTAACAATTTATATAAGTGTCCCTTATATAAACATATTTTTTTTTCCTTTTTGTTGCCCTTTTGTTGTGCATAGTCTCTCTTGTTTTGCCTTGTTGTTTTTTGGTACTATGAATACAACTCCTCAAACATTCTCTGACCAACTCCAGGGGTTAGCACAAATGGTTCGAGATCTATCTTTGAAAGTGGCTTCTCAGGAACAAAGGCTCCGTCCTCCTGATCCGGGGGTTCCCGAGCCTAAGGTGAATCTACCTGATCATTTCTCAGGAAACCGGAGGGATTTCTTTAACTGCCGTAAGAATTGTAAACTGTACTTTCACCTCAGGCCCCGGTCTTCGTACTCTGAGTCCCAGCGGGTAGGTTTGGTTATCTCCCTCTTACAAGGGGATCGATCCCCAAACTTGGGCTTTCGGTCTCCCCTCCGATAGCCCTGCTTTATATTCTGTTGATATTTTTTTTAGTTCTCTGGGGCTTCTTTATTATGACCCTGACAGGGAGGCCTTGGCTGAAACCCACCTACGGGCCCTCAAGCAGGGTAAGTGTCATGACCACCATGGCTGTCACCCAAGGGTCCTCTATCAGCATGTCTCACACTCTGGCGCTCACCTCTGCTCTTGTTCCTTGTCTTGGTGGGGTACATGTTCCCGCACTGTCACCGCGTGGTGACAGTGGTACTGTGTGCTCCGGTGCCATGCTGTGCATGAGTGGCATGAGACATGAACCGCCATGTGTGTTTGTGCCTGGTTAGGCCTCTGACTGAACGCCGGCAACTGCGCAGCTGCGCAGGCTCATTGCCGGCTGGATTCTGTCGCCTCCGCTGGCGGCCACCAACTTTCTGGATTCCTCAGCATGTAGTGTGCGGCTCCGCCTCTCCCTGTCAAATGGCTATCCAATAGCCGTGCAGCTCACTCCTTAAGTACTGACTGGCCGGGCAAGACCAGCAGTCAGTACAATGATGTCGATGCCTAAGCATCATTGATCTCTCCTGGCTCTGTAGTACTCAGTACAATCCTGTGCCTCCGGTGAAGTGTCTACTCCTGCTGATCGTCTCACTGCGCTCCTTGTGCACTACGGAACCTGCTGCCGCCAATGCAGACTGGATAAGGTTAGCCCCCAAAGGGGTTTTATCTTTATCCTTATTCCCGATGGTTATTATCCACGGTCACTCCTGATTGCAGCTACGATCTAATCCAGCAAGGACAACAGACTTCTTCATTCTTTATTCAATCCTTCAACCAATCATCCAATCTTCCAACCAATCACCCAATCCTTCAGCCAATTCTTCAAATCTTCAACCAATCCTCCAATATTCTTTCCAACTGCCAAGCATCTTCATATTCTACAATACAGTATTATGTTATTGACTTTTATCATCGCATAACCTACAGTATACTATTTGTGCCATCATTAACTACTTGTACCGCAGTATCTTCATTAAACCAGATTTATTTTATCTCATTGTTTCACTCCCTTCTGTCGTTGATGCAACAACCTTATATTAAAGCACCCAGCCTCCGTTACACTCCAGCTGGTGCTTCACGAAACGTGACAGTAAGGATCCAGCAGAGGTTTACTGTACTGAATTCCGTCGCTGGTCCAACGATTGTGGCTGGAATGATCCAGCCTTACGGAGTCAGTTCCGATGGGGTCTGTCGGATGCCATCAAAGACAGTCTCATTCAGTATCCGGTACCTACCTGGAAGAAACAAAAAGGACTACCCTAGGGTGGTCCGAGGGCGCTGTATATGGGGTGAGTGTCAAAAAAGCTGCTACTTAAAGGGACTGAGTGGGTCCCTAAAAAAAAGAGGAAACAATGGAGAAATGAAGTAGCGCTTACCAATGAGAAATGATCAAAGTAAAAATCATTTAATTACATATAAAATAAACATAATTCATATACACATTTATAACAATAAAATGGTACCATAAATATGGGGGGGATAAAACCTCTCAAAAGGCCCTCAATGTATGCCAATGTAATTGAAAAAAAGAGATGGATAGGATCCGCTCCTATTTGTGCCGTCTAGGTACAGTCCCGAATGGAACAATAGAGTCCTTTTGGACTGGGGATGTTGGGGGGTTATTTTCCACTGGATTCAATAGTACACACAAGATGAAGGTATATTTACCACTGTGTATCCCTTGGGAGATTTATATCCATATAGGACTGCTGTAGCAAGCTGTTTTTCTCCTTTTGAAGGGTGGAGGTAGATGAAATTTCCTCCTGGGTAGGAATCACGATGTATGTGGAAAAGCAGGGTGACAATGTCCCGGACAATTGTATTCCAACAATGGGGATTGGAGACGGCTGGTTGGATCCTGATGCATATATAGTAACGATGGCAGTGAGGGGCTGTGAGAGGGAGCAGCTTCCAACGCGTTTCACTGCCTCTAGGGGCAGCTTTTTCAAGGATATATCCTTGAAAAAGCTGCCCCTAGAGGCAGTGAAACGCGTTGGAAGCTGCTCCCTCTCACAGCCCCTCACTGCCATCGTTACTATATATGCATCAGGATCCAACCAGCCGTCTCCAATCCCCATTGTTGGAATACAATTGTCCGGGACATTGTCACCCTGCTTTTCCACATACATCGTGATTCCTACCCAGGAGGAAATTTCATCTACCTCCACCCTTCAAAAGGAGAAAAACAGCTTGCTACAGCAGTCCTATATGGATATAAATCTCCCAAGGGATACACAGTGGTAAATATACCTTCATCTTGTGTGTACTATTGAATCCAGTGGAAAATAAACCCCCAACATCCCCAGTCCAAAAGGACTCTATTGTTCCATTCGGGACTGTACCTAGACGGCACAAATAGGAGCGGATCCTATCCATCTCTTTTTTTCAATTACATTGGCATACATTGAGGGCCTTTTGAGAGGTTTTATCCCCCCCATATTTATGGTACCATTTTATTGTTATAAATGTGTATATGAATTATGTTTATTTTATATGTAATTAAATGATTTTTACTTTGATCATTTCTCATTGGTAAGCGCTACTTCATTTCTCCATTGTTTCCTGTACCTACCTCCCTAGATAAACTCATGGAGTTAACTATTAAAATTGAGAGAAGACTCCGTGAACGGAGATCTGAGCAGGGTTCTCAATCACAACCTATTCCATTTGTCCCTATGGCCCCTGAGGACTGTGAAGAACCCATGCAGTTAGATGCAGTTAGGATTTCCCCAGAAAAAAGAGCCCGTTGGATAGGTTCCGGTCTATGTTTATATTGTGGAGGGCAAGGACACCTTTACCGTAACTGTCCTAATAGGCCAGTAAAAGCCAAGGCCAAGTGAACGAAGAGAGGGTTCACTTAGGCCTACAGCTTTTTTCCTCTCGTGACTCATTATTAGTCCCCTGTAATTTTTCTTTTAATCATGTCAATTTTTCTTGTTCCGCGTTAATTGATAGTGGGGCAGCAGGTAATTTTTTAGACAGTTCCTTAGCTCAGAAGCTATGTATTCCTTTCCTCAAACTTGAACAGTGTATCTCTTTACGGGGTTTCGATGGGAATGTCCTGTCCAATGGGGTGATTTCTTTCCAAAATTGGAATGCTGGATAAATAGCTCGTTGGGGCCCTCAGTGCTCTAAACACTGTCTCAAATCTTCATTGTTACAAGCATCAGTGTCTCTCTCCCAAATGCCTTTCCCCTATCGGAAATTTGCCGATGTTTTTTTCAAAGGGGAAAGCTGATAGTCTTCCTCCACATTGTTCCTACAATTGTGCGATAAAACTGCTACCCAATGTTTCTTTTCCCAAAGGGAGACTGTACGCCCTGTCCATTCCGGAGACTAAGGCCATGGACGAATATGTGCAAGAAAGCCTTAAGAAAGGGTTTATCCGGCCCTCTAAGTCACCATTTAGTGCCGGATTCTTTTTTTGTTGCCAAAAAGGATGGCTGCCTTAGGCCCTGTATTGACTTTCGAGCGCTCAACAAAATCACGGTAAAAAATACCTATCCCCTTCCCTTGATCTCTGTGCTCTTCGATCAATTATGGTCAGCCACCATCTTCACCAAGATTGACCTTAGAGGAGCTTACAATCGTATCAGGAAGGCGACGAGTGGAAGACGGCCTTCAGTACTCTGGACACTATGAGTACTTAGTTATGCCCTTTGGCCTTCTTAGTACTTACTGATTATAAAAACTTACAGTATATTGAGACAGCTAAGAGACTCAATGCTCGGCAGGCGCGTTGGGCCTTGTTTTTCATGCGGTTTAACTTTGTCATCACTAATAGACCAGGGTCAAAAACCGTCCGAGCAGATGCCTTTTCTCTGTGTTTTCTTCCTCAACACGAAAACATGACAAGCAAAGTCCCAATTCTTCCTGCATCTTGTATACTGGCAGGGTTCAAGCAGATCAGGAGTTTTTAAGACTTTGGACCTGTTGTCCCGTGTTGTTTGGTGGCCTAGAATGTCTCGGGACACTAAAGAATTTGTTCTGTCTTGCCCAACCTGTGCCCAACATAAGGTACCTCGGTCCCGGCCTTTTGGGGAGCTTCTTCCTTTGGCCATTCCCTCTAGGCCCTGGTCTCACCTAGCCATGGACTTCGTAGTAAGTCTTCCTGTTTCTTCCAACTGCCAAGTCATATGGGTGGTCATTGACAGATTCTCGAAAATGGCGCATTTCGTACCCCTGAGACAGTTGCCAGAGCCGGCCCTAGCCTAAATGACGCCCTAGGCAAGATTTTGACTGGTGCCCCCTAGCACCACCACTAATTCCGCCTCTGACCCTGCTCCCCTTTCCCAGCACCATCAACCCTCATCATAGCAGTCATCATTTTGGTGCTCCTACCCGCAATATTTTAAATAGAAACAGCGCACACATTCGGTGCGCAGCCCAAACAGGGGTGTGTTCTTGCTGGGAAGGGGCATGGTCACACAATACTACCTTCAATTCACATTATGCCACACAGTAGTGCAACTTTATTCACATTATATCATGCGATGGTGTCCCTTATTCACGTTACATGACACAGTTGTACCACTTTACCTTATATACATTACTCCTCACATTATTCACATTATACCCTTAGAAAAAAATCCTGAAAAAATATTGTATTTTAAGCACCTCCATGGCCACACTGCAACCCAGCACAAAGCAGTGTGTCCTGAGCAGAGTTGCAGCTGCTGCTGTCACTTAAGGGAAGGAAGCCTGGGGCCCCCACTGGGCCCTTCCATCAGACTTTGGCCTGGGTAATTTGTACCCCCTACCCCTTTCTCTCAGCACCCCTGATAATACCACACAGTAATGCCCCTTACACATGACACACATTATTAATGTCCTTATAAACATAATGCCCCTTACACATTATGCCAACCCCTTCATACACATAATGACACACATAATGTCCCTTACACATATGTTGCACATTATTAATGACTTTATACACATGACACACATAATGCCTGTTACACATATGTCACACATTATTAATGCATTTATACATTACACACATAATGCCCCTTACACATATGTTGCACATTATTAATGCCCTTATACACATGACACACATAATGCCCCTTACACATATGTTGCACATTATTAATGCCCTTATACACATAACACACATAATGCCTGTTACACATGTCGCACATTATTAATGCCCTTATACACATGACACACAGAATGCCCCTTACACATTTGTTGCACATTATTAATGCCCTTATACACATGACACACATAATGCATGTTACACATATGTCACACATTATTAATGCCCTTATACACATGACACACATAATGCCCCTTACACATATGTTGCACATTATTAATGCCCTTATACACATGACACACATAATGCATGTTACACATATGTCGCACATTATTAATGCCCTTATACACATGACACACATAATGCCCCTTACACATATGTCGCACATTATTAATGCCTTTATACACATGACACACATAATGCCCGTTACACATATGTTGCACATTATTAATGCCCTTATACACATGACACACATAATGCCCCTTACACATATGTTGCACATTATTAATGCCCTTATACACATGACACACATAATGCCCATTACACATATGTTGCACATTATTAATGCCCTTATACACATGACACACATAATGCCTGTTACACATATGTCGCACATTATTATTGCATTTATACATGACACACGTAATGCCCCTTACACATATGCCAAACACTATTGCACAAACAACCCACCCGCAGACAGCACTCGCACAGCCGCTAACACTGTGACCTCTGCCTCGGCTTGGATACAGATGTTTCCTCATACATCTTGCCTCAATAGGCCATGCAGCTCCTGGCCAGTTCTGCTAACGCTGGGTGCCTTTTTTGCTGAAAATTCATCTTATTTGCATTGTTATGTGACCAGGACACACAAGGAGCTTCCGATGATTAAAATGATATGCAGCATGAATATATTCTGTGTGTGACTGTGGCAGAATGCTATGTTACAGTGATTTCCATGAATACACTATTTCATATGCAGATACAGCCTCACACACAGAATATAGGCATGCTGCATATCATTTTAATCAGCAGAAGCTGCTGATGCCCCTAGGCATTCCAAATGCCCTAGTCAATTGCCTAGTTTGCCTATGCCTAAGGCCGGCTCTGACAGTTGCCATCTGCTAAAGAATTGGTCGACTTATTTTTACAACATATCTTTAGGCTTCACGGACTGCCTACAGATATTGGGGGAAATTTACTAAATTGAATTCGTAAAAAATAGGTGTATTCGTATGCAGAAATACACCTATTTTTTACACATTCGTATTTTCAGGATTTACTATCCCGAAAATATGGCAATTCGTACGCCCATGGATGGGACATTCGTATTTGTAAATGTTTGAATGTCTACACCATCGATAGGATATGACAGGAATCACCATTCAAAAGAATGGTGGTTCCTGATTTACTAAGCAGCCGTATTGAAAATACGGCCGCTAATTGGTGTGAAACTGCCACGAATAGACGGCAGGAAAATACACTTTATTTTCCTGTCGTATTTGGTTTTAGCCTGCACGGATCAGTCAGATCCGTGCAGGCTGCAATGTGTAAAAAAATAGACAAATAAATAAATAAAAAATCAGCGTGGGGTCCCCCCCATAGCTGTAACCAGCACCAGTATGAAAGAGCCGGGGCCGGTAATTAAAAATCAGGGAACCCAACAAATAGGGGTTCCCCGATTTTTAACAACCAGCCCCAGGCTCCAGGTCCGGGGCTGGTTCCCAAAATACGGGGGACAAAATGAGTAGGGGTCCCCCGTATTTTAAGAACCAGCCCCAGGCCAAACCAGCCAGCAGGGTAATGCCACAGCCAGAGGGAGACTTTTTATACAAGTCTCCCTGGCCAAAGCATTAACCCCCTGACCAGTCAGCCTGGCCAGGGGCTCTGGGGGAGTGGGGATCCCCCCAATAAAGGGGTCCCCCCCTCCAGGACTTACCTGACCAGGCTGAAGCCTGGTGCTGTCCTCGATGCCCCTTGGCGGTGGGCATCGAGCTGATTGTGTGTAAAAAATAGAATAAAAAACTATTGTTTTTTACTGTGGAACTATGAGTCCCAGCAAGCCTCCCCGCAAGCTGGGACTTGGAGAACCACAAGTCCCAGCCTGCGGGGCATTAAAGGGCCCACTGGCACTTGTAGTTCCACAGTAAAAAAAAAATAGTAAAATAAACACACTGACACACAATAAAAATAATACTTTAATACATCCAAAGCCCATACATACTGATACTTACCTATCTTGAGCCCGTAGGTAGGTCCCTGGGTCTTGGTCTGGAACCATGTTGTCATTCGGCTCCATGTCGATGTCCATGTTGGCGGCGTCTGTCGGCATCCGGTCCGGGTCCGAAGAAATCCATGGGGGACCTGTGGAAGGAAATCCAACTCGCTCACGCCTGGAGGATTTTGTGGACCCGGTACTGACACGGGAACTTCAGGAGTGTCTGGAGCTCTGTATAACAAACGTGCTGGACGAATGATCGGCTGTTGCATGAATAGGTTTATTACCGGTAGGACTGTGACAGCAACAGAAAGTTCACCCGCAGGTTTGTCGCCGACGCGAGGGTATGCACTTTGGCGGAGGTAATACCAGAATGCAAGATGCTTGGAAGACCACCGGGAGTGTGGAGCAAGGCAAGCTGGAATATGTCGGCAATACAGGATAGCTGAACTGGTAGTTGCACTGGAACCAGCAATATGCACGATTGTAATGGAGCACAGAGAACTAGTGGCCACAGTACTGGACTATGGAGACGTTGCACTGGCAACTTCCTGTACCAGACCTTCCTCCTAAATACCCCTCAGGGCGGATCCCATCCGATTGGGACGTCCTGGACCGAAGTAAGGGCAAAAACGGCTGTTTGCCCACAACCAAGATGGCGCTGCGGGAGTCCGGCGCTCAGAGGACTACTCCCGGCTCCAGACAGCTCAGACCTTGCCTGCAAGCCTGAGGAACGCTCAGCCAAATAGGACCAGCGCCAGCAGCCTGCACCTCCACCAGTGGGACCCCTCCAGAGCGCCCTCACAGGTATTCCACGCTGCGCCAGCGCCCCCCTGCGGCAGGCCGTGACACGCAGGTCCTCCTGTGAAGATCTGTAGTCTTGATCCGACGTAGTCCTGGTCTTCTGTCACCTTCTGTGACATGCTGGCGACTCCATCAGTATCCCCGCATCGGACTGTCAGAGGCGCAGAGATGTTTCATCTTCCGCGCCTCTCTACTGAATGATTCTATTGGTTCTATCCACTATTTGTCGGGTTCCCTGATTTTTAATTACCGGCCCCGGCTCCTTCAGCCTGGTGCTGGTTACAGCTGTGGGGGGGGGACCCCACGCCGTTTTTTTATTTATTTATTTCTCTATTTTTTTTACACCTTGCAGCCTGCACGGATCTGACTGATATGATGGATCTGACTGATCCGTGCAGGCTGCCTCCACAAATTCGTATTAGCGCCCGTTAATACGAATTTATATGCCATCAGAGGGTTACAAATCAGTCGTATTTGACTGCTTTGTAAATCCCCCTCCGGAACACAACTTAGCATACGCCGTATGAAGTCGTAACCATTCGTATTAAGAATACGAATGCAACTTTTTGCATTCGTATTCTTAGTAAATTTCCCCCATTGTCTCCACAGTTCGTGGCGCAGTTTTGGAGACTCTTCTGCTCCTCTCTTAAGATCAAAACCAGTTTGACCTCTGCATTCCCTCCTCAGTCAAATGGGCAGACCGAGCGTTTAAATCAGTCACTCAAACAATACCTGCGGTGTTTTGTTTCAAAATTGCAAAATGACTTTTTACCATTGGCGTATAATAACGCATACCATTCTGCCTTTAAAACTTCACCCTTCTTTGCGGTGTTTTGGTTTCATCCTCGGGCCAACTCTTTAGGACCAGAAGCCGTAAGGTCTCCCTCCTCTGCTGCCTCTCGCCTCAGGATCTTATGGATGAAGATTCATGTTGCTCTCAAGGAGATGGCTTTTAAAGAGAAGGTTTTTGACGATAAATCCAGAAGGCCTTGTCCATTTAAGGTTGGTGACTGGGTGTGGTTATCCACCCAAAATATTAAACTTCATCAACCTTCGGCTAGGCTGGGGCCTAGATTTATTGGTCCATTTCGGATTATCAAGAGGGTTAATCCGGTGGCATTTTGTCTCTTGCTACCTAAGTCCCTCAAGATATCCAATACATTTCATGCATCCCTTCTGAAGCCGGTATTCTTCTCCTGGAGATTTCCTCGCAAGATCAACGCTGGGCCTTCTCCAATGGTGGTACAGGGGCAACAAGAGTTTCTTGTAGAGAAAATTCTGGATTCTAAGTTTGTTAGAGGCTCTCTCCAATTTTTGGTTCATTGGAGGGATTATGGCCCAGAGGAGAGTTCCTGGGTTCCCGATAGGGATTTGCATGCTCCTGATCTCAAAATATTTTTTTTCCGGGAGTTTCCTCATAAACCCGGTGATAGGGGTTTTTGACCCCTCCTCAAGGAGGGGGGGGGGGGGGTACTGTCAGCTCCCGGGATTGGGGGTCCTGGCGGCAGAAGGCAGGTGCATGGAGGATACACATGGCACTTCCGCCCAGCACCGCCAATCATCCGCTGACAACTTACGCCCAGCAGGTGACGCGGCTTCCTGCTCTCGGCGTTCCCCTGCAGCTGCAGGGAGGTTGCTGAGCAACGGGGGAGCAACACGCTCGGCCACCTGATGATAATCTGGAGCAGGGGGCTGGGTCCAGCGGTGGCGCCCACTGATTGGCAGTCTATCCCTCTATCCGGATGCAAGATGGCGTCGGTTGTAGCTTCTTCTTGCTGTGTCTGGTCCTTGGTCCTGTCCTTGCCATCTGCCTTGTTGCTGTCAGCATTGCCTCCGTGGGCCATCTGATATTTGTCCATCAGTTGTCCCTTCCTAGGGTCAACTGGACCCTAGGAACCATAGTTCTTTTTAGGCAGGGAGGTGCCCTTTTTCTTTATAGGTCTGTTTTGGGGTTCCCTGGTTGGTTCCCCATTCATTGGTTGTTGGAGACCCCCGGTTGGTTGGTCATATTGTGTTTGCGACTGGGTCGCATTCCCGTCTTGGCCTGGTGCCGGCAGTTAGGGAGTCATTTCAGTTAGGCCCTTTAGTTTAGTTTATCCTTTTGGTTTACCTCTGACGATCGCAAGCTCTTTGTCACCTCCCAATACCTGGTTGCATCTGGGTTGGAGCGGGCCTAACTCGCTCCTTCGGACGCGGCAACTAAAGGTGAACACTAACTTCCGCAGGGGTCTGTCATCTGCCAGAGGTTGCCAACAGAGTCAGCGTAGGGTTTGTCGTGGCCGTCCTAAACAGCGGTCACGGCTGCGGGCTCATGCCTGGTTTTCATCACTGTACCAATCTGCATTACTGTCGGGGCAGAGGTGTGGTGCTGAGGGCAGGAAGCAGAGGTGTGGTGCTGGGGGCAGGAGGCAGAGGTGAGGGTACTTGTATACTATCACGGCTCCCATCGCATGCCATCGCATGCCATATGTAATGGCATGCGATGCAATGCGATTTTACCGGGTTTTTAATGCATTTGTGAGAAAAAGCGCATGCCATCGCATGGCATGCCATGCGATGGCATGCGATTTTGTTCACAAATGCATCCAAATGCCTTTAAATTAGTAGTAAACATGTGAAATGCACCCCAAATGTCATTTTTCACACTGTACCACCCCCACTATCAACGACAACCCGAAGCGTAGCAAGCGCAGCGAGCCCACGAGGGGTGGCGGTACTCGTCCTACGACCTTTTCATACCCCCACTATCCACGTCGGCATGAAGTTGAGAATAGAAAGTGTGGCGAGCGCAGCGAGCCACCGAGCCCGAAGCGTGTCGAGCGGACGCGGATACCTTCACAGGTATCCGTGTCCCCTCACGGGCTTCACAGGTATCCGCTGCCCTCGCCACGCTTCGGGCTCGGTGGCTCGCTGCGCTCGCCACACTTTCTATTCTCAACTCCACGACGACGTGGATAGTGGGGGTATGAAAAAGTCGTAGGACGCGTACCGCCGCCCCTCACGGGTCTCGGTGCGCTCGCCACGCTTCGGGTTGGCGTTGATAGTGGGGGTGATACAGTGTGAAAAATGACATTTGGGGTGCATTTAACATTATTTTAACACATGTCCGTGATTTTTGAGGAAAATGGAATCGCATCGCATGTGATGGCATGTGATCACATGCCATCGCATGCGATGCGATTTTTCCCTGTACGATGCCCATCGTGGGAGCCGTGATAGTATACAAGTACCGAGGTGAGTTTCTGAGGAAGGAAGCAGAGGTGAGGATCTGGGTGCAGGAAGCTGAGATGAGAGGATGGGTCAGGAGGCAGAGGTGAGGATCTGGGGAAGAAAGCAGTGGTGAGGTGCTGGGGGCAGAAGGCAGAGATGCGGTGCTGTTGACAGGAGGCTGCGGTGAGGAGCTGGGGGCAGGAGGCGGAGATGAGGTGTTGGGAGCAGTACGCAGAGGTGTGGTGCTGATGGCAGTAAGCAGAAGTGAGGTTCTTGGGGCAGTGGGCAGAGGTGAGGGGCTGGGGGCAGAGGTGAGGTGCAGTGGACAGGAGGCAGAGGTGAGGAGCTGTGGGAAGGAGGCGGAGATGAGGTGCTGGGGGCAGTAGGCAGAGGTGTGGTCCTGAGGGCAGGAAGCAGAAGTGAGGTTCTCGGAGGCAGAAGGAAGAGGTGAGATTTTGGGGGTAGGATATTGAGGTGCTGTGGGATATTGAGGCAGAGGTGAGAGGTGCTGGGGCAGGAGGCAAAGATGAAGTGCTGGGGGCAAGAGGCAGAAGCGGGGTGCTGGGGATGGGGCGAGAGGAGAGGTCTTGGAAGCAGGATTTAAAGGTGAGAGGGGCTGGGGCAGGATATAGAGGTGCTGGTGCAGGAGGCTGAGGTGCTGGGGACAAGAGAAAGAAATTAGATGCTGTGTCCTGCTGGAGAGGGGCATGCTGGGAGGTATGTATATCTCATATATTTAGCCAAATCTGTCAATCACCTGTGTGCATAATGCTGGGCGGAGTTACACGGGTGATTGACAGGCCCCCCAGCCAGCGTTATACACACAGGGTGATTCACAGATTACCATATCCCCCCCACCCGCATTATACACACATACGCCCCCTGGCCAGCATTATAACACACCACCCCACACCCAGCGTTATACACAAGGTCCGCCCCCCAACCTTTTGCACACACATCCGCCCCAGACTGACAGATGGCCCGAATGCATACTTGCCTAATTTACATTTCACCTCTGCGGGAGAAGCCCGGATAGGCAACATGTCAGGGGGGCGGGGCAAGGCTGACATCACTTGGCCCTGCCCCCATGCCAGAAAACATTGTGATTTGCGGGCCGCGGAGAGGGGGCGGGGCTTAAATGACATGAAATGCCACGATTGCGTCATTTAATTCAACCAGCAGCAGTGGCGTAATTCACAGCAGGGGCCCGGAGGCGAAATAACAATGGTGCCCCTTCTTCCTTCAACACCAACACCCCTGCAGCTGGGCCAAATTAAAGATCACATGACCACTTATGAACACACGCAAATCCAAACACACACACAGCCACATACGTGCTTACACACAGCCATATATGCGCAGACAAAGGGCCTTATTCAGATCTGCGTGCATTCGCACGCAGTTCCGATGTTGGCCGTCTGCGCAGGCGGGTATCTGTGCATGTGCAGGCGTATGGTGCGTGCACCCACGGCGACCTTTCGGGTGGCCGGGTGCACGCACCCATGGCGGCGTGGGGGGGGGGGGGCGGAGAAGGGCGGCGGGCCCGGGCTGCCCCATTACCATATGGGAACACATAGCGTTCCATGGGCGTTCTCATGGTAAAGAGGCAGTGACGCGGGTGTGGGGGCGGGTAGCTGACACCTCCGGATGTCAGCTGCCCGCCCATATCCACACTAGCGTGCACGCAAATGTAAGTGACTGAAAAGGTCGTTCGCCGGGCGGGGTTTGGTGGACTCGCAAGGCTACGAATCAACCAGAATAAACCCCGAACACTCCCCACACACTCAAAGCCACATATGCAGCCAAACACACAAACAGCCACACACTGAAAAGTGATCCTGGTGTGTGCCTTACTGTAAGCACTGTCACTGCCCGGCACGCCTGTTAGCCCCTCTTCCAGTCTCAACCTGAGCAGCGGCGCAGATGAAGGAGCTGGGGTTGATCAAGCTGGAGACGGGCATGGACAGTAGGGCTTTCTCTGTCAGGAGGCAGAGTCACTCAGACAGTGCCCCCGCCTCCTGACTGCCAAGTCCTACCACGCCACCGCTGCTCCACGTCCTGATTTCACTGCAGAGCTTCTGATGTAAGTGACTGGGGAACCGGAGACAATGGAGACAGTCGTGAGCCCCCTTGAGTTCAAACGCCCGGTGGAAACCGACTCCGTTGTCTCCGGAACTTCCGCCACTGACCAGCGGGCAAGGGGGGAGCAGGGGCTATCACCAGAAAGCGGGACACTTGCCCACCTTCCCGGGGGAACTGGATAAAGACCCAATTTTCGCAAGGCTCCCGGCCATTCCGGGAGGGTAGGTGAGCCTGGAAGCTCACATCGCCCCTCCCAAATCTCCTCAGGAAAATAAACCTGAGCAGCCATTGTGGATGCCCACATTGCCCCTGATCAGTGGGGCACCCAGCAGCATAGCATCCATGCCCGCACCCCACTTCCCTGCAAGCTTCTGGCAGCTTACATGCCCGCCCCCCCTCATGCCTCTCCCCGCAATCTGCCGCCAGCATCTCCGCACCCCCCACCCCGGAGCATCTCCATCTGCACCACCCCATGCGAGCTCCCGCCTGCTTCCATACTGGTAAACGCTGCTTTGTGCTGCTGGGTCCTGTCCCCTCCAGTTAATGCCGCTGCTGCTTAATTGTTGGGGGTGCGCTCAGTGCCATCTTTCCAATTGGGCACGATGGGCAGTTGCCCAGGGGCCCTAGGTCCTAGGGGCCCAGCCCAATGGGAAAGACAGTGTCCGGGGTCCGGGGATCCGATCACCCTCGAAGCTCTATTTGCCGGCGATCGGCGGGAAGTGATGCTGCATTTGAAAAGACTGGCCGGACGCTGATTGGCTGAATTCAGCGACCTCAGTCTTTTCAGGTCTATGAGGGGTGCGCTGTGTGTAAGCGCAGTGTCTGTGGGGGGTGCACTGTGTGTAATAGGGTCTGTGGGGGGGTGCACTGTGTGTAATAGTAGTGTCTGTGGGGGGGGGGGGGGGCGCCGTGTGTAATAGGGTCTGTGGGGGGGTGCACTGTGTGTAATAGCAGTGTCTGTGGGGGGGGCGCCGTGTGTAATAGGGTCTGTGGGGTGTGCGCTGTGTGTATGCGCAGTGTCTGTGGGGGGTGCACTGTGTCTAATAGCAGTGTCTGTGGGGGGTGCACTGTGTGTAACAGCAGTGTCTGTGGGGGGTGCACTGTGTGTAATAGCAGTGCCTGTGGGGGGTGCACTGTGTGTAATAGCAGTGTCTGTGGGGGGTGCGCTTTGTGTAAGAGTAGTGCCTGTGAGAGGTGCACTGTGTGTAAGAGCAGTGCCTGTGAGGGGTGCACTGTGTCTAATAGCAGTGCCTGTGAGGGGTGCACTGTGTGTAAGAGCAGTGCCTGTGAGGGGTGCACTGTGTGTAAAAGCAGTGCCTGTGAGGGGTGCACTGTGTGTAATAGCAGTGCCTGTGAGGGGTGCACTGTGTGTAATAGCAGTGCCTGTGAGGGGTGCACTGTGTGTAAGAGCAGTGCCTGTGGGGGGTGCACTATGTAAGAGCAGTGCCTGTGAGGGGTGCGCTGTGTGTAAGAGCAGTGCCTGTGGGGGGTGCGCTGTGTGTAATAGCAGTGCCTGTAGGGGTGCGCTGTGTGTAAGAGCAGTGCCTGTGGGGTGTGCGCTGTGTGTAAGAGCAGTGCCTGTGGGGTGTGCGCTGTGTGTAAGAGCAGTGCCTGTGAGGGGTGCGCTGTGTGTAAGAGCAGTGCCTGTGAGGGGTGCACTGTATGTAATAGCAGTGCCTGTGAGGGGTGCACTGTATGTAATAGCAGTGCCTGTGAGGGGTGCACTGTGTGTAAGAGCAGTGCCTGTGGGGGGTGCACTGTGTGTAAGAGCAGTGCCTGTGAGGGGTGCACTGTGTGTAATAGCAGTGCCTGTGAGGGGTGCACTGTGTGTAATAGCAGTGCCTGTGAGAGGTGCACTGTGTGTAATAGCAGTGCCTGTGAGGGGTGCACTGTGTAATAGCAGTGTCTATGAGGGGTGCACTATGTGTAATGCATACCTCCCAACTTCTGATTAAATGAAATAGGGACGAAGCCGCGCGAGCGCCCGAAAAGTGGGCGGGGCGTATGAAAAATGAGGGCGCAGCTTATGCTAATTAGCCGCGACCTCATTTTCATACGAGAATAGACGCTGTGCGCATGCGCACAGCGTCTATTCTATTAGATTGGGGGGGTCTCCCAACTGCCACCTCCCGCAGCGGGACAATGCCTGCCGTGGGTGGGACAGCGGGACAGGACCAGAAATCGGGACTGTCCCGCTGTAATCGTGACAGTTGGGAGGTATGGTAATGGCAGTGTCTGTGGGGGATGCACTGTGTGTAAGAGCAGTGCCTGTGAGGGGTGCACTGTGTGTAAGAGCGGTGCCTGTGAGGGGTGCACTGTGTGTAAGAGCAGTGCCTGTGGGGGTTGCACTGTGTAAGAGCAGTGCCTGTGGGCGGTGCACTGTGTGTAATAGCAGTGCCTGTGGGGGATGCGCTGTGTGTAAGAGCAGCAGTGTTGCAAGTAAGGGGGTACGGCATGGTACGGAGTACCTGTCAGAAATATGTTGCAGGTACGCAGTACCACTTAAGGTGGCCATACATCAGAAAGATATTGTACCCAATCATACAATCTCAATTGATTGTAAGATGGATTGTATGCAGATTGTGTGCACATCTTGTGTACACAAATCATACAATCAATCATCAGATGGATTGTATGACTGATTGTATGATGGATTGTATGCAGATTGTGTGCACATCTTGCATACACAATCATACAGCAGATGGATTGTATGACTGATTGTAAGATGGATTGTGTGTAGATTGTGTGTCCAAAAACCACCAAGGACTGCCGGGGATTTCAAGGGAAATTGTACACAATCATGAGCGCAATCGATCTTAAGATTGATCTTTCTGATGTATGGCCAGCTTTACCCCCTGACCCCCTGTCAATCCTATTTTTATTTTTATTTTAAGTATAAATATAATGCATCCGCAGCCCACCCACCCAGTGTTATGATTGGTGCTGTATGCAGCTACCGGCTACTGCTGATTTAGCCTGTCACACTGACTGGCATCAGCGGTGCTGACAGCATGAAGAGCAGGCTCCACAATTGTAAGCACAAGCTGCCCGGCTCTCCCCCAAGCAAGAGCCAACCCACCCCCAGTCATTCCCTGTTTCTCATTCCCTGTCTCCTGATGCCACGCCACTATTATCATTTAGTCACTCATCTAGCTTTGTGTGACCACGCCCCCTCATGACACATTGCCACGCCCATTTTTGGTGGAGGCCATCAGTACCACCAAGAAAAAAATTCTACTTGCACCACTGAAGAGCAGTGCCTGTGGGGGGTGCACTGTGTGTAATAGCAGTGCCTGTGGGGGATGCGCTGTGTGTAAGAGCAGTGCCTGTGGGGGGTGCACTGTGTAAGAGCAGTGCCTGTGAAGGGTGCAGGGCCGGCGCTACCCGCTCAGCAGAGCCTGCAAAGCAGGGAGGCGCCAGACTATGTAGGCGCTGCACTCTCCCTGCTCTACGACTCTGTCACTGTGTGCAGCTGCCGGCTGCTGCTGTCACTGTATGACACACAGCAGCGCTGGCAGCAGAGGGGGGAGAGAGGATTTACATCGGATTATCAACTGATGTAGAAAGTAGCAGCAGGTGACGAGACCCACCCCTCATCTCAGCATCAGGGGTCAGGAGTCAGGACAGCATGTGCCGAGCTGTGATTGGAGGAGCTCGGCACATGCTGATTAAAGGGGCCCCTGATTGGAGGAGTGTATCACATGCTCCTTTGGGGGCGCATTTATCATCAATGTGCGATGCCGGCGTGGTGACATCGCCGGGCATCGCATTGCGGTTGCTTTTAATACCGCCGGGATGTATCATTATGGGGACGCAGGGACAGGGCTCCGAAAGGAGCGATACCCAGAGCCGGAAGCCGATACATCGGCCAGCTTCGCATCCCCCATAGAAACCTATGGGGGATGCGGCCGGTGGCGGTGCAGGGGGGGATCGCAGCAGGGATCGGAGATTCCTGCTGCGGTCCCCTTTAATACATTTAGGTGATACTTGATATTTGCGGCTAAACCCCAAAAACGTGTGTTTTCGGGGATTTAGCCGCAAATATTGCTTGATAAATGGGCCCCATGGTCCCTAAAACACAGAGGAATGGATCTCACAGCATGCCAAGGCTTCCTCTGTGAGTATACACTCTGCCTTCCCTGTAGCTCCTGCCTCTCTCTGCATAGTCTCCCTCTTTCTTCCTCTCCCTGTCCATCATCTGTCCCCCTCTCCCTGCCCTGTATCTGCCCCCTCTCCTCTTCTCCATCTCTCCCTGCCCATCATCTGTCCCACCACCTCCCTGCCCATCATCTGTCCCACCACCTCCCTGCCCATCATCTGTCCCACCACCTCCCTGCCCATCATCTGTCCCACCACCTCCCTGCCCATCATCTGTCCCACCACCTCCCTGCCCATCATCTGTCCCACCACCTCCCTGCCCATCATCTGTCCCACCACCTCCCTGCCCATCATCTGTCCCACCACCTCCCTGCCCATCATCTGTCCCACCACCTCCCTGCCCATCATCTGTCCCACCACCTCCCTGCCCATCATCTGTCCCACCACCTCCCTGCCCATCATCTGTCCCACCACCTCCCTGCCCATCATCTGTCCCACCACCTCCCTGCCCATCATCTGTCCCACCACCTCCCTGCCCATCATCTGTCCCACCACCTCCCTGCCCATCATCTGTCCCACCACCTCCCTGCCCATCATCTTTCCCACCACCTCCCTGCCCATCATCTGTCCCACCACCTCCCTGCCCATCATCTGTCCCACCACCTCCCTGCCCAATATCTGCCTTCCTTTTGCTGCACAGCATCTGTCCTGTCCCCCCTCCTGTCCACCATTTGTCCCCCTCTCCCTGCTCAGAATCTGCCCCCCCTCCTGTCTACCATCTGTCCACGAGTCCCTGCTAATCATTTGTCCCACCCCTCCCTGCCCAGCATCTGCCTTCCTCACCCTGCCCAGCATCTGTCCTGTTCCAACTCCTGCCCACCATCTATCCACTCTCCCTGCCCAGTATCTTCCCCCTCTACCTGCCCACCATCTGACTCCCCTCCCCCTTCCCAGTATCTGCTCCCTATCTGTCCCAACCCCTCCCTGCCCAGTATCTGCCTTCCTCACCCTGCCCAGAATCTGTACTGTCCCAACTCCTGCCCACCATCTATCCACTCTCCCTGCCCAGTATCTTCCCCCTCTACCTGCCCACCATCTGTCCCCCTCTCCCTTCCAGTATCTGCTCCCTATCTGTCCCAACCCCTCACTGCCCAGCATCTGCCTTCCTCACCCTGCCCAGCATCTGTCCTGTCCCAACCACAACATAACTGCACCACACACACCCCCACCAGATCTCCTGCCACTGGCCCCATTCCCCCGGCAGCATCACCAGTCACACCAAAACCACCTTTCCCGGCGATCTCCGACAAGTGCCCCCAGCCCTCAGTCCCTCTACAGCATCAAGTCCCGCACCCCCTCCCAGTGATCTCCCGCTACTGTCCCCAGCAATCAATCTCCCTGCCACCATCACCAGCCGCACCCCCCCCCTCACACCTCCCCCACCCACACCACAAATATGCAGCCATGCACTTACCCACACCACAACACCCACATGGCCTAACCCAGACCCTGCATCTGCACAACCCACATTATCCCCAAACCCGCCACCCACACCACCCCAAAGCACCTACCCCCACCCATAGAACCCTTGCACCCCACCCTCACCCACGCAATAAATGCCTTCACAGGTTAAGGGGGTGCAGCCCCTTATGATGGTGTGAAGAGCGGCTGTAGGGCGCGATTAATCACCTAGTGTGTGTGTGTATATATATATATATATATATATAGAAGGATAAATATAGCGGCACTCTCGGGCTTAAACAAATAATCACTCTTGAAACGAGTTCACTTCAACGTTTCGGTCTTTTTATTTTAAGACCTTCCTGATGAAGGTCTTAAAATAAAAAGACCGAAACGTTGAAGTGAACTCGTTTCAAGAGTGATTATTTGTTTAAGCCCGAGAGTGCCGCTATATTTATCCTTCTATCTTATCCCTGCATGAAGGCACCCGGCATCAGCATTACAAGGGTTACAGGAGTGCCGGTCGACGCCCGACTATATATATATATATATATATATATATATATATATATATATATATATAGAAGGAAGAAAGGACTGGCAATCCTGGGACTTGTGAAAAAAATTCTGTATTCAGCAAATAACAACCAACGTTTCAGGGCAGATGCCCCTTTGTCAAGGTGTAGGTGATAACCTACACCTTGACAAAGGGGCATCTGCCCCGAAACGTTGGTTGTTATTTGCTGAATACCGAATTTTTTTCACAAGTCCCAGGAGTGCCAGTCCTTTCTTCCTTCTATCGTCCATCCATTTGAACAGGCACCCGGGCAGTTGAACAGGAGGGGTGAGTGCGGGCCGCAACCCAGATATATATATATATATTTATATATATATACACTGGTGGCCAAAATTGCGGACACTTTTTAAAATTTGAATGTTTTTCAACTTTGAATGTTTATAAAAAATGTTATACTTCATGCAGTGCAGTGATTCATTTATCAACTTAAAGGAAAATTTATGCTAAATTCAACACCACAAACAGAGGTCAAATATGTGCATTAAAAGGGAAGTTATGCAGTAAAATCTACCCTTTGGGTGAAATCCCTGTGTGCTTATGATGTCACTGTCATATCAGTATTTTGTTGGGTATCCTTTATTTTTCATGACAGCGACGTGGCATTGAGCCAACCAATGTCTGGAGCTCTTCCTTCTTTATTATGTGGTGCCATGAGACAATTATAGCCTCATTAATTCTCTTTTATTGGATGGACGCCTCAGATGTAAAGCGCAACAGAATATGCTGCGCTATATAAGAAACTGTTAATAAATAAATAAATAAATAAATGTACCAGTGTTTTCAAACGGAAGCACAAATGTTCTATGGGGTTCAGGTCTGGGCTGTTTCCTGGCCATCCCAGCACATGTATGTCATTCTCTGTGAACCACTCTTTGTATATCCGTGCAGTGTGGCAGGGAGCTGAATCCTGCTTGGAAACAAATGGGGCATTATCTGGAAAAAAAATCCCTGATAGACGGTAGAAGTGTTGGTTGTAGGATGGTGTCCGTGTTCTTTCTGCCGCTCAGTGTGCCATCTATGACATGAAGGCGGCTTACAGCATCAGCTGTCATACATGCCCAGATCCCCCGCCATTCGCGGCAACCCCCCCGCGTGACCACCTCCCATGATTTACGGCACCCCCCGCAATTTGCGGGCCCCCCTCCTGCGATTCGCGGGCACCCCCCACCCGGTGCCGCAACCCCCTCCCGTGACTCACGGCACCCCCCGCGACTCCCCCTCCCGTGATTTGCGGTCACCCTCCTCCCGCCATTCGCAGCACCCACGCGACCCCCGCCATTCGCGGCACCCCCCGCGACCCCCTCCCGTGATTCACGGCACCCCCAACGACCCCCCTCCTGTGATTCACGGCACCCCCCGTGCCCCCCCTCCCGCAATCCCCAATTCCCCCGCGCCCCACTCCCGCAAATCACAACACCCCCTCCCACGATTCACGTCACCCCCCTCCCCCGATTCGCGACCCCCCCTCCCCTGATTCACGACCCCCCCTCCAGCAATTCACGCCACACCCCCCCAGCCCACCTCCCGCAATTTGCGTACACCGCTGGACCTCTCCCACGATTTGCGTACACCTGCGCCCCCTCTCGTGATTCTAACCCCCCTGCGCCCTCCCTCCCGCGATTCAAGGCACCCCCTGCGCCCCTCCCGCAATTCACGCCCCCCATCCCCGCGATTCACAGCACCCTCGCGCCCCCTCCCGCGATTCACGGATCCCCGCAACCCCCCTCCCGCAATTCACTGACCCCCACAAACCCCCTCCCGCGATTTGCAGACCCCCCCTTCCCGCAGGTGGCGTTAGCTTGTTGCACAAGGTACTAGCCATGGCGTATGAGGCCTTCCCTTTGTGCCACGCAGCAGGTGTTTGTTAGAAGCAGCAACCATTTTGTTGAATCATAACTTGCATAATAACATTATAAAATGGCTGAAGATACAGAACAGTGCTGTAAAAGTGATTTCTTATAGAGAATTGTTTTTGGTTTTAGAAGCTTAAGAATGTGATGTTGACAGTATAATGGATCAAGGACAGACACCAAGACTCCACAAACATCAACTATATGGGAACAAGGCCACACATGCGTAGACCCACAAGGGCACTAAATCTCTCCCTAGTAACAAGGACGTTGGGTGTTGGGTTAATTATGACATCATGATTTAAAGCAGAGCTTGCCAATAAGACTCAATGCCTATGAGTAATTAATTAATTAATGTGATTAAGGTTTAAGGGTACTTGTGTATTTTGGCGGCGCCCATCGCATCGCATACCACAACGTATACGATGGTATGCGATGCGACGCGATATCGTACGATAGTGCACGATGGCATACAATTTTGAAATTGTATGCCATTGTACATGGCATACAATGCCATACGATGCGATGCGATTAAACATTGTATAAGCACCTTAATGGGTGCTTATACAATGTTAAGCACCCAAATGGGTGCTTACAATGTTAAAAGCACCCCCACGCCACCCCACCACTATAAACGTGAACCCGAAGCGTGGCGAGCGCAGCGAGCCCGCGAGGGGCGGCGGTACGCGTCCTACGACCTTTTCATACCCCCACTATCCACGTCGGCGTTTAGTTGAGAATAGAATAGTGTGGCGAGCGCAGCCAGCCACCGAGCCCGAAGCGTGGCGAGCGCAGCGAGCCCCGCGAGGGGACGCGGATACCTGTGAAGCCCGCGAAGGGACGCGTTTACCTGTGAAGGTATCCGCGTGCGCTCGCCACGCTTCGGGCTCGGTGGCTCGCTGCGCTCGCCACACTATTCTATTCTCAACTCCACGCCGACGTGGATAGTGGGGGTATGAAAAGGTCGTAGGACGCTTACCGCCGCCCCTCGCGGGCTCGCTGCGCTCGCCACGCTTCGGGTTCACGTTTATAGTGGGGGGGTGGCGTGGGGGTGCATTTAACATTGTAAGCACCCATTTGGGTGCTCAAAAGCACCCTTTAGGGTGCTTATACGATTTTTGGTCGTATAGGGGGTCAAAATCGCGTCGCATTGTATGCCATCGGGTGCATGGCATGCGATGTGATGCGATCTGTCCGTCGTACGACGGACATCGGGGGCGCCGCCAAAATACACAAGTACCGGTTTAAGTATCAGATTTAGAGAAGGAGGAGGCAGGCACTCGAGGAAGAACCAGCAAGCACGGGGGGCTGGAGGTAACTATGAAGGAGGTTTAATCATGGCTGATCACTGTCCTTGAAAGGTGTCCATTTTGATTTGATTTAGAATTACTGTTTAAGTATTAGCTAATAGTTTAAGTATTAGCTTGTTTCTTGTGTTAGTCTGCATTTGCAAATACCTGTAATGAAGCTATTCTTCAAGTAAAGCTTTGTCATACATTTTTTAACAAGGTTGTGTGGGTGTGCAATCATTTCAGCTTTGCCATTATATTTAAAGGTAATAAAGTAAATATATACAAGTTTGGGTTATCAATCATAACTAATCAATCAAACAAATCTAAGCGTTATCAATTTGGAGGCCCCAACGAGATCAATAATATTGGTGTCCACATTTTGTCAGTTATACCCCTTTTACACCGCCGAAAAATCCGGGTCAGTGGCGGGTCAGACCCGGATCTTCGGCGGTGTAAATCCCTAACGCCGTGTCCCTTTACACGGGACTTCTACCCAGGTCCTGACCTGGGTAGAACACGGCTAGGACCTGGGTAGAGGGCGGTGTAAATGGGAACGCCGGGTCGGATGACCCGGCTCCCATTTACATGAATGGGGAACGTCCAACCTGCGGACCGCAGCGTCCGCAGGTTGGACGGATTGTCAGTCTGACACGGACAGCCGGCGCTGCTGTCTGCTATACTCTGCAGACAGCAGCGGCGGCGGGGGAGGGAGTTGAACGGATGCCTGTGTGCGGCATCCATTCACCTCCTGTCCAATGGCGGGGGTGCGCGCGGAGATTGGGGGCAGCCTAGCAGCTAACCTTAGTGCTGGGCTGCCCCCAGCAACGTTCTGGGTACGGCGGCGTCGATCGGCGCTTGAAGATGACATCGCGCTGTCATCTTCAAGGGGCGGGAGGGGGTTGCGGGTGTTTAAGCCCGTCCGGTGTAAATGCCCCTAAACGCCGGGTCGCACCCGGCTTCAACCAGGGTCCAAAAAGCCGGGTGCAACCCGGCGTTTTGGTCTAAAAGGGGTATAATTGAAAAAATCTAAGTTTGAAAAAAAAATTGCTATTTAAAAAAAAAAAAATGTGTAGAAAAATTGTAAAGTCGGTGCAGTTTTTTCCCCCTTATCGATCTTTCAATCTCTGTTAAAGTGTAATAATCCAGATTACTTGAAACAACTTTGCCCTTTAATTATAAAACAAATAGATCGTAATTTAATGCATGGAAAGACAACGCTGCATTTTGCAGACTGTCAGCTTGCTACCCCCCCCGCATCGCCCATTTCTTCTCTGTGTCAGAGAAAAGATAAGGAGCACGAGAAACTTGGCAAGAAGTTTTAAACAACCTTGTTTGAATTAGGAATAATATTTATTTTGTTTATTTGCAAAGCGTTCAGACTATAACAAGCATATTGATTTAAAGGTTATGCTGGCAATGATTTTTTTTATTTCTTTAAATAACAGTACTTTTGTTTGTTTTTATTTTTTGACCACAGTTGGGTTGTTTGGTGTACAGTATATTGTCTTCTGAGAATATTGTTGAAATAACTAAGCTGTAGCTGTTGTTCTGATAATTAGAGTTTTTTGTTTGTCCAATCTATAAATTTTAAAGAAGTTGCATATATTTGTTGTAGGTTTTCCCGTGCTTATAATTTGGTGATTAGAGATAGGAGGTTGTGCATTTACATTTCTTTCTGGTTGACTGGCCAGCAACATGTGTAAGAAATGGAATGCATGATTTATCCATAATCTGTATTGTTTGGAAACCCCCGGATTGTCTACTGTATATGGTTTATATAAGAAACTGTTAATAAATAAATATAAATATACGTTGCATTGTTAGATCTAGCAAACCGTCTGATTACAATGGAACAGTTTGTGCTGATTTCTTTATATCCATAGACAGAGGTCCATTAAAATACAGAGTCTAAAGGAGTAGACGCTAATATTGTAAGCCAAGTAACAGTTCATTTTTACCACCAGAATAAATAAAGGTAATTGGAATATTGTTTATAACAAAGAAAGTAAGATCGAGTTTATCGCATTGTAAAGTTTTTTGGTCTCTTGTCTTGCGGAGATGAAGTAGGTAATGTAGGACTGATGTTTTTCTGCTATGGTTTTTTGATTTTATTTTTTTGGTTTATTAAACAAAGCAGCTGTGATTTGGAAACTCTAAAGTGATGGATTCAGTTGCTGTAATGCGAGATAAGGAGTTGTCCATGTTAGGTGAAGAAACAGGAAATGATCATGTGAATTCAATGTTTTTTTCATTTAATGAGTAATACATTTTGGATAAGAAAAGCGATATATATCGATGAGATATAAGTCCAATATAACATCTATTCTTAAAGGTTCATATTGACATATTAGACCAGGAGTGGGCAACTATTTTGGCTGGGGGGCCGCTTAACACTTCACTAAATATTCGAGGGCCGCACACAATACAAATCACGAAAAATGCTCCCAAACGTGGGACAAGTAGTGAATGATGGATTTTTCAATGGGTTATATATGTGCACCGGGGTTGGAGACAAGACAGGGAGAGTGCCAGGCCGCAAGAATTTTTATATATATATATATATATATATATATATATATATACCTTACTGTTGCGATCCCTGGCACTCCCTTAGCCTCCACACTGGAGGTGCCTTGCTCCGTTGCCTTCCTGTGAAGGTGAACCTCCCTGTATATTGCATAGACTGACAGGCAGCACTCGGAGACGTCCACATGTAGTGTAAAAGGTGAAACTTTATTCTTCTCTACGTTTCCGAGCTCGTGGCTCCTTCGTCAGGATAACAAGTCATGTGTACACAGTGCAAATTTAAAGAACAACTTACCGGCATGTCTCCTCCCCGCCGCGCTCCCGCACGTCCTCCGTCGCCGGAACTCTCCTCTGACCACTTCCGTTACCCGCACTGGCTTCCGGCAGGCACAGGAGGTCCCCGGCTTCTTCGGTTGCTAGGGCAACGCGGTGTTGTCGGAGTACACACTGCAAAAATACAAACATATGAATACATATTGTGCATCAATAAAAACTGTAACACATTGTGCCTACACGTATAATCATATACCAGCAGCACGGATGCTGCCCGTTAAAATCTATTATGTGCAAAAAAATGCGCAAAAATTGCATGCAGTGCTGAATTAGTGACCAACCCTTAAGACCATGTACTAACACATGGATATAGCTTAGTGTATATAAAAAAGCAACTATAATATATCATAGTTGTACAAAAATGTTAAAAAAATGTGCATCTTCCACTTCTCACCTGGAGTAGCGCATTTGTTTGCGTTCCTACCCTATCTGGATGTACTGTCGACAGCGTAGACCGCACATGTGTCGACCACTTGCTAGCTACTGTATGTACCTCTTTTTTATGGTCATTAAATTTTTTTTATTGTTATTAATACTAAAGTCCTTGCTGCTTGGATCCCTAGGAGAGCACACATGTCCCACACCTAAGGGATCTTTTCCACAAAAAAGTCCATGACCCCAGAAATTTATGGTTGAAAATTCTAAACAAATAGACCGAATCATTTTGTGGATCTAATACGATTTTATTTTTATTTTTATTTTTAACATTGGACATACTCCCTACTAAGCTCTAGGAGAAAGTCCACCGTAGTTTAAAGATATTCTTCTGAAAGAAATTTACTATTCCATCTAATGTCTATGTACAGATAAGGTTCTATCTGGGTAAAAAAAAAAACATTGGGCCTGCACAGATAAATCCTATCTCATCCATTGTCTAATAAGACCTGACTCTGAAGGGTATTAAATATTACATTCTTAGTAAAAAGATCACAAACCCCTGATGAAGCTTCTTACCGAGGCGAAACGCGTTGGGTATTAGATCATGTTTTCAAAATAAAAAGAAAAATTTCTTCAAAAGAACTACTTCGGAAGTGTATTCTATTCAATTGTATTATTGTATTATTGTTTTATTGCATATTTTACTACATTTGGTATATGGACATTACAAAAATAGGGCGCTGAAGACACTATTGTTTGGTATAGAAGGTGATTACAGTCCCAACTAGTAGGGGATTGAGTGTTAACAGCGACCGATTAAAGTATAAACTAATAGCGCAACTTTAGAGATTTTTGTGTTTATATATATATATATATATATATATATATATATATATATATATATATATACACACACACACACACACACACACACACACAGTGTTACACATGTGTGTGTGTGTGTGTGTATGTATGTATATAATATGTGCATCATATACACATAATGCACATAAAATAATTGCTCTTTACTTTTAAGTAATATATCTTCCTGGGCGTGTGGTGCCCGAGAGAGGGGGGAAGCCAGGAGAGATGAAAACAAGTTGCGTATCTGTGGCTGCTTGCACACGCTAACACCGGAGAGCGCCCGCTCTGCATAGCATTACTGGGCTGTGGGTGGGCACTGGGTGACGCGACGGCCGCACCAACCAATGGTGGGGAGGCGGCTGCCGCGTCACCGCGTCCCCTCCCATGCTCCCAGTAATGCCGTGCATGGCACAATCGTGCATTCACAACGGCGGGTGATCTGTTTTGGAATCGGTACATCTGTCAGACCACACTTAGGTCTACAGTCATTAGGTCGACCCCACTAGGTCGACTGGTAGGAAGGTCGACCTGACTTAAGGTCGACATGGGCCAAGGTCGACATGACTTAAGGTCGAATTTGCATAAAGGTCGACATGAGGAAGGTCGACTGGTCATAAGGTCTACATGGGTTTTTCACTGTTTTTTTACCCGAATGTCGACACAGTCGACATGGACACAGTTGGCAATGAGAATCGGACCCTCGCATCGCTCGCAATGCTTCGGGCACGGTGGCTCGCTTCGCTCACCACAGCTTTATTAACCTCCTCCACGCCCTAGTGGATGGTAGGGCATGAAATACCGCCTGTCGGCACATGTCAGCTCAAAAAACAGTGAAAAACCCATGTCGACCTTATGACCAGTCGACCTTCCTCATGTCGACCTTTATGCAAATTCGACCTTAAGTCATGTCGACCTTGGCCCATGTCGACCTTAAGTCAGGTCGACCTTCCTGCCAGTCGACCTAGTGGGGTCGACCTACTGACTGTAGGCCTAAGTTCATTCTAATAGATGACCGCTTCCCTCTGTTTTATCCCTGCAAAGCAAAATCTGCTGGTTAAATGACAAGCGGCCACTAATGCTAGTCGGGCCGCTTGTCATAGTAATAAAGGTCTGTGTGGCGGGCCAGACATAAGCGTCTCGCGGGCCGTATGTTGCCCACCTCTGTATTAGACCGTGTTTTCTGTTGGCAATTTCTGTTGCTTATTTGCTTGATCTGGATACATATATACAGATATACATATATACATATATCGAATCAGATATACCTTGAGTAATGCGCAGATAAGTCCTGGGTTATTGTTTTTTTAAGCCATTTTTTGTTTATTTGTGTTAATTTAATTTTGTTTGTTTTGAAAAAGGTTAAGGGTTAATACTTTGGCCGCAGTTAGATAAGAACGGGGGACGGGTAGTGATCTAAACTTGTAATGATCGCTTAGACCAGGGGTGTCAAACTCAAATTCATCGGGGGCCGCGTCAACAGTTTGGTCACCCTCAAAGGGTCGCTGTATAATAATAATGCAATGACACCACAGGCTGCTCCCGCTGTATAATAATAATGCAATGACAGCACAGGCTGCTCCCGCTGTATAATATAACAATAGTAATGCCATGACACAAATTATTATACAGGGGGAGCAGCCTGTGGTGTCATTGCATTATTATTGTACAGAGGGATCAGCCTGTGGTATCATGGCATTACTTTTATATTATACAGGGGGAGCAGCCTGTGGTGTCATGGCATTATTATTATACAGGGGGAGCAGCCTGTGGTGTCATGGCATAATGCCATAACACCACAGGCTGCTCCCCCTGTACAATAATAATGACACCACAGGCTGCTCCCCCTGTATAATATAAAAGTAATGCCATGACACCACAACCAGATATATTGCTTTTTTATGTAATTTACTGTATTTTATCCCTCAGGCTCCTTTACTGCTGCTGCTGCTGCTGCTGCGGCTCCAGTAATTTCAATTCCACTCTCTGCGCCGCGGCCTGTCCTGCTGCGGCCCCCGACTCGGCCTGCCTTCCTTCCTCTCTGCAGACGCGTGGGTGGGAGGCGTCATCGTCATGACGTCCCCACCCAGCGTCTGCCACTGCCTCGATAAGAGGGAACAGGCTGCCGGGCCCTCCTCCACGTAGCCGTGAAGGCCGGCGGCCATGTTCCTGTGGCCGCAGACGTCTTAAAAGACCACAGGAACATGGCCACCGGCAGTGCAAAAAAAAACCTCTCAAAAAAGATCTAAAAAAAAGAGAATAAAAGGTAAAGGCTGGCGGCGGCTGCGCGGGCCACATGACGAGGTCTGTCGGCCGGTTTGGCCCGCGGGCCTTGTGTTTGACACCCGTGGCTTAGACAATGTGCAGATATGATAACAGACTGACATGTTGCAAATATTTTTTTTTTATTTTGTCCTGTGAGAGTGCTGACCGGTAGCGAGATTCACAGGGGGTATCTGCCACCTACGTGCAAGGTAGAATATACTGAGAATAAAGGGTGGGACACTGGGCTACTGATAACAGAGGACAGTAGATGAAACACCATACTGATAACAGAGACGGACAGTAGGTGGCCCACTATACTGATAACAGAGGACAGTATGTTGAAGGCGTAGGTTTGATAACAGTGACAGACACATAACGCACGGTTAGGTTTTTTTGGGGAGAAGGGTTTTCATTTGACAAGATGTTGTTATTTTATAAAAAAAATTGTCTTTGAGGCCCTTATTCTGATCGGTGCGGCCGGATCCGATTATGCGGCCAGGACCGTGCGTGCGAAACCCCGCCTTCCAGTGGTCGAAGTGGACATTTTGAAGTGGGGGTATGGAAATTTTGAAGTGGGGGTATGGAAAAGTAAAGAGTGAATATAGTGCGCACCTTCGGACACCCCCCTGTCCATCAACGTCCCCTGCCAGACTGCCCCGTTGTACAGGGGTATTACAAAAGCACAATATGCGCTGCTGAGTGATTAAAGTGGCGGTATGGCATACCCCCGTATACCGCCCCACTTCGACCACTGCCGCCTTCCATACGGATCGCCAACTCCGTCTGTATGCGGTAAGAAGCTGGCCGAACGGACCGCACGTGTATTTCTCATGAATACACCTCCTCCATCTAAGGGAACCTCCCCCATCATTCGATGTTCGCAGACCATCGAATGCAGGACCGAGTGCTCCACCAGCTCCCGCAACCTCAGACCACACGGACATTTTTCCGTGCAAAAGCAGGGATCTGGGCGGGCAGCTGACATCCGGCGATGTCATATGTCCGCCCCCTACACGTGCGTCACGGCCGCATTACCATACGTACGCCCAGCGTTTGCATGGGAACGCCCATGAAACGCGGGGCGTATGCATATGGTAATGAGCCCAAATAGACCTTCACGCCCCTCTCCACCCCCTGGTCGGAGTGTTCACATTTCATGCGGGATTTGGCCGTATGCCCCGCTCGCACATGCGCAGAGACGCCTCTGCACATGCGCAGACACAAAACATCGGCGGGCCGAACGCACGCGGATATATCCGCACTGACCAGAATAAGGGCCTGAAAGAGGTAACACCTTTTTAAGCATTTGTATGGGATCACAGAAAGTTCTCTAAGTATGTGACTGGTGTGAGCAAGTGGGAAGGAATAGAAAATACTATGCTGGTCATAGTTAGTTGGAATTGGTGATGATGATGCACCTGTGAGCTAATGATTATTTTTTGAGAGTGAATGCGCAATGGTCTGGTGACAGGTGGTGAAGGGTCCAAGAATTGAGATAGTATATCCCACTAACCCCCATATGTTTGGAAAGATTGTACTGTCCCACTGAGGGGTTAATTCTGTTCAGTGAGAAGTGAGGAGAGGTGATATCTGTTTTAGAGCCTTAAGATGCCCATACACTAGTAAGATTTATCTTCAGATCTGGCTGGTTGGAGCAAAAACATGGTTAAGGATGAGTGACAGTTTGTCGGTTTTCCAGCATTTCCAAGCAAATGGTCAACTGTCATTTGCTCTCATCCATAACCATGTTTTTGTTCCAACCATTCAGATCTGAAGATAAATCTGTGTGTATGGCCACCTTTAGTTTAGTTTAAGGGAAGAAAAAGAAAAATGGGGAAAAAAAAGAATAATTTTGAAATTTTTGTTTATTTTTGAAAAAGCAGAAGGGAAGAAGTTTTTTCAGTGATGAGGTGAGAGTAACATCAGAAATAACACTGTAGGAGATGATTAAAGACAGGAAATGGTTAATGAGATTAATATAATGTGAGAGTAAAGTCTTATTCCTAAATGATGTGAAATATCCAAGGAGTGTTACAGAACTGTTTCCATAACAAGGACATTTAAACAATTATGTGTTGAAAGATCTTAGGGTACTTGTTTCCTAGAACGCCCACACCGATTTTGATCGGGTCGGTCGCATCGCGTCGATCGCATCGCATGCGACCAAATCGCATGGGATGCGATCGACGCGATGGTCCAGATTTTTACATTGATTGAAATGTGAATAGGGTCCCTGGGACCCTATTTTACATTGGATTCAATGTAAAATTCTCCCCAGACCCCAATTTTAACCCCCTCAACGGCACCCCACGATTGACGTCAACCCGAAGCGTGGCGAGCGTAGCGTGCCCGCGAGGGGCGGCGGTACGCGTCTTCTGACCTTTTCATACCCCTACTATCCACGTTGGAGTGGAGTTGAGAATATAAAGTGTGGCGAGCGCAGCGAGCCACCGAGCCCGAAGCATGGCGAGGGGACGCGTATAACTTCACGTGTATACGCGTGCGCTCGCCGCGCTTCTGGCTCACTGCGCTCGCCACACTTTATATTATAGGGGTATGAAGAGGTCGGAGGGCACGTACCGCCGCCCCTCGCGGGCTCGCTACGCTCGCCACGCTCCGGGTTGGCGTCAATCGTGGGGTGACGTTCACAATGGGGGGGGCCATATACAATGAGAACTGGCCCATATTGGCCCATTTCCCATTTTTTCCCGGATTACAATGTAAAAATATTTTAACATTGAACCCTATGGCAAAATCGGGACCATCGCGTCGGTCGCGTCACGTGCCATGTTAATGCACCCGACCGACGCGATGGACCCGATTTTGCCTTTGCCGGTAAAATGGACCTGATTTCAAAGGAAATCGGGTCCATCGGGGGTAATCGTGTACCTTAAGTTAAGGTACACGATTACCCCCGATTGTGGCCGTTCTAGGAAACAAGTACCGATCTTAGAATTAAAGATAATTAGAATTAAAGATAATTTTGAAAAAGCACAATGAATAGATTAAAGTTATTGCAATGTTTGTATGGGACAGTGATCAGCCATACCCAAGGATGACCTCCAGCCCCCTCCCCTTTGCTTCCCTCATGTGATAATGTTGTTTTATCAACATCTGTTTAAAATGCCATTTTTTTTTTCAAATGACAAATGCTAATATGATGCTATTGCTTTTGCTTGTTTAAATTAAATCCCAGCCAATAGAGGTGTGACCATTCCAGAGAAAAGATTAATTTACAAATTGATGCATTTAATTTTGCACAGAAAAAGCAAGTGTTTAAAAAATTATTATTATTATTATTATTATTATTATTATTATTATTATTATTACTGAGCCACTAGAAATTCTTTAGAAAATAATATTGAGTCTGCAGGTACCTCCACAGAATCATTATTTAAGCCCTTAATAAAAACACAGACCGTATAGTGATTATTATAAGATGCATATTGAGTTGTGTTTTATGCTTACTGAGTTATCTGATTGCATGTTGCCACTTTACTAGATCCATTGGTCATGCATATGAGCCCACAAATAAGGAATGGAGGTCACAATTAGGCGCAGCACAACCTGGTACTGCTACTAGTAATCGCATTTGCTGCACAACTAATCATGATATTCTCTCAAATATTTGTAATGATTTAATGATTGTTTTTTCTCAGAGTGGTTTGGAAGAAATTGTGTATTATTAACAGGAATCCATGAGACATTGCTGTCAGAAGGCACTAACTGATATGAGGACCCTCACGGGGTTAGAGGATACGAGTGATGCTCATAGGAATTAGCAATTAGTACTTTGATGAGTTTTCAACTACTCATCCTGTCACAAGTTTCTGAACATCTATGGACCACAAGAAATAGTTTTTTCCAGATTTTACAACAAAGCATATTATCTAATACCCATAGTATTTGCAACACTCTGTTATTTGGGGAAGGGAAGACTAGCACTGACCAAATATTTCTACTTTGATACTTCTGGACCAACAATGACAATAGTAATGGATTCCAATATCCTACCTATTTATTGGGTTGGTGGTGCTCCCATGAGTCATAGTATGAACTATTGTACAAGAGAAGGAAAGATGACTCTCTTTTTTGGGGCACAACTTTTATTAAAATATATATATTTTATTGATATGCATTTAAAATATAGAACTCACTACAGGGACCTCCAAGACTACTACAATTATTTAGAAAATCTCAAGAGAGGAAGGAAAAATAATAAGTAATATTAATTTTAAGAGAAAGAGAGAAGAGAAGGCAGATATTGCTTAGTCGATTGATGTGTGACAGAGCAGACTTAACTATATCATAATGTCAAAAAAACTCTGCAATATATGAAAATAGAGTTCAAATATTGAAGAGAATATATATGTAGAAAAAATGAGGAAAGATATAATGCGAAAAAGTATTGAGAAAGAGTTTTTTTGTTTCAGCCTCGGTCATATATAGTCTCAATATGGGGATAATCTCCCATGAGATATACTGATAGCCTGACTGATTTTTAATCAATATGTGACAAAAAAAGAAAAAGATAAAGAGAATGAGTGAAAAAAGTTTTTTAAAAAGGACCCTTAGTTGGGTCTATATCCATACAAAATGTGGCGAAAATCTTACAAGTATTGTGTGGGCTGTCACTGTGGGTAACGACAGTGTATATCACTGCGGTACCAGGCGGTTATGGCTAATATTACATATGTATGTGTATATGCGTGGTAGATGTCACCACCCTGTAAATATATTGGTCTTATATAGAAAAGAGGTACAATATTTCCATGCAAATATATATAACTGTATCAATACGGGTTATACACTTCTCAAGTATATTTTCTCCTAATAACTGCACACTGAGGATCAAAAAGCAGAACTTCCCTCTATAGGTGGTACCAATTAACCAATGCACATGGGAAAAGAAGGGCAAAGATTCACTCAGAATAATAGTAATCAAAAAATGTTATCCAGGTTACACATCTACACAGCGCTGCGCTTTTGCCCCAATTGGCAGTCTCCCCGCCTGTCAGCCACTCCTGCCTGACCGGCAGTGTATATCACTGCAATAGCGGGCGGGATTGTACGTATATATATATGTGCATGCGCTGTGGATGTTAGCACCCTTTAGGTATGTTAATATTCGGTGGAGAAAAATACAATGTTTCTATACAGATATATACAACTATATCAATGCAGGACACATACTCATTTTTAAATACATTATCCTCCTAGTAATTGCACATTGAGGGATTAATTCAAAGCAAAAATTCCCCTCTATAGATGATTCTAATTGGCAGATACACATGGGAAGAGAAAGCAAAGATCCACTCAAATTGGTAGCAGTTAAATATGTTCCAGGTTACTCATCTACACAACGCTGCATTGTTAGCCACGATTGGCAGCCTCCCCGCCTGTCAGCCACTCCTGTCTGGACGCGCGTTTCGCCTCTGCTTGTTCACCAGTGTCTGCTTTCTGTCAGACAGCATCTATTTGTACCTCCCAGCTTTCGCGGGGAAACAACTCTGTCGCTTCTATTGGATAGTCCCCTCACACACCTCCTTGGCTGGATACGGAAGCCGTCAGTGTCTGCCGTGTGTCATGCACGTGAGTGTTTACATGGTTGCCATGGTAACACTTCGTTACGTGCTTGGTCACGTTACTCGCGTCTCTGTCTCTGATCATAGTCGCCGCTAGTGTCCGTAATCTCTTCCACACATTATATATGCATGATGGTTGTCTTGGTTACTTAGTAACCATAGACGCCGTCTAAGCCGTCATGGTCACGTCGTTGTTACCTGGCAACCTTGGACGCTATCAGGTATTGGTCATCGCGGTAACATGGTTCGGGGCTAACTTTCCAATTTTTTGTAGTCCCGCTCGTCTTGGCTTTTATAGCTTTAAATTTAGTGGGCTTGCTATTAGGTACTTTTCGTGTCTCTAATGATTATAGCTAGCCTTCTATATCTCTCTCTCTGTTTGTTAATAATTAAACCATTTACCATTATTATTAATTAATGTGAGATTTCCCTCTTTACTCTCTGGGTAAAGTACGTTTATACATCCTATTAGCTCTCTTTTATTGCTGACCTGTTTGGGATTGGATTGGAGTATAGCATATTTTACACAAATACAGACTCATTGCGCTACTTTTTATCACCCCTGTACCTCCTTTTCTACAGTTTTGCTGGAATGCAATTTTTATATATATATATATGCACGCATATTTCCCATCTGGGACTGCGCAGGCAAACAGCCACGCATGTTACAACAATATAGGTGTAAAATGTGCACATATATGTGTGAACATATAATATTTGTCTACACAGTAGACTGTTATACTCGCGGACATGGTGCCTCGATAACAGTAACAGTCGATGACTATGGACTGTATCACCATATGCATAGTAGACTGTCATACTCGCAGACATGGTGCCTCAATAGTAGTAGCAATCGGTAATTATGGACTATATCATATGGACAACAGGATATATAGCAATAGAAGCTTAAATTTAAGTACTACAGAAGAAGAAAGAAAGAAGAAAGAAGAAGGAAAAGGAGAAGAAGATGAGATAGATTTATAAGAAAGATATATAAAGAATAATAGAATAAAGATTTTTTTGTGTGTGTGTATACATCTATATAATTATGTGGAAAAATCTATAAGCATAAATAATGTGCCAAACAAATGTGCAGAACAAATGGGCTATTATCGCCCCTTATCACGTGACAGGGCTTTTCTGCCTGAGTACATATATTTGAAAAGAGGAATAACTATATATTCTATAGTATAACATTGGTGTTTAGAAACAGGGAATTTTCCCATACAAGAAGATTTAAGTGCTAGTGCATTGTGCCTATATTAAGAATACTTTGAAGTTAAAGTGTATAATTTCCCACTAAAAAGAGAAAGAAAAAATATATTTGTAATATGAGCTCCTGTACTGAAAAGATGTCAGGTTTTTACTACTGCTATTAGTCCACTAACGGAGGAAGTATCTTGAAGGGTCGTTCTTTGGTGTTTGCACTAATAAGACTGTATTGTTTACAAGAATGTTTGGTAATTTATATACTCATTGAGTCCATGAGGTGATAGGGCATTTAACAGGAAGGTCCATTCACTCTCCCTCTGTAATACATTTTTTTGGAGATCTCCCCCTCTAATGCCTAGTTTCACTCGCTCAAGTCCAATGACTCTGGTTCCTCTGAATGAATTTTTATGATGTTTGTGATAATGACGGGCAACTGATGTCAGTTTTTTAAACTTGGCTAGATCTGATGTGGAGTTTCTTACTGAGCCTGCGTGCTCCAGAATTCTCTGTTTCAAAGTCCTAGTTGTCATTCCGACATACTTCATGTCACAAGGACAGATTATACAATATACGACCCCTGTCGATTGGCAGTTGATGTATTGTCGTATTTTGAGTCTGTTGCCATATCTGTCTTGCACCTCTCCACATTTTAGCATATACTCGCACGCTTTGCAGTTTCCACAGGCATAGGACCCCTCTGCAATCTCTGATTTCTGACGATGTTTGACAAAATGGCTATGAACCAGCTCGTCCCTCAGATTTTTTGAACGTCGCCAGCTCATAGCTACTCTTTGATCCAAAATGCCAGATAGATCTTCATCTAACAGTAAGACTGACCAATGCTCCTGGATTATTCGCTGTATTTCTTTCCATTCATTGCAATAGTTGCCCACGAATCTGATCTTGTTGGTATTCAATCTTTCTTTCTTCTTCTGGAAGATCAGAGAGTCTCTGTTGGTTTGTGTGACTATCCTCTTTGCCTTCTTTATTGATCTTTTGCTGTACCCCCTGTCACATAACCTTTTAGTTAGGTCCTGGCATTGCTCCTCAAAGATTTTCCTATCTGAGCAGTTTCTCCGCATACGTAGAAACTCCCCTTTAGGGAGATTTTCCACTGTCGGGGGGAAGTGGGAGCTGGTTTGGTGGAGTATAGAGTTAGTTGATGTTGACTTCCTATATAGTCGGGTTTGAATGATCCCATCCAACCCTCTATATATCTTCAGATCCAAAAATGGCACAGATTCTGGGCTGATGTAATGGGTCAGTTTGATGTTTAACTCGTTAGTATTCAGTAAAGAGATGAAGTCTAGTAATGTCTGTTGATCTCCTTCCCATATCAACAAAACATCGTCGATATATCGCCACCACGCTATCACGTGGCTGGTGTATCGATCGTTTGTTTCACAAAACACTCGTTCCCGTTCCCACCAACCTAAAAATAGGTTGGCGTACGTGGGTGCGCAGGCTGCCCCCATTGCAGTTCCTCTAGTCTGCAGGTAGTACTGGTCACTAAAGGTGAAATAATTTCGGGAGAGTATGAAGTTTAGGAGATCTATCAGAAAGGTGTGGAACTCGGTATGTCCTTCCATCTGCAAAAAATAGCCAACTGCTGCCAGGCCCGTAGAGTGTTCAATACTTGTATAAAGTGACTCTACGTCAAGGGTTACAAGCAGATGATTGTCTTCTAGTTAGATGTCATTCAACTTACGTAAGACGTCAGCAGTGTCCTGTATATAAGATGGTAGCCCTAGGACATGGTGGCGTAAATGAAGATCGACAAAAATGCTTGGGTTCTCTGATAGACCCCCTATGCCCGAAACGATCGGGCGACCTGGTGGTTCCAGAATGTTTTTGTGAACCTTCGGCAGAAGGTAGAATGTGGGAGTCTTGGGGTGATCTGTTTTGAGATAATCATATTCTTGTTGAAGGATGGTCCCATTTCCAAGGGCTTTGTTGAGTATTCTCATCAAGAGTGTGTTAAAGTTCTCAGTAGGATTAAACAAAATTTTCTTATAGCATGTGTTGTCTTCTAATTGCCGCAAGGCCTCCTTTTGATACATTTCGGTTGGCCATATAACGACATTGCCGCCCTTGTCAGATGGTTTAATTTGTATATTGTCCCATTCCTTGATTTCTTTTAGAGCTCTAATTTCTTCCTTTTGGAGGTTCCTATGTTCAGGTCTCTTGTTGGTTCTCTCATGCAATCGATCTAAGTCACGTGACACTAGTTCCTGAAAAACTTTCACTTGGGGACAATTGATATCTTGAGGAAAAAAGGTGGATTTCTTTCGGCACAGTGGTCTTTTGGCTGAGGCTGAGGAAGAGTTATCTGGTTCTCCAGATTCTTCTTGGAGTTCTTCTAGTATAGTAAGGCATTCTTTGTCCTGTTGGTCAAATTGGGTCGGGATCTCTCCCTCACTTTTTTTGGACGCATAAAGTTTTTTTAATAATATTTTTCTGCCGAACAGTCTCAGATCCCTCTCCCAATGGAACCGATTAAAGGGTCTTGATGGTGAAAAGGAGAGTCCCTTCTCTAGAACTGTAGTTTGTGCTGCCGTCAGGATTTTATCAGAAAGGTTTATTATTTTCAGGTTGTTGTCTCCAGGGGTTATGGTTTCTTCATCCTGGCAGGGTATTTCGATGTCCGTTGATAGTGCCATTCTGATTGGTCTTTTCGGTTTCTTCCTGCCCCTCCGTATCTTCCTTTTGGACGGTACCTGGATCTGTCCCCTGGTCCTCCATCTAAAAAAGAAGACGGATCATTTGGAGTTTCCCTCCTATACTCCCTTTCAGAGTTGTTGGCCTCACTGTTATCTGAGATCTCCTCTCCTCCAGATGACTCAGTTTCGGTGTTATTCCCCATTTGTCTGGGTTGTCGTGTTCTTCGCCTATCCGCCATTTTGTTCCACTTGAATATATTGCCTGTTTCGAAATCTCTTATGTCTCGATTAAATTTACTCCTTTTCCTGTTGATTATGTCCTGTTCATAATTGTCCAGGTCTTTATTAAATTTTTCAAAATTTCTCTGGAAAGTTACGTCCTTCTCCCAGGGTTCTAGTTTGGTGCTCAACTCTTCGATCTCTTTCTCACATATACTTAGCGTGAGATGATTATGTTTTATTAGTAAAGAGACCAACTCCTGAGAGCATTTTAATAGGGTGTCCTCCCATTCTTTGACCAGACCCTCACTTGCTAGTTGAAATGTGGGAAAAATCTTGGGTCGTAGGCCTCTGGGGGTGATTTTATTTTTTATGTAATTTTCCAGAGTAGTTGTATCCCACGTAATCCTGGCTCTTTTTTGTAGCTTATATTTCAAGTCTATTAGGTCTTCATTCCAGTTTATTGTGTTAGTCCCACTATGTAGGTTCGGGAATATATCACTAGTGTCTTCGAAGTTTTTCCGTCTAGATAAAATCTCATTTTTGAGGGAAAAGGTTGTCATGATGTTCTTAGTGTGTTTTTCTATATGAGTAGTTTAAGGGTGTAGATTATAATAATAGAGTAGTGTGTGATCCTCTTTTTTTGTGAGTATATTTAATATGGGATATCTCTATCCTTTTAGTATTGTCGTGCTAAAATCGAAACTGAAGTTCAAATCAGTATTAATGAGTTATGTGGGGAAGGGAAGACTAGCACTGACCAAATATTTCTACTTTGATACTTCTGGACCAACAATGACAATAGTAATGGATTCCAATATCCTACCTATTTATTGGGTTGGTGGTGCTCCCATGAGTCATAGTATGAACTATTGTACAAGAGAAGGAAAGATGACTCTCTTTTTTGGGGCACAACTTTTATTAAAATATATATATTTTATTGATATGCATTTAAAATATAGAACTCACTACAGGGACCTCCAAGACTACTACAATTATTTAGAAAATCTCAAGAGAGGAAGGAAAAATAATAAGTAATATTAATTTTAAGAGAAAGAGAGAAGAGAAGGCAGATATTGCTTAGTCGATTGATGTGTGACAGAGCAGACTTAACTATATCATAATGTCAAAAAAACTCTGCAATATATGAAAATAGAGTTCAAATATTGAAGAGAATATATATGTAGAAAAAATGAGGAAAGATATAATGCGAAAAAGTATTGAGAAAGAGTTTTTTTGTTTCAGCCTCGGTCATATATAGTCTCAATATGGGGATAATCTCCCATGAGATATACTGATAGCCTGACTGATTTTTAATCAATATGTGACAAAAAAAGAAAAAGATAAAGAGAATGAGTGAAAAAAGTTTTTTAAAAAGGACCCTTAGTTGGGTCTATATCCATACAAAATGTGGCGAAAATCTTACAAGTATTGTGTGGGCTGTCACTGTGGGTAACGACAGTGTATATCACTGCGGTACCAGGCGGTTATGGCTAATATTACATATGTATGTGTATATGCGTGGTAGATGTCACCACCCTGTAAATATATTGGTCTTATATAGAAAAGAGGTACAATATTTCCATGCAAATATATATAACTGTATCAATACGGGTTATACACTTCTCAAGTATATTTTCTCCTAATAACTGCACACTGAGGATCAAAAAGCAGAACTTCCCTCTATAGGTGGTACCAATTAACCAATGCACATGGGAAAAGAAGGGCAAAGATTCACTCAGAATAATAGTAATCAAAAAATGTTATCCAGGTTACACATCTACACAGCGCTGCGCTTTTGCCCCAATTGGCAGTCTCCCCGCCTGTCAGCCACTCCTGCCTGACCGGCAGTGTATATCACTGCAATAGCGGGCGGGATTGTACGTATATATATATGTGCATGCGCTGTGGATGTTAGCACCCTTTAGGTATGTTAATATTCGGTGGAGAAAAATACAATGTTTCTATACAGATATATACAACTATATCAATGCAGGACACATACTCATTTTTAAATACATTATCCTCCTAGTAATTGCACATTGAGGGATTAATTCAAAGCAAAAATTCCCCTCTATAGATGATTCTAATTGGCAGATACACATGGGAAGAGAAAGCAAAGATCCACTCAAATTGGTAGCAGTTAAATATGTTCCAGGTTACTCATCTACACAACGCTGCATTGTTAGCCACGATTGGCAGCCTCCCCGCCTGTCAGCCACTCCTGTCTGGACGCGCGTTTCGCCTCTGCTTGTTCACCAGTGTCTGCTTTCTGTCAGACAGCATCTATTTGTACCTCCCAGCTTTCGCGGGGAAACAACTCTGTCGCTTCTATTGGATAGTCCCCTCACACACCTCCTTGGCTGGATACGGAAGCCGTCAGTGTCTGCCGTGTGTCATGCACGTGAGTGTTTACATGGTTGCCATGGTAACACTTCGTTACGTGCTTGGTCACGTTACTCGCGTCTCTGTCTCTGATCATAGTCGCCGCTAGTGTCCGTAATCTCTTCCACACATTATATATGCATGATGGTTGTCTTGGTTACTTAGTAACCATAGACGCCGTCTAAGCCGTCATGGTCACGTCGTTGTTACCTGGCAACCTTGGACGCTATCAGGTATTGGTCATCGCGGTAACATGGTTCGGGGCTAACTTTCCAATTTTTTGTAGTCCCGCTCGTCTTGGCTTTTATAGCTTTAAATTTAGTGGGCTTGCTATTAGGTACTTTTCGTGTCTCTAATGATTATAGCTAGCCTTCTATATCTCTCTCTCTGTTTGTTAATAATTAAACCATTTACCATTATTATTAATTAATGTGAGATTTCCCTCTTTACTCTCTGGGTAAAGTACGTTTATACATCCTATTAGCTCTCTTTTATTGCTGACCTGTTTGGGATTGGATTGGAGTATAGCATATTTTACACAAATACAGACTCATTGCGCTACTTTTTATCACCCCTGTACCTCCTTTTCTACAGTTTTGCTGGAATGCAATTTTTATATATATATATATGCACGCATATTTCCCATCTGGGACTGCGCAGGCAAACAGCCACGCATGTTACAACAATATAGGTGTAAAATGTGCACATATATGTGTGAACATATAATATTTGTCTACACAGTAGACTGTTATACTCGCGGACATGGTGCCTCGATAACAGTAACAGTCGATGACTATGGACTGTATCACCATATGCATAGTAGACTGTCATACTCGCAGACATGGTGCCTCAATAGTAGTAGCAATCGGTAATTATGGACTATATCATATGGACAACAGGATATATAGCAATAGAAGCTTAAATTTAAGTACTACAGAAGAAGAAAGAAAGAAGAAAGAAGAAGGAAAAGGAGAAGAAGATGAGATAGATTTATAAGAAAGATATATAAAGAATAATAGAATAAAGATTTTTTTGTGTGTGTGTATACATCTATATAATTATGTGGAAAAATCTATAAGCATAAATAATGTGCCAAACAAATGTGCAGAACAAATGGGCTATTATCGCCCCTTATCACGTGACAGGGCTTTTCTGCCTGAGTACATATATTTGAAAAGAGGAATAACTATATATTCTATAGTATAACATTGGTGTTTAGAAACAGGGAATTTTCCCATACAAGAAGATTTAAGTGCTAGTGCATTGTGCCTATATTAAGAATACTTTGAAGTTAAAGTGTATAATTTCCCACTAAAAAGAGAAAGAAAAAATATATTTGTAATATGAGCTCCTGTACTGAAAAGATGTCAGGTTTTTACTACTGCTATTAGTCCACTAACGGAGGAAGTATCTTGAAGGGTCGTTCTTTGGTGTTTGCACTAATAAGACTGTATTGTTTACAAGAATGTTTGGTAATTTATATACTCATTGAGTCCATGAGGTGATAGGGCATTTAACAGGAAGGTCCATTCACTCTCCCTCTGTAATACATTTTTTTGGAGATCTCCCCCTCTAATGCCTAGTTTCACTCGCTCAAGTCCAATGACTCTGGTTCCTCTGAATGAATTTTTATGATGTTTGTGATAATGACGGGCAACTGATGTCAGTTTTTTAAACTTGGCTAGATCTGATGTGGAGTTTCTTACTGAGCCTGCGTGCTCCAGAATTCTCTGTTTCAAAGTCCTAGTTGTCATTCCGACATACTTCATGTCACAAGGACAGATTATACAATATACGACCCCTGTCGATTGGCAGTTGATGTATTGTCGTATTTTGAGTCTGTTGCCATATCTGTCTTGCACCTCTCCACATTTTAGCATATACTCGCACGCTTTGCAGTTTCCACAGGCATAGGACCCCTCTGCAATCTCTGATTTCTGACGATGTTTGACAAAATGGCTATGAACCAGCTCGTCCCTCAGATTTTTTGAACGTCGCCAGCTCATAGCTACTCTTTGATCCAAAATGCCAGATAGATCTTCATCTAACAGTAAGACTGACCAATGCTCCTGGATTATTCGCTGTATTTCTTTCCATTCATTGCAATAGTTGCCCACGAATCTGATCTTGTTGGTATTCAATCTTTCTTTCTTCTTCTGGAAGATCAGAGAGTCTCTGTTGGTTTGTGTGACTATCCTCTTTGCCTTCTTTATTGATCTTTTGCTGTACCCCCTGTCACATAACCTTTTAGTTAGGTCCTGGCATTGCTCCTCAAAGATTTTCCTATCTGAGCAGTTTCTCCGCATACGTAGAAACTCCCCTTTAGGGAGATTTTCCACTGTCGGGGGGAAGTGGGAGCTGGTTTGGTGGAGTATAGAGTTAGTTGATGTTGACTTCCTATATAGTCGGGTTTGAATGATCCCATCCAACCCTCTATATATCTTCAGATCCAAAAATGGCACAGATTCTGGGCTGATGTAATGGGTCAGTTTGATGTTTAACTCGTTAGTATTCAGTAAAGAGATGAAGTCTAGTAATGTCTGTTGATCTCCTTCCCATATCAACAAAACATCGTCGATATATCGCCACCACGCTATCACGTGGCTGGTGTATCGATCGTTTGTTTCACAAAACACTCGTTCCCGTTCCCACCAACCTAAAAATAGGTTGGCGTACGTGGGTGCGCAGGCTGCCCCCATTGCAGTTCCTCTAGTCTGCAGGTAGTACTGGTCACTAAAGGTGAAATAATTTCGGGAGAGTATGAAGTTTAGGAGATCTATCAGAAAGGTGTGGAACTCGGTATGTCCTTCCATCTGCAAAAAATAGCCAACTGCTGCCAGGCCCGTAGAGTGTTCAATACTTGTATAAAGTGACTCTACGTCAAGGGTTACAAGCAGATGATTGTCTTCTAGTTTGATGTCATTCAACTTACGTAAGACGTCAGCAGTGTCCTGTATATAAGATGGTAGCCCTAGGACATGGTGGCGTAAATGAAGATCGACAAAAATGCTTGGGTTCTCTGATAGACCCCCTATGCCCGAAACGATCGGGCGACCTGGTGGTTCCAGAATGTTTTTGTGAACCTTCGGCAGAAGGTAGAATGTGGGAGTCTTGGGGTGATCTGTTTTGAGATAATCATATTCTTGTTGAAGGATGGTCCCATTTCCAAGGGCTTTGTTGAGTATTCTCATCAAGAGTGTGTTAAAGTTCTCAGTAGGATTAAACAAAATTTTCTTATAGCATGTGTTGTCTTCTAATTGCCGCAAGGCCTCCTTTTGATACATTTCGGTTGGCCATATAACGACATTGCCGCCCTTGTCAGATGGTTTAATTTGTATATTGTCCCATTCCTTGATTTCTTTTAGAGCTCTAATTTCTTCCTTTTGGAGGTTCCTATGTTCAGGTCTCTTGTTGGTTCTCTCATGCAATCGATCTAAGTCACGTGACACTAGTTCCTGAAAAACTTTCACTTGGGGACAATTGATATCTTGAGGAAAAAAGGTGGATTTCTTTCGGCACAGTGGTCTTTTGGCTGAGGCTGAGGAAGAGTTATCTGGTTCTCCAGATTCTTCTTGGAGTTCTTCTAGTATAGTAAGGCATTCTTTGTCCTGTTGGTCAAATTGGGTCGGGATCTCTCCCTCACTTTTTTTGGACGCATAAAGTTTTTTTAATAATATTTTTCTGCCGAACAGTCTCAGATCCCTCTCCCAATGGAACCGATTAAAGGGTCTTGATGGTGAAAAGGAGAGTCCCTTCTCTAGAACTGTAGTTTGTGCTGCCGTCAGGATTTTATCAGAAAGGTTTATTATTTTCAGGTTGTTGTCTCCAGGGGTTATGGTTTCTTCATCCTGGCAGGGTATTTCGATGTCCGTTGATAGTGCCATTCTGATTGGTCTTTTCGGTTTCTTCCTGCCCCTCCGTATCTTCCTTTTGGACGGTACCTGGATCTGTCCCCTGGTCCTCCATCTAAAAAAGAAGACGGATCATTTGGAGTTTCCCTCCTATACTCCCTTTCAGAGTTGTTGGCCTCACTGTTATCTGAGATCTCCTCTCCTCCAGATGACTCAGTTTCGGTGTTATTCCCCATTTGTCTGGGTTGTCGTGTTCTTCGCCTATCCGCCATTTTGTTCCACTTGAATATATTGCCTGTTTCGAAATCTCTTATGTCTCGATTAAATTTACTCCTTTTCCTGTTGATTATGTCCTGTTCATAATTGTCCAGGTCTTTATTAAATTTTTCAAAATTTCTCTGGAAAGTTACGTCCTTCTCCCAGGGTTCTAGTTTGGTGCTCAACTCTTCGATCTCTTTCTCACATATACTTAGCGTGAGATGATTATGTTTTATTAGTAAAGAGACCAACTCCTGAGAGCATTTTAATAGGGTGTCCTCCCATTCTTTGACCAGACCCTCACTTGCTAGTTGAAATGTGGGAAAAATCTTGGGTCGTAGGCCTCTGGGGGTGATTTTATTTTTTATGTAATTTTCCAGAGTAGTTGTATCCCACGTAATCCTGGCTCTTTTTTGTAGCTTATATTTCAAGTCTATTAGGTCTTCATTCCAGTTTATTGTGTTAGTCCCACTATGTAGGTTCGGGAATATATCACTAGTGTCTTCGAAGTTTTTCCGTCTAGATAAAATCTCATTTTTGAGGGAAAAGGTTGTCATGATGTTCTTAGTGTGTTTTTCTATATGAGTAGTTTAAGGGTGTAGATTATAATAATAGAGTAGTGTGTGATCCTCTTTTTTTGTGAGTATATTTAATATGGGATATCTCTATCCTTTTAGTATTGTCGTGCTAAAATCGAAACTGAAGTTCAAATCAGTATTAATGAGTTATGTGGGGAAGGGAAGACTAGCACTGACCAAATATTTCTACTTTGATACTTCTGGACCAACAATGACAATAGTAATGGATTCCAATATCCTACCTATTTATTGGGTTGGTGGTGCTCCCATGAGTCATAGTATGAACTATTGTACAAGAGAAGGAAAGATGACTCTCTTTTTTGGGGCACAACTTTTATTAAAATATATATATTTTATTGATATGCATTTAAAATATAGAACTCACTACAGGGACCTCCAAGACTACTACAATTATTTAGAAAATCTCAAGAGAGGAAGGAAAAATAATAAGTAATATTAATTTTAAGAGAAAGAGAGAAGAGAAGGCAGATATTGCTTAGTCGATTGATGTGTGACAGAGCAGACTTAACTATATCATAATGTCAAAAAAACTCTGCAATATATGAAAATAGAGTTCAAATATTGAAGAGAATATATATGTAGAAAAAATGAGGAAAGATATAATGCGAAAAAGTATTGAGAAAGAGTTTTTTTGTTTCAGCCTCGGTCATATATAGTCTCAATATGGGGATAATCTCCCATGAGATATACTGATAGCCTGACTGATTTTTAATCAATATGTGACAAAAAAAGAAAAAGATAAAGAGAATGAGTGAAAAAAGTTTTTTAAAAAGGACCCTTAGTTGGGTCTATATCCATACAAAATGTGGCGAAAATCTTACAAGTATTGTGTGGGCTGTCACTGTGGGTAACGACAGTGTATATCACTGCGGTACCAGGCGGTTATGGCTAATATTACATATGTATGTGTATATGCGTGGTAGATGTCACCACCCTGTAAATATATTGGTCTTATATAGAAAAGAGGTACAATATTTCCATGCAAATATATATAACTGTATCAATACGGGTTATACACTTCTCAAGTATATTTTCTCCTAATAACTGCACACTGAGGATCAAAAAGCAGAACTTCCCTCTATAGGTGGTACCAATTAACCAATGCACATGGGAAAAGAAGGGCAAAGATTCACTCAGAATAATAGTAATCAAAAAATGTTATCCAGGTTACACATCTACACAGCGCTGCGCTTTTGCCCCAATTGGCAGTCTCCCCGCCTGTCAGCCACTCCTGCCTGACCGGCAGTGTATATCACTGCAATAGCGGGCGGGATTGTACGTATATATATATGTGCATGCGCTGTGGATGTTAGCACCCTTTAGGTATGTTAATATTCGGTGGAGAAAAATACAATGTTTCTATACAGATATATACAACTATATCAATGCAGGACACATACTCATTTTTAAATACATTATCCTCCTAGTAATTGCACATTGAGGGATTAATTCAAAGCAAAAATTCCCCTCTATAGATGATTCTAATTGGCAGATACACATGGGAAGAGAAAGCAAAGATCCACTCAAATTGGTAGCAGTTAAATATGTTCCAGGTTACTCATCTACACAACGCTGCATTGTTAGCCACGATTGGCAGCCTCCCCGCCTGTCAGCCACTCCTGTCTGGACGCGCGTTTCGCCTCTGCTTGTTCACCAGTGTCTGCTTTCTGTCAGACAGCATCTATTTGTACCTCCCAGCTTTCGCGGGGAAACAACTCTGTCGCTTCTATTGGATAGTCCCCTCACACACCTCCTTGGCTGGATACGGAAGCCGTCAGTGTCTGCCGTGTGTCATGCACGTGAGTGTTTACATGGTTGCCATGGTAACACTTCGTTACGTGCTTGGTCACGTTACTCGCGTCTCTGTCTCTGATCATAGTCGCCGCTAGTGTCCGTAATCTCTTCCACACATTATATATGCATGATGGTTGTCTTGGTTACTTAGTAACCATAGACGCCGTCTAAGCCGTCATGGTCACGTCGTTGTTACCTGGCAACCTTGGACGCTATCAGGTATTGGTCATCGCGGTAACATGGTTCGGGGCTAACTTTCCAATTTTTTGTAGTCCCGCTCGTCTTGGCTTTTATAGCTTTAAATTTAGTGGGCTTGCTATTAGGTACTTTTCGTGTCTCTAATGATTATAGCTAGCCTTCTATATCTCTCTCTCTGTTTGTTAATAATTAAACCATTTACCATTATTATTAATTAATGTGAGATTTCCCTCTTTACTCTCTGGGTAAAGTACGTTTATACATCCTATTAGCTCTCTTTTATTGCTGACCTGTTTGGGATTGGATTGGAGTATAGCATATTTTACACAAATACAGACTCATTGCGCTACTTTTTATCACCCCTGTACCTCCTTTTCTACAGTTTTGCTGGAATGCAATTTTTATATATATATATATGCACGCATATTTCCCATCTGGGACTGCGCAGGCAAACAGCCACGCATGTTACAACAATATAGGTGTAAAATGTGCACATATATGTGTGAACATATAATATTTGTCTACACAGTAGACTGTTATACTCGCGGACATGGTGCCTCGATAACAGTAACAGTCGATGACTATGGACTGTATCACCATATGCATAGTAGACTGTCATACTCGCAGACATGGTGCCTCAATAGTAGTAGCAATCGGTAATTATGGACTATATCATATGGACAACAGGATATATAGCAATAGAAGCTTAAATTTAAGTACTACAGAAGAAGAAAGAAAGAAGAAAGAAGAAGGAAAAGGAGAAGAAGATGAGATAGATTTATAAGAAAGATATATAAAGAATAATAGAATAAAGATTTTTTTGTGTGTGTGTATACATCTATATAATTATGTGGAAAAATCTATAAGCATAAATAATGTGCCAAACAAATGTGCAGAACAAATGGGCTATTATCGCCCCTTATCACGTGACAGGGCTTTTCTGCCTGAGTACATATATTTGAAAAGAGGAATAACTATATATTCTATAGTATAACATTGGTGTTTAGAAACAGGGAATTTTCCCATACAAGAAGATTTAAGTGCTAGTGCATTGTGCCTATATTAAGAATACTTTGAAGTTAAAGTGTATAATTTCCCATCACGCAGGATACCAGTATGCCCTGATGATAGTCGACCACTATTCCAAATTCATGGTGACTGTACCGGTAAGGGATATGACAGCCCAGACGACTGCTGAACAGCTGTTGAAGAACTTTATACGACCCTATGGATATCCAGAAATGATCTTGACCGACCAGGGCCCAGCATTCGAATCCGTGTTGTTCAGCGAACTCTGCAAAGTTGCCGGCTGCAAGAAGTTAAGGACCACCCCTTACCACCCGCAGGGAAACGGGTTATGCGAGAGGGCGAACCAGACCCTTATAGGGATGATGCGAACGCTCTCTTCGGCCGAACAGCTGAACTGGCCCACCCTACTACCAGAACTAACGTATATGTATAACAACATGGAACACGCTTCGACCGGATACACCCCATATTACCTCCTGTTCGGAAGAATGGGGAAACTGCCAGCTGACCTTGAGCTCAATACCCTCCACGAGGAGGCCGAAGATATACAGACCGACTGGGTAAACGACCACAAGCATCGGATTGATCTGGCGAAGAAAGTAGTGGAAGAAAGAATGGAGACAGCCCGCCATCGACAGAAGGCGAGTTATGATCAGGACGCGAGGGCCGAATCATTCCGAGTAGGAGACCGAGTTTGGAAGAAAGACAATCAACGGAGTTCCAAATTGGACCCCATTTGGGAATCCATACCCTATGTGGTCATACATCTTCCGGACACCGACTCCGTGGTGTATGGAATAGAGAGAGAGGGAAGTGACCGCCATGTGCTCAAGATGGTTCATCGGAACCAACTCAAACTATGCCATAGCAGGACGAGTTCTGATGAAGGGCTCAGCTGTACAGAAGGAGATGAGTCGACACAAGTCCCCGTCTATCCTCTGCAAGACCCGACAGACCTCCTACTCTTCATGGGAGGACCCTTCCCTTGCTCCTGGGGGGGCGAAGCAACTCCAATGTCATCACCCGGTGTTGTCGCAGAAGACAGAAGGGAGGCCGAGGAAGTCGGGCCATCATTCCGCTAGGACGGAACAGAGCAGATGTCCGACAGACCCATCCGAAGTACCAGAGGGGTCAAACCCCTCCGTTTTAGAGAATGAATGTAATGTTTGATGTAAAATACAAAGTTATCATCAAAGATATGCGTTCTATAATGTCTGCCAGGAATAGTGTGTTAATGTTTGATTATGTACATGTTATATTGATATTAGAAGGACAGGCAAGGTTGCATGAGGACATGCAAAATTTCAGAAGGGAAGAATGTGGTGTATGTGGGCTGTTGGTGGGTCGCTTGTGGGGAGGAGGACTGGCTCCCTGCGGGGCACACACAGCTTTGTGCACGCTGGGGCTGTGTTCCCTATCGCAGCCTCGCGTGTGCGCAGAGAGGGAGACGCGAAAAAGACTACATCCCCCATGATGACTTGGGGGAAGGGGGCAGGATCCGGAGGGGGAAGCGCGTGAAGTGAGGAGGTAGAGGAGAGCCTGCGGGGAGAGTGAAGGAACGGAGCGCGGCAGGAGCGTGACAGGAGCCGCCAGAGAAGGAGAACCAGGCGCTGTGACTTCCCAGATCTGCAGCAAGCAATCGGCGCTCCACACCAGGGGGTGACTGCCGTAGAGAGAAGCAGCAGCACGGCAGCGGAGCAGAACACCCAGCCACCACGGAGAAGGAGAGAGAGGCACACATGGGGGCCAGCAACAGTCACTATCCAGCGGCGGTGAGTCCTACATTAACCCCTTCACACCCTTGCAAGTACCTGGACATTATCCTGCCTTCCTGTCTGGGCAATTGGCCCCATGCCCCCAGGACTGCTCACTATCCTCCCTGTCTGAGATATTGGTCTCCATTCCCCAAGGACTGCTTAAGACCCTCCCTGCCTAGACATTTGTTTCCCCCCACACTCCAAAGACTGCTTATCTACACCTCCCCTACTAAGAGAGAGTAAAGCAGAAAGGAACAGGCTGAGAAGTATTAACCCCTTGGCTACCCCCTCCCTAACCCAGTTAAGGAAACCTCAGGAAAGACACCTGTGTCTTCAATTGACTAAGGACCCTGTTTAACCCCTTGGATTACAAATACCCCCGTCAGGCCCCAGTTGGAGGCAAGGAACTTCTGTTAAAGACTGTTTGGGACATACTGAAGGAAAGACATCTTGAGTCATTGACTGATAGTGATATCACTCAGGTACCAAAGTGCACTTTAGTTTCATTTATTATTGCGCAATAATAGCCTTTACCTGTTTACTGTGATCCATGCAATAATTATACGTTTATTGTGACTTGCCTACTAACGCTGTACCTTGAACTATTTGTCATTATTTATACAGTAGACCTAGCTGTATGTTTAGTGAGATCTATGCCTTAACTAGTTTAGTTTAGCGTTAGTAAAATACCAGTGAATATGCAGATTGTCCGAATTTATGCAGATAGTATGTATAAGGTTGCAGGCCAGTGAATGTGTAGCCTACAGTAGTTGTGCAGAGTTGAATGCTAGAGATAGGTCACGTAGCGACTTGTGTTAGTAGTAGTTAGCTGGTCAAGCGCCAAATTATTTCACTGTTACCGTGACGTTTGCATTGCTCGTTGAAGTCGCAGGTTGTCCAATCCTGCGCAAATAAATTGTTGATCTCCTTGAACCACTCTGAGTCTCCTGCTTTTAATCCCCTACAACGTCGAAGCAGCAGCACCATCGAAGCGGCAACACCGGTAAGACCACGCACCTACTTACACCTGTGGATATCACACCTGGATCAGCGGGTCTGCCCACAACCCCCCTTAAGCGGGTCTGCCCACCCCCCGCGTGTGCAGGTCAGCCTTCACCACCCCCCGCAAACAGCGAGTCTGATCCAGCGGGGGGGGGTTCGGGCATACCCGCTGCTCTGGGGAGTTGCAGGCATATCCGTTGCTCCAGCGAGGGAGGGGGGTGCGCGCAGACCCGCCGCTCTAAGGGAGGGTGAGCAGACCCGCCGCTCCAGGGGTTGGGGGTGAAGCCAGACCCAATGCTCAGGGGGTGGGGAAGGGGGGGGTGCCGGCATACCCGCTGTTCCAGGGAGTTGCAGGTATATCCGCTGCTCCAGTGAGGGAGGGGGGTGTGTGCAGACCTGTCGCTCTAGGGGAGGGTGGGCAGAGGGGGGGGTTGTGTGTTTCCAGACCCAATCCTCAGGGGGTGTGGGGGGGTGCGGGCGGAGCCTCTTACGACGGTGTGAAAAGCGCCCGGAGGGCACCATGAATCACCTAGTCTCTTATATATTTAGCCATAACTGTCAGTAAGTGTATGTATAACGCGCGGCTGAGTCATGGGCGGAGTCTTAGGCTAATAGCCTGTTAGCATCTTTTGCTCTGCCCACACACAGTCACAGAGTGACAGAGAGGCACCATAGTGCTTACAGGACTGCATCTGACAGAATGCCCCCCAACCAGCCCGGATCAATCTGCACCCCACTTCCTGCTATTGTGCGGAGGCTGTGCCCTCCCTCTCTGTGGCTGGGGAAAGTTACAACCAGATACCCTCTGCCACTCCCTGCCTAGCCCCACCCACCCTCCCCTCCTGCAGCTGGGGAATGTAATGGGCATGGGCCCGGCTGCCACTCCCCGCCTAGCCCCACCCATCCTCCCCTCCTGCAGCCGGGGAATGTAATGTGCCTTGGCCTGGCTTCCACTCCCTGCCTAGCCCCGCCCACCCTCCCCTCCTGCAGCTGGGGAATATAATGGGCATGGGCCCGGCTGCCACTCCCCACCTAGCCCCACCCATCCTCCCCTCCTGCAGCCGGGGAATGTAATGTGCCTTGGCCTGGCTGCCACTCCCTGCCTAGCCCCGCCCACCCTCCCCTCCTGCAGCTGGGGAATGTAATGGGCATGGGCCCGGCTGCCACTCCCCACCTAGCCCCACCCATCCTCCCCTCCTGCAGCTGGGGAATGTAATTTGCCTTGGCCCGGCTGCCACTATGCTGTGATATAACTTATTGCAATACTTAGGCAGCACACAGCCAGATTACACTACACAGAAGTACGGCTACACTGATTGCCGACTCGCACCTGACCCTCACCCACCCACCACACCAACACACCCGCAACTCCACCAACCCCACATCCACCTCTGTAAACACCACACCTCACGTAATCCCAGTATTTCCCCACCTGCCCCTCCTGCACAAAACCACGCAATAAAGGCTGTAACAGTGTGTATGTGTGTGTGTATATGCATGGATGTGTATGTGTGTGTGCATATATATATATATATATATATATATATATAAACAAGCAGAAATGCACGTCACTCCGGGTCTGGTGTCAAAAAACAGAATTTTACTGCGCAATGTCTATGCCGTTTCGGGCTGGGCCCGTCTTCAGGACATTAGATTAGGTAATGTCCTGAAGACGGGCCCAGCCCGAAACGGCGTAGACATTGCGCAGTAAAATTCAGTTTTTTGACACCAGACCCGGAGTGACGTGCATTTCTGCTTGTTTGTATTCGTGGGTGAGAATTCGCCCTCAGCACGGGCACCTGGGCAAGTATTACAGCTGCCCCTGTCAACAGAGGAGTTGCCGGACACCAGCCACTATATATATATATATATATATATATCTATATATATATATATATATATATATATATATATATAGATAGATATATATATATATATATAGATATATCTATATCTATATCTCTTATATATTTGGCTACATCTGTCACTCAAAGTTTGTGAGTGTGTGTATAACGCTGGGTGGAGCCTCTGACTCACATGACTGAGTCACATGATAGAGAACCAGCCCAGTGAGCCCACAGTGCCAGACACCCTCTGCCTCCCCATGTTGCCCAGCACTGCTACTCCACAGCCACCAGGTGAGCACCCTCCTCCCGCGATTTGCGGCAAAAACACCCCCCCACGACCCCCCTCCCGCGATTCATGGTAAAACCCCCCCGTGACCCCACCATCCCGCGATTCGCGGCAAAAACACCCCCTCCCCCGCGACCCCCCCTCCCGCGTTTCGCGGCAAAAAAGAACCCCCCGTGATCCCCCTCCCGCGATTCGCGGCAAACATCCCCCCATGACCCCCCTCCCGCGATTCACAGCAAAAACACCCCCCGCGACCCCCCCCTGCGATTCGCGGCAAAAACACCCCCCGCGACTCCCCCCCTGCGATTCGCGGCAAAAGGAACCCCCCCGCGACCCCCCTCCCACGATTTGCGGCACCCCTCCCCCCGTGACCCCCCTCCCACGATTCGCCGCAACCCCCCCTCCCGCGATTCACAGCAACCACCCCCCCTCCCCCCCTCCCCCGATTCTCTGCAACCCCTCCCCTCCCGCGATTCGCAGCAACCACCCCCCACCCCCCCCGCAATTCGCGGCACCCCCCGCGACCCCCACTCCCGCAATTCGCGGCACCCCCCGTGACCCCAAGTTGCAATACAGGGCATCTTTCATACAATTCTAACCATATTTCTCATATACAAACGTTCACAAAATAAGGGGGCGCAGCCCCTTATGACGGTGTGAAGAGCGCCCGTAGGGCGCGATGATTCACCTAGTTTGTGTATATATATGATATATATATATATATATATATATATATGCAGAACAACGAGTGATATAGAATGAGACCCCTATTTGGCGCTTTGCTGCCCCCAATTCGTACTATCTCATGGTTATCACCAAACAACCAAGAAAAACACAATAAAATACAGAATTGAGATTTCCAAACTGTCTGAGGCACAAATGATCCTGATGGTATTCGGACCGTCAATATTTTCGGTACTTGTGTATTTTGGCGGCGCCCCCGATGTCCGTCGTACGACGGACAGATCGCATCGCATGCCATGCACCCGATGGCATACGATGCGATGCGACGCGATTTTGACCCCCTATACGACCAAAAATCGTATAAGCACCCTAAAGGGTGCTTTTGAGCACCCAAATGGGTGCTTACAATGTTAAATGCACCCCCACGCCACCCCCCCCCCCACTATAAACGTGAACCCGAAGCGTGGCGAGCGCAGCGAGCCCGCGAGGGGCGGCGGTACGCGTCCTACAACCTTTTCATACCCCCACTATCCATGTCGGCGTGGAGTTGAGAATAGAATAGTGTGGCGAGCGCAGCAAGCCACCGAGCCCGAAGCGTGGCGAGCGTAGCGAGTCCCGCGAGGGGACGCGGATACCTTCACAGGTAAACGCGTCCCTTCGCGGGCTTCACAGGTATCCGCGTCCGCTCGCCACGCTTCGGGCTCGGTGGCTTGCTGCGCTCGCCACACTATTCTATTCTCAACTCCACGCCGACGTGGATAGTGGGGGTATGAAAAGGTCGTAGGACGCGTACCGACGCCCCTCGCGGGCTCGCTGCGCTCGCCACGCTTCGGGTTCACGTTTATAGTGGGGGGGTGGCGTGGGGGTGCATTTAACATTGTAAGCACCCATTTGGGTGCTTAACATTGTATAAGCACCCATTAGGGTGCTTATACAATGTTTAATCGCATCGCATCGTATGGCATTGTATGCCATGTACAATGGCATACAATTTCAAAATTGTATGCCATCGTGCACTATCGTACGATATCGCGTCGCATCGCATACCATCGTATACGTTATGGTATGCGATGCGATGGGCGCCATCAAAATACACAAGTACCATATTTTCAACCAACTTCTCCGTGTGTATAAATCCCCTCCGTGTGTATTTTGAAATATAAACCAGAGAAACCAACAGTTAGGCTGAGTTCAAACACATAAATAGATTTCACCAATGAGGCAAAAAGGAGGAAATGAGGGTGAGCGTACCCCTACTCACTCTGTGAGCGGCACTGTAAGTGCACGTAGCGTGTACTTTCTCCTGTTGGGATCAACCTTCTCTATTTTCTCTCCTCGCTCCAAATGGTGTGTATATCATAACAAAAGAATAAATAGTATTGTGTAAACCCGTTTACTTCTGGGTATATATAGAATTTTCAGTGAAAAGCACAGTGATTCGTGGGCGCACCTCACTCACCCGATCTCAGGGGGAGGTACACATATAAAGGTTCACAGAAAGCCGGAAGCCGGAAGACTCTCGTAGATGCGGCTCACCCAGGGACCCTCCGAGCTTCCGTAGCTGCGGTCCAGCAGCCGGAAGAAGAGGAGAGATCTGGGTAAGTAAGTCCGCTCCGACAGACGGCTCCGTTCCTGGGAACATCTAAGTATTTTCGGAACACAGGACCGCGTACAGGAGGTAGCACGCAAGACGCACTCCTGGTGCAGATAGAAATCTCCCACCTATCTACCAAATTCTGGCTCATCTAAACAGTGCTCTCCCCACACCGGAAGGACACATACGGTTGTCATGGCAACCGCTAACGCTGGATTGTAAAAAACGGACTTTGTTGTACGAAAACCGTTTTGGCTTTGAAAAGACTGGATTGTATAACATGTATACAGTGACATGTTTATGTACACTTTGAATATGGGAAACGTGCAATATTGTAATAACTACGACATCATTTCCTGTTCATGGTGATTGGCTGCTCCGGGTATAAATAATGGCTTCTCACACTCCACCAGCATGTCTTGAAAAAGGTGTTTGTACACCGAAACGCGTCGGGCTGGTGTGGAGTGTGAGCAGCCATCACCCTTTTTCCACAAACCTTCATTGGATGTATGTATTTTTATTTTTTATTTTTACGCTTGATGTTCTGATTTTAAAATAGTCTTGTTTTTTCTACATGACCGTGTGGGTCATTTCTGTACTGTGTTTCCCCCTGTTGTATGGTGTGTGACCATCAAAGGGAGGTAGAACTTTTTTAACTTGCTTGTTTAAATAAATTTTTAAAAAGGAAAAAAGGAACACATTTTGTTTATGGTCAATAAGAGATTAATTGATGACCCCCTCCTGTTTTTGAACAAAAAACACTGAGACAAAAATACTTTTTCTTTTATCTTATCCTGCACCAACTGGTGTATATGGTCGGATGAAGCATTTCTCAGTGGGGTTAAAAACACAAGCCCAACAAAGAAAACGCTATGGGAGTGTAAAGCCTTACTAATCCGTAAGTCTGGTACGCCATCATCCTTCATAATTTCCGTCACCCCTGGGTAAAGAAAAACCTACTACACTTTGGTCTTGGTGGAGGAATCTTCTATAAACCCCCCCCCCACAAAGATACCTTTATACACTTTATAAAAACCTCTAACGAGTGAGTCCTGGTACGATTTGTACACACCGTTCTGGTTCCCTGGTTGAACACTTATATATATACATATCAGTCAGGACGAAACTACACATTGCTTTTGTTTTTTATCTATGTTTCATATTTACACTTTGGAGAAAAATTCTGAATCTCTCGTCAAAAGAGAAGACCTAAAGAACCTGCTACGGGCATATACACAATCTACATCTACCGTGAGTGGGGTACGCCCATTTTTCACCATTGAATTGTATTGCAAGTTCACTTTATAAAAAGATACCTTTATATGTGTACCTCCCCCTGAGATCGGGTGAGTGAGGTGCGCCCACGAATCACTGTGCTTTTCACTGAAAATTCTATATATACCCAGAAGTAAACGGGTTTACACAATACTATTTATTCTTTTTTTATGATATACACACCATTTGGAGCGAGGAGAGAAAATAGAGAAGGTTGATCCCAACAGGAGAAAGTACACGCTACGTGCACTTACAGTGCCGCTCACAGAGTGAGTAGGGGTACGCTCACCCTCATTTCCTCCTTTTTGCCTCATTGGTGAAATCTATTTATGTGTTTGAACTCAGCCTAACTGTTGGTTTCTCTGGTTTATATTTCAAAATACACACGGAGGGGATTTATACACACGGAGAAGTTGGTTGAAAATATTGACGGTCCGAACACCATCAGGATCATTTGCGCCTCAGACAGTTTGGAAATCTCAATTCTGTATTTTATTATATATAGTCCGGTACCCCTACCACCACTGCAGTGGCTACAGGTGAATAAGGCAGCACTCCACGGATTTGGAACAAAAATGCGTTTATATATGCAAAATCATATGGACACCATATTTTGTTTTTCACCCAAATCCGTGGAGTGCCGCCTTATTCCCCTGTAGCCACTGCAGTGGTGGTAGGGGTACCGGACTGTACTTTCTAATTGCTTGGGAAGGCACAACGGTACAACACCATTTGTCCCGAGTGCCGAACAAAACAAAGGATCTACACACACACATATATATATATATATATATATATATATATATATATATACATACTTTTGATGCGCAAAAGTCCTAAATGGATAAAAAGAGTCCAACCCTTCTCTTTATCTTTATCCAGATTTCTCGGGGTTAATCAGGTGCTGCTCAAACTCCAAAAGGGGTATGCCCAACCCCCACCAGTAACATGTGAAAACAGAAAGAAGAGGAGCGCACAAATGAGCATGTAATAAACAGTTCTTTTTTACTCAAAAGGTAAGGCTCACATACATTTTAAAAATAATAATCAGCGTGGGACAGCTCACGAGGTCCAGGCGGCAACACAGACGTATCAACCGAAAAGAACAACGGCAGCAGCTTCTCCACGATCAAGGCGAAGGGACTCGGACACAGCACGTCAGAGAAGCCACACACCAACGCGTTTCGTCATCAATGACTTCGTCAGGAGGCGTGTCCATTGGTAAGTATAGCAGGGTTTATATACGCTGTCCATTCATAATTAAACATCTACAGCTGAAAACCTTAATTAATGCAAATCTGCTATTCACCACTAATATATGTGATAAATCAAACACAGGAGAGTACAGAGATAAAATGGTTTAACATATTCAGACTCGGGAGAAAAACTGTCTATCCCGAACTGAAGTTACAAACTTTTAATACATATAATACAATATTCAAGAATACATATAAATCTCAATCTTAAAAGTAAATACTTGTAAAAAACCTCCTAAAAGCGGAGACATTAATTGTATCTGCATACATAGACTACAAGCTGGAATCGTTAAAAAACCATATAATAAATAATGAAATGATGTTGCTAAGAGTATTTAAATGGAGAAAAGTACAGGAGCTACACGGCTGTTGACACAGCTATAAATCTAAAAGATGTATACATATAAATATATATTTCTAAAAAATGGCAGATAAAGGGGGGGGATTGTGGTCATGAATCGGGAAGCCTATTTAGAAGAAGCTTACCGACTCCTGAATGATGAAATAACGTACTGTAGGCTACAAACTGACCCTACTGCCGATGTGGTGAATCTAATTAAAGAACAAATGGTTTTAGGTATCAGTAAAGGTTGTATCTCTGAAAATGAGAAGAAATACATTGTCAATGAAAATCCCCCATTGGCAATGTTCTATTTCCTGCCTAAAATCCATAAAAGACTGCAAAAACCCCCGGGTCGTCCCATTATTGCAGGGATTGACTCTGCAACATCCCATCTCTCTGAATATATTGATATACACATTCAAAAATATGTTACAAACCTCAAATCCTATACTAAGGATTCGACTCAAATACTGATGTCACTAGAACAATTGGAATGGAAAGATTCCTATCGACAGGGCCGGATTATAATGGAGGCACAAGGGGTCAGTGCCCCTGGGCCCCCCACTAGCTAGGGGCCCCCTGTGGTTGGCATGTATTTAAAAAAAAAAATTTTTTTTTTTTTTTTTTTTTTAGCTAAAGGTATTGTGCATGGGAGTGGGGTAGTGCTGCAGCTTCACCTATCTGCCAATGTGACAATGATTAATGGTGTTGAGCATCAGGAGCCAAGGCACACTGATTGCACAAGTGTGCAGTGCATTCCTGGGAGTTGTCTAAGTCCCATGACACTTTAAACCAGAGGGCAGAGGCTGAGAGGATTGTGCTGAGCTCTAATTGGTGGAGCTCATTACATGCCCATGGAGAACAGCAGCAGCAGCTTAGTCATGGGAGGGTTTTTAATCAAAGGCAGCACTAGGACTGTGAGGTCTCCTACAGAGTAAGGTGCAGAGGGACAAACACAGGCTTTTCATATGGTATGTATTTATGTGTATGTGTGTGTGTATATATATATATATATATATATATATATATATGCAGTTACCCATTGACCAAGTTTATACTGCCTTTACTCTGTGTTTTGACAGTGTAATATTCTCCCATGCAGTGTGCGGCCAGTAATGACAAGTGCAAGGGGGCCCCCCTGGCTAAAGTACCCCGGGCCCCCCGAAGGCTTAATCTGGCACTGCCTATCGATGGTGTACGATAGATGTCGAGGCACTATATACCTCTATACCCCATGAAGGGGGGTTGAAAGCCATAAGATATTATTTAGACAAGGATGTGTCCTTAAGTGAGGATTTTAGAAACGTCATTATTGACAGTATTAAGATTGTTATGAAAAACAATGTTTTTGTGTTCCAGAATGAATATTTTGTACAACTATGCGGGGTGGCGATGGGGACTCCGTATGCCCCCAGCCTCGCCAACTTATACTTGGGACATTGGGAAGAATGTAGTCCCGAGATTACAGGTCTATATAAAAACAACATCATCGAATACCATCGTTACATCGATGACATCATCATTGTCTAGGATGGTGATGAATGTTTGTTTAATGAATTCGTACAGAATATTAATGACAATAATTATAATTTGCATTTTACCTCTAAAAGTGACAAGAACAAAATCGAGTTTCTAGACCTTCTATTGGACACCTCTAATTGGTCCAATGAGAATAAAGTCATAGATACATGTACTTATATAAAGAATGTGGATGGCAATAGTTACAGTATGTACACTTTGAAAGTTGCCATCACAAAAAATGGGTTAAAAACATACCTTATTCACAATTTATAAGAGTGCGAAGAAATTGTGCTAATAATTACAAGTTTGAAGAACAAGCGGATATATATAGTAAACGCTTTCTTGAAAAAGGGTATCCCGCAGAACTGGTCCAGAATTGTAAAGACAGAGCTCTGAAGCGTGATAGGAAGGAGCTTTTGAAATATAAAGATAAAACAGTATCTCAGACTAACTCTATATCTTTTGTTACACAGTTCAATCATGACAGCCATAAAATACGGCAGATCCTTAATAAACACTGGGATGTACTATTATTGGACCCAATTTTGAAACCTATATTACCTGCCAAACCTCAAGTAATTTTTTAAAAAGCGGCCTCTTTGAAGTCAACTTTGGCACCTAGTATGCAAAAGAGAGGTCCTACAACGAAAGATGGCTGGCTGATAAAGAATAATGGTTTTTATCCCTGTAACAAGTGTAAAACCTGCCCGTATGCGAGTAAGGATAGATCTGTGTTCTGGAATTCAAACCATACCAAATCATGGAATATCAAAAGCCGTATGACCTGCCTCAGTACACATGTGATCTATATGTTGACATGTGGCTGTGGGATGAGTTATATTGGCAAAACAAAGAGGTTGCTGAAATTGAGAATTTTAGAACATATGAGAGGTATTAAAAATAAGAACTTAGCCCATAGTGTACCGAGGCATTTCTTTAATTGTTGCGCTTCCAGTCTGGAAAATTTTTCATTTAAAGCCCTTGAGCATATTGTATTGGATGAGAGGGGTGGAGACATTCTATCCAAATTAAGTAAAAGAGAGACATACTGGATCTACACTCTCAATACTCTTGCGCCAAATGGCTTAAATGAGGGTGTCGACATTATACCTTTTCTACACTAAGGCATCCGTGATCCGGTGCCCCATTGGTCCAGCGTTGTTGCATGAGGTGGCCATCCCTCGCTGCACCGTTAATGGGATACCTGATCTGTTTGCCGTTTGGAAGTAGTGTCGACACAACTTTTTCGTCTCTTTGTATTGTTTGTTTATTGACGGTATCTATTTAGTGATATCCGTTTCACTTCTTATCCTCTGGTCTTTACTCTAATTTGACTATAAGCACTTTAATTATGAATGTATTAAAATTCATTTCGTATATGGCACTTTAAGGTTGTGATACGATGTCAACCTGTTTGATAATCCATTGCTGTTTATATACACGTTCCCATATAAGTAATCGCTAACTTGTATGATTTTCCTTTTTGTTTCCTCATAGGAGATCTCAAAGTTGTTCTCAATGAAATTATATGTGTATATTTGATAAAAAAATATTTTTTTTTAGAATATATATCTTTGGAAAATGTATTTTTTAGAGATTTTTGGTGTGTTTTTTAGAAATATATATTTATATGTATACATCTTTTAGATTTATAGCTGTGTCAACAGCCGTGTAGCTCCTGTACTTTTCTCCATTTAAATACTCTTAGCAACATCATTTCATTATTTATTATATGGTTTTTTAACGATTCCAGCTTGTAGTCTATGTATGCAGATACAATTAATGTCTCCGCTTTTAGGAGGTTTTTTACAAGTATTTACTTTTAAGATTGAGATTTATATGTATTCTTGAATATTGTATTATATGTATTAAAAGTTTGTAACTTCAGTTCGGGATAGACAGTTTTTCTCCCGAGTCTGAATATGTTAAACCATTTTATCTCTGTACTCTCCTGTGTTTGATTTATCACATATATTAGTGGTGAATAGCAGATTTGCATTAATTAAGGTTTTCAGCTGTAGATGTTTAATTATGAATGGACAGCGTATATAAACCCTGCTATACTTACCAATGGACACGCCTCCTGACGAAGTCATTGATGACGAAACGCGTTGGGGTGTGGCTTCTCTGACGTGCTGTGTCTGAGTCCCTTCGCCTTGATCGTGGAGAAGCTGCTGCCGTGGTTCTTTTCGGTTGATACGTCTGTGTTGCCGCCTGGACCTCGTGAGCTGTCCCACGCTGATTATTATTTTTAAAATGTATGTGAGCCTTACCTTTTGAGTAAAAAAGAACTGTTTATTACATGCTCATTTGTGCGCTCCTCTTCTTTCTGTATATATATATATATATATATATATATATATATACACACATACATAATCACTGTATGCCCTATGTCCCGGAATCCCGGTTTGAATAAGGCAGGCGGCACTCCAACGGCATTAGATGAAAGAAATACGTTTTTTATTGCATTGCTGTTGTAGCCTACGTTTCAAGACCTAAGTGCTGTGTGATGTGCAGAACCCTTCTGCACATCACACAGCACTTTGGGCCTTATTCTGGTTGGTGCGTATATTTCCGAATACTTTCGGATGGCGTTTTTTAGCCGTCTGCGCATGCGTGGGGAACGCTATGCGCATGTGCCACGCATGATCTCCCTATTTGTACTCACTAATACCGTACAGAAATGTGCACCGCAATCACTCGGGAAATATGGGCGTATTATGGGCGTCATTCGGAAATACACAGGGGCGTACTTTCAAAGTGGGCTAAACTGGGCGAAAACATGGGCAGACACGGGGGAGTGCACTTATTTTGGTAGGCGTGCATTCGGAGAGCACGCCGAATGCACGCAAACAAAAAGGCAAGAAATATGCGGTGTCCATAAGCAAGTATTGCTTTGCGGGCACCACTCGTTCATGCGCTAGGCAATCGGAACGCCTAATCACTAAAACCAATGTCAGCTGAACACAATACAATCCACTCCTTTACTCATTACTCGTTAATTACACGCTTGTCAGTGCTTCAATTGGAACCATTGCAGCGTAAATGGTCCATCACTAAGCACACACATATATGCTGCACTTTTCACACACTTTTACACTGCAAATAATGAACACAACTTAATATTAATAATACAAATACACATGTCACTTCTACATGTATCAATTAAACCACACATTTGGGGGAAACAAAAAAACATTTATTACATGAACTTATAAAATAAAATAGAAACCGTCACAAATTAAAAGCTACCATTGTAGGAATAAAATTAAATAATATATCATAAATACATGTATTCTTAACATACATAGCCACAGCAGAATCATTAGGAACACATCAGGTGGCATCACAACAAAAGTATAGCACCAACACTTCAAGTACAGCACACAGTAATGGTAGCCGGAAGAGGGCAACAGGGGAACCAAACATGACATTCGAAACGAGGGCAAATGTGGGTACCCTCTGCACGGAATTGGACACAGGATGCTGACACACACAGCTCAATGAAAGATTTGGGAAGACATAAGGGTGGAGATTAATGCGGACACAAGTTCATCTGCGGGCACGTTTGCCCCTGGCAGGCTCCTTGCCACGTGCAGTAGCTCTTCGGCCACGGCCACGGTCAGATGATGGCCCAGGTGGAGCAGATGCTGGTGAGGGGGGGGGATGCTGTTCCCCCTCTGGCAGCAGGGAGTGCTGATGGTGGGAATGCACCAGAAACGGATGACATTAGGACCCTATTGCTGGCAACTAGCTCCACCATAAGCTCATTACGGTGGAGGAGGAGGTCATTTTGCCGCAGGGCTTGATCAGCCAGCACCTGCAGGCTAGCAGCAATTGATTGCTGGGTGGCAGCCATAGCCTGCAGGCTCCCAGCGATACTCTGGTGGCTGCTGACCAAACCCTGCAAGACCTCCTCAGTCCTACGCACCCGCTCTGATGCCGACTCTCCCTGCTGCTGAATATGGGAAAGCTCCTGCACCCACCTGGCCAATTCAGCCTCGGTCAGTGGCTGCTGCTGCTGCACGGGCCTGGCACTGGTGGCAGGTTGCACAGACTCCTCAACCTCAAGAGATTCTGGCCCAAGTGGTGGGGATGCTGGTGAAAGAGAACATTCCAATTACAACACATTCCATGCAAATTTAGGACCAGCTACTTATGGCATGGCAAATAATTACCTTCAAGCAAAGAAGTCATGACTTCCGCTGGGGACTTCCATGGTGCTCACCCCCCGGACCTCCTCGACTGCAATGCAGCACTCTGCCATCTCTTCCAGGGGGGTGAGCTGCAGCTTTGATGGCATGGGGCCAGCCCCAGAGGTGTGGCTGTGTTCCCACCGCTGGGTCAATTTCTTCTTGAGGTTGGTTTTGAAGTCGTGCCACCTGCAATCAAAGTTTACATATTAATACATGTCACTCCTCATGTTTGCTGTAGCACCCATTGCAATCTGCAACAGATTACAACATGTGCCTCATGACACCAAACTTACATTATATTAAATTTGAAACCCAACCCTTAGAAGATACACTCACACTCACCCTACAATAACTATCAATTAAATGACATGGCAAACATGTCTGTGCCTCCAAGCAACGTGACCGGCCATTGACCAACTCCATCTAACATCTAATGTAAACATGACTGGTCTTGTACTGCTCAAATGTAACACACATGAACTTGCCTCTTCTTAACGTGCTCCGCCTCACGAACTTGTGGAGCCACCGCATTAATCTCCGCCGTTATGTCCTCCCAGATCTTCCATCTCCTTGTGTGTGTCAACCTGTCCTGTGGACACTCGATCCAATCCTGTGCGCGGGGCACCAGGATGGCAAGCTCCTGCGCTTCGAATGCCATGTTTCTGCTGCTTGGTTCCTCTGTTGCCCTATTTTGGCCACGCCCACGGCCACTGGCACCGCCACGGCCACGGCCACTGCCACGGTCACCTGTCGCTGTACTCGAAGTGCTGGCCAGGCTACTCTGTTGGGAAGCCACCTGCTGTGTTCCCAATGATTCTGCTGAGGCTGAAGATGGGCCAGCTGCCGATTGGCCTGATGTAGATGGCCCATCTGGCAGCTGTTCTCCCAATGGCTGGTCTGGGTTGAGGGGGACATAGCTGGTGCTAAAGTCCTTGTGGCCAAACAGGTCCTGCAACACCTGGTCTTCCGCAGAATCTGAGCCAGCCATGTTTGCAACAACATTGCATTTTTCTAACACACCTTTATATCCTATTTCAGTGATTGGCGTACATCAGCGACACCCTGCGTTCCGTACGGCAGCGTTCCGTATGGCAGCGTAGACCGTGCGGCGCATAGGCGACGCCCCTAGCTGCGGAAAAAAATAAAATAAAACCTGGCAAACTTAGTAAGTCTGATTTAGTAGGTAATTGCAGATTTGTACTCCAATGACCAAATAAAACTGAGGTCAGACATGAAATGTATATGTGAATGTACATCTGTACTGAGCACTTGTTTGGTATGTAGTACAAATGACACTAACCATTCCATATGTAAATCCAGTCCACCACTTAGGCAATAGTAATCAGTGCTAGCATCCAAATCACATGTGAAAGGTCTCCAAATTCAGCCTTGATGCTAGCTACTTTTCATTCCACATCTCTAGTGTGGCCCAGTAGAAGGTAAGTGTACACATGGCACCATGGCCTAATATTGGGAAAAGGTCTGGCACTATTTGCTATGTTTCTGCTGTATAGCTTTCACTATAATAAAGCTGTTTAGTACCTTGTAGAGTTAGGTGTAACTGGCTAGTGATGCAGACTATTTCACCTGTTGCTTTAACCCATGTTTGGTGAATGTAATAGATTATATATAATGGGTTCCCAACTTATTTTACACTGTCTGTTTAGGAGATAGTAAGTAATGGCATGGTCTGCTCAACTATGCAAAGGTACAGCAAGTGTGGGTTTGCGATGCAATGGGTTAGCCGTCTGGGTACTCTTTACCTAGCACGGCGCCCGCGATTACAATCGCGGGCGTCGGGGGTAAAAAATCGCGGGCATCGCGGGCATCGCGGGTAAATCAAAAACGGGTGCGACGCGATGCCCGCGATTTTCCCATAGGGATCAATGTTAAAAGTCAGATTGGTCGCGATTTTAGCGTTAATTGGCTCAATGCCCGCGATTTTTACATAGGAATCAATGTTAAATGGGCCACAGAGCCCTAATAGTCCCCCTGAAGTGTGAAATGGCCCCCACAATTTTTAACGCCACCCCACGATCAACGTGAACCCGAAGCGTGGCGAGCGCAGCGGTACGCGTCCTCCGACCTTTTCATACCCCCACTATCCACGTCGGCGTGGAGTTGAGAATAGAATAGTGTGGCGAGCGCAGCGAGCCACCGAGCCCGAAGCGTGGCGAGCGCAGCGAGCCCCGCGAGGGGACGCGGATACCTTCACAGTTATACGCGTCCCCTCACGGGCTTCACAGGTGTCCGTGGCGACGCGGACACCTGTGAAGCCCGCGAGGGGACGCGTTTACCTGTGAAGGTATCCGCGTCCCCTCGCGGGGCTCGCTGCGCTCGCCACGCTTCGGGCTCGGTGGCTCGCTGCGCTCGCCACACTATTCTATTCTCAACTCCACGCCGACGTGGATAGTGGGGGTATGAAAAGGTCGGAGGACGCGTACCGCCGCCCCTGGCAGATAAAGGGGGGGGATTGTGGTCATGAATCGGGAAGCCTATTTAGAAGAAGCTTACCGACTCCTGAATGATGAAATAACTTACTGTAGGCTACAAACTGACCCTACTGCCGATGTGGTGAATCTAATTAAAGAACAAATGGTTTTAGGTATCAGTAAAGGTTGTATCTCTGAAAATGAGAAGAAATACATTGTCAATGAAAATCCCCCATTGGCAATGTTCTATTTCCTGCCTAAAATCCATAAAAGACTGCAAAAACCCCCGGGTCGTCCCATTATTGCAGGGATTGACTCTGCAACATCCCATCTCTCTGAATATATTGATATACACATTCAAAAATATGTTACAAACCTCAAATCCTATACTAAGGATTCGACTCAAATACTGATGTCACTAGAACAATTGGAATGGAAAGATTCCTATCGATGGTGTACGATAGATGTCGAGGCACTATATACCTCTATACCCCATGAAGGGGGGTTGAAAGCCATAAGATATTATTTAGACAAGGATGTGTCCTTAAGTGAGGATTTTAGAAACGTCATTATTGACAGTATTAAGATTGTTATGAAAAACAATGTTTTTGTGTTCCAGAATGAATATTTTGTACAACTATGCGGGGTGGCGATGGGGACTCCGTATGCCCCCAGCCTCGCCAACTTATACTTGGGACATTGGGAAGAATGTAGTCCCGAGATTACAGGTCTATATAAAAACAACATCATCGAATACCATCGTTACATCGATGACATCATCATTGTCTAGGATGGTGATGAATGTTTGTTTAATGAATTCGTACAGAATATTAATGACAATAATTATAATTTGCATTTTACCTCTAAAAGTGACAAGAACAAAATCGAGTTTCTAGACCTTCTATTGGACACCTCTAATTGGTCCAATGAGAATAAAGTCATAGATACATGTACTTATATAAAGAATGTGGATGGCAATAGTTACAGTATGTACACTTTGAAAGTTGCCATCACAAAAAATGGGTTAAAAACATACCTTATTCACAATTTATAAGAGTGCGAAGAAATTGTGCTAATAATTACAAGTTTGAAGAACAAGCGGATATATATAGTAAACGCTTTCTTGAAAAAGGGTATCCCGCAGAACTGGTCCAGAATTGTAAAGACAGAGCTCTGAAGCGTGATAGGAAGGAGCTTTTGAAATATAAAGATAAAACAGTATCTCAGACTAACTCTATATCTTTTGTTACACAGTTCAATCATGACAGCCATAAAATACGGCAGATCCTTAATAAACACTGGGATGTACTATTATTGGACCCAATTTTGAAACCTATATTACCTGCCAAACCAGAGAAAAAGAGAAAAGATTGTCTTCTTTTTTTGGCGCACAGAAGAAAAGATAGGGTATTTTAATTGTAGTGTTTATTTAAAATTTAGCTTTTAATTGGTCTGTTTTAAAACTGCTTTTTCTGTGAAATATTGGTGCAGTAAACAAAAATTAATTAAAATCGGTATCAGTGTGTCTTTTTAATCTTTTAATTTAATTCTTATTCAGAGATATCTGTTGAAATTTCCTTTCTTTTGATTCAGATACTTTATTACATCATGTGTGTGATACAATGTTTCTTTAATGGATTATAATTGTATCAGGGTTCCTCTCATTTGTTCTTCCTCTATGAGTATATTTGTAAACTTTTATATTAATCTCAGAGGAATGGAGGAATAGGAGAGCATAGGTAGGCAGTTTTTTAATTATATATATTTTCGCTGTCTTATCTTATTTCTCACCCGTATTGATGTATAAAGTTAATATTCTTTAATTTACCTTAATCAACACATGTAGCTCCGATTTTTGTTTGATTGTTAATTATTGAGTAGGGATTTATGACCTTTTTCCAGCATCTATATTGTACCACCAATTATTGATTGAATAATTTTCTACTAATCCCTTAATGTATTGTGTACCTTTATTGGTTAGATTTGGGATTGTGATATTATTCAGTATTTATGTGAGTACAATTTCGTCAGTTAATTTCTACGCATCGCAAGATACAAGGCTGTGTTTTATAGTATGTCTTCAGCCAATTCAGATGGATACAGTTCTTCTTTTATGAATGGCAGCGTTGTATGGTTTAATTCATACAAGCCGCCGGCTAATGTCTGTACTTGTTGGTTAAGTAGCATGCAGGTGATAAATTCACTTAAATGCGTTTCTGCTTCAATCAGAGAACAATGTTGTGTGATTTAATTTATCCACACCGCTGAGTAATGGCTGCGTTGTTAGGTTTATAGTGTGCTCGCAATAAATTCAATTGGATTCAGTATTTGCACAGTTAGTAACAGCGTTGTGTAGTTTAATTTACACACGCTGTTTTATAACAGCAGCGCTATTCGTTTGTCATATGCCGGTAGCACATTAAATTAGGAGCAGTTTCATTCAGTTGAAATTAATGGTGTATAGTTTAATTTATACACTCTGCTGGTAGCAGTTATGTTACTGACTCATAGTGAGCTGACAGCGGGTTCAAGTAAATATGATTTCACACAATAAGACGCCGTGACAGCGTTGAATACAATGTTTGCACAGTTGGTGGTAGCGTTGTGTAGTTTAATTTACACACGTTACTTAGTCACAACTGCGCTGTTCATTTATCATATGCCGATAGTGAATTAAAGTGAATACAGTTCCCTTCAGTTAATGTTGGCAGTGTATAGTTTAATTTATACACGTCACTGGTAGCAGTTATGTTATTAATTCACAGTGAGCTAACAGCAGGTTCAAGTAAATATGATTTCTTCACAATTGATAATAATGTTCGTGTAGTACAGTCCATACACACTGACGGATAATCGGCTGCGTTATTGATTCCTAGCAGACTAGCAGCAGATTCACATAAATGCAGTTTTGCTTTAATATGTGACAGCGTTGTGTAGTTTAATTTACACACGTCGCTGAGTAAGTACTGCACTCCCACTATATTGCTTTACTAGTGTGCTAGCAACATAATCAGGTGACGGCCACTTTTTAAAGTAACGGCGTTGGATAATTCAAATAATGCGCATTGCTAGTAGCAACTGCGCCGCTGATTTTATAACTTGCTGTTGACAACAGATTTAAATAAAGGCAACTGTTACTCAGTCAGTAGTGATGCTGCATAGTTTAATTTATGCACGCTTTAATATGTGACAGCGTTGTGTAATTTAATTTACACACGTCGCTGAGTAAGTACTGCACTCCCACTGTATTGCTTTAGTGGTGTGCTAGCAACATAATCAGGTGACGGCCACTTTTTCTCAATCAAGTAACGGCGTTGGATAGTTCAAATAATGCGCATTGCTAGTAGCAACTGCGCCGCTGATTTTGTAACCTGCTGTTGGCAACAGATTTAAATAAAGGCAACTGTTACTCAGTTAGTAGTGATGCTGCATAGTTTAATTTATGCACGTTGCTGATAACAACTGCGCTAATAGCTTGTAGCGTATTGTTAGCAAAAAGCGAGTATGATTTTCCTTAGTTAATGACAGTGTTATGCACGTTGCTGGTATCAGCTATGCTGTTAGTTTATAGCTGGCTGATAGCAAGTTCAAAGAGGGTACAGTTTTTTCTTTGATTAGTGACAGCGTTATGTAATTAATTCTATGAGCGCCGCTGGGTAGTAACTGCGTTGTTTATGATATAACAGGTTTATTAATGGGATACAAATAGACGCAGTTATCCTCTATTGCTCGCGGCGTTATGTTCTTATAAAACGCTGTCAGATAGTAACTCTCAGCGTGCTGACACCCCGCACTCGTGCCACATGTGTTTTTTTCCTAATAACACAGACAGTATTGTATATATACGTTCTTAGATGCGCAGATGCTGTTATCTATATATTAGGTCTTCCCTTATTTCATAGACATACAAACAAATCAATTAGACATTTTTTATAGACACACTGCCCGAGACGCCGACGCGCGTTTCACAAAGGCAGTTTTATCAAGGCGAACCCGATCGTCCCGCTCAGGGCATATTTAAAGAGAAAGGAGTCACCAATCAATTGCTCTATCTTATGTCACGTGACATTTTCAGCCTGTCAAGGTATTTGAGAGTGGGGATTATTCATTATCCCGTAGGTGAGTAAAGAGATGACGTTGGATTTGACGCAGCATCCTAAGTCATGTGACTTAGTCACCCTATCAGTGATTTTATAGACAATAATCATATGGGCATTATGTATATAGGCGATGTTTATATTATATCACAGTTTTAGTGTGTATATTGTGTCTGAGATTTTTTCTGATTATGGATTTTGTCCTAAATAAAAGAAAATGATTTTTGAGGCTGGGATTCCTGGAAGTGATTGTGAATTATTATGGTGAATTATTCAGCGTGTTTAAATGTAAGAGGATGTTTTTTATTTTTTGGTTTTTAATTGGGTGATTTGGTGAGAGATGATTGTTGGTGTAATACTTGGTATTAAATAGTGATCATATAGTGCTAATTGGTGTGTGTGTAAGGGATTGGAAAAAGTGAAAAGAAAAGTGTGAAAATATCAATCATGAAAATAAAAAGTGATAACTTGTGTGAAAATACAAGGGTTGTTATGTGCAGTTTTTTGGTCAGTTTGACCTTTTTAATCTGTAAAAGGAAAAGTTTTTTATATTATTTGTGGGTTTGGGACAAGGTGTGATTATTATACATTGTGTGTGTTAATATATGGGGAGAGGGAGATCCCACAAAATTAATTTATTTGTGTATATATGAGTTTAAATTCATAATTATTTGATTTCTTGGAATTCTTATATCCCTTGGTTCTTTTTGAAGAAGTGTGTGGATCTGGTTAGAACAGTTATTAGAGTGAGATAGAGATTCCGATGGTATTTAGAGAAAATGTACATAACTGTTATTTTCATTTAGCCCATTTGGGTGTAGGCTGTCTAGCATGAAGATCATTTTAGTCTCAAATTGTAATAATTGTTTGTCTATATTGCCTCCTCTGATATTTAATTTCAGATGTTTCATCCCAAATGCTCGCAGGCCATTGGGATTCCCATTGTGTTGGTATAAAAAGTGGGAGGCAATAGGTGTCAAGTTCTTGAAGTTTTTTTGATCTTGTCTAGCTTTTCGGATGCTGCCTATATGTTCCAGTATTCTGACTTTTAATTTCCTTTTAGTTTTGCCGATGTATACTTTGTTGCAAGGGCATGTTAGATGATATATTACTCCTTCAGTGGTGCAATCAATATATTCATTAATATTCCATTTTTTGTTGTACTTGTCGTGGAATTGTGTTGTTGGCACCATGAAGGGGCAGGCCTTGCATTGTCGGCAACAGAATGATCCTTTCTTGGTGATTGGTGATTTGGTTAAGTTGGAGAGATGACTCTGGACCACATATTAAAGCGTGCATAAATTAAACTATGCAGCATCACTACTGACTGAGTAACAGTTGCCTTTATTTAAATCTGTTGTCAACAGCAAGTTATAAAATCAGCGGCGCAGTTGCTACTAGCAACGCGCATTATTTGAATTATCCAACGCCGTTACTTTAAAAAGTGGCCGTCACCTGATTATGTTGCTAGCACACTAGTAAAGCAATATAGTGGGAGTGCAGTACTTACTCAGCGACGTGTGTAAATTAAACTACACAACGCTGTCACATATTAAAGCAAAACTGCATTTATGTGAATCTGCTGCTAGTCTGCTAGGAATCAATAACGCAGCCGATTATCCGTCAGTGTGTATGGACTGTACTACACGAACATTATTATCAATTGTGAAGAAATCATATTTACTTGAACCTGCTGTTAGCTCACTGTGAATTAATAACATAACTGCTACCAGTGACGTGTATAAATTAAACTATACACTGCCAACATTAACTGAAGGGAACTGTATTCACTTTAATTCACTATCGGCATATGATAAATGAACAGCGCAGTTGTGACTAAGTAACGTGTGTAAATTAAACTACACAACGCTACCACCAACTGTGCAAACATTGTATTCAACGCTGTCACGGCGTCTTATTGTGTGAAATCATATTTACTTGAACCCGCTGTCAGCTCACTATGAGTCAGTAACATAACTGCTACCAGCAGAGTGTATAAATTAAACTATACACCATTAATTTCAACTGAATGAAACTGCTCCTAATTTAATGTGCTACCGGCATATGACAAACGAATAGCGCTGCTGTTATAAAACAGCGTGTGTAAATTAAACTACACAACGCTGTTACTAACTGTGCAAATACTGAATCCAATTGAATTTATTGCGAGCACACTATAAACCTAACAACGCAGCCATTACTCAGCGGTGTGGATAAATTAAATCACACAACATTGTTCTCTGATTGAAGCAGAAACGCATTTAAGTGAATTTATCACCTGCATGCTACTTAACCAACAAGTACAGACATTAGCCGGCGGCTTGTATGAATTAAACCATACAACGCTGCCATTCATAAAAGAAGAACTGTATCCATCTGAATTGGCTGAAGACATACTATAAAACACAGCCTTGTATCTTGCGATGCGTAGAAATTAACTGACGAAATTGTACTCACATAAATACTGAATAATATCACAATCCCAAATCTAACCAATAAAGGTACACAATACATTAAGGGATTAGTAGAAAATTATTCAATCAATAATTGGTGGTACAATATAGATGCTGGAAAAAGGTCATAAATCCCTACTCAATAATTAACAATCAAACAAAAATCGGAGCTACATGTGTTGATTAAGGTAAATTAAAGAATATTAACTTTATACATCAATACGGGTGAGAAATAAGATAAGACAGCGAAAATATATATAATTAAAAAACTGCCTACCTATGCTCTCCTATTCCTCCATTCCTCTAAGATTAATATAAAAGTTTACAAATATACTCATAGAGGAAGAACAAATGAGAGGAACCCTGATACAATTATAATCCATTAAAGAAACATTGTATCACACACATGATGTAATAAAGTATCTGAATCAAAAGAAAGGAAATTTCAACAGATATCTCTGAATAAGAATTAAATTAAAAGATTAAAAAGACACACTGATACCGATTTTAATTAATTTTTGTTTACTGCACCAATATTTCACAGAAAAAGCAGTTTTAAAACAGACCAATTAAAAGCTAAATTTTAAATAAACACTACAATTAAAATACCCTATCTTTTCTTCTGTGCGCCAAAAAAAGAAGACAATCTTTTCTCTTTTTCTCTTTTTTGTTCATAACCCATTGTCTTTGGCTGCACCCCCACAGAGATTACACATAAATTAAAGGATATTGTCTCGCTTGGGGCCTCATTGGGTGCTATAGCACCAACCAGTGCAGACTTTCCAACTCCCCTTTTCCCTTTTTTGACTATTACTGTTATCAACTGATTAATTTCAGTTTTCTATAGTCTAGCACGGTCAAATTGAAGAGGATCTTTTGATCCCAAACAATTATTATCATTATCACAGTACTACCTTTACTCCAAAAAAACCCGATTACCGCAAAATGGCAACATTCAACTTAACAAAGGACCTAGATGATAGACGTGAGAAACTCAATAATGGAATGGACCTATTGTATGGTGGAGGATCAGAAGTAAATGACCCCACTAGCAGAGATTGGTCAGAAGATCTCTTCTATCTGAAACAAATACAAATTAAACAGAGCAAAACATGGTGGAATAAGAACACATTTGACAATTACCTTAGAAACAATATCACACCTAGAGGATTACGACCTAGAGTTTTCCCAACATATGAGCTTGCAACAATGGAGTTAAAGCAAGAATGGGAGAACACCCTCACACAGTGCTCTAAGGAGCTTATCAAGATCTTGATAAAACACGATGAAATACTCCTGAAAGAATACACTCAGGAAATTTCGATATTGGCTGAAAGATTAAAAAAATTTGAAACCCTAGAAAAATTTCAATTAACTTACAATAAATACAAGAAAGAAGTAGAAGATTTCGAAGCTACAGTGATAGAAAGAAAGCGAAGAAAGCTACAAAGGGATAAAACGGATTTTGCTCAGAATACGGTATACAGATGGAGGACCTATACCCCCAAATATAGAAATGAGGCAGGAAACCAATACTCAACATCAGAGGCTGACTCCTCAGAAGGGGAAAACTCTCAGACTATGTTTAACAGCAACCGCAGGCCTTTTTTAGATATGACCCCGAGAAACACACGCATAAACCTGGAAGACATAAGACCAGGAGGGGGAAGGGGAACAAGAAGAAAACGAGAGAACAGAGACTGGCGGGAAGAACCCCGAGAGAGACGACAATACAGGAAATAGAGAGTGACAACCTAAAGATCATAAACCTATCAACAAAAATTCTAAATGATGATCAAATATCTCTTTTATCCAAAGGTCTCTCCTTTTCACCTGTCAGTAAACTCAACCGATTTGAATGCGAGAAGGACATTCAATTATTTGCACGAAAAATTCTTCTTAAAAAATTCTTCTGCACTCAAAAAAGGATTCAGGAACAAAATACCGACCCTACAAGCTTATTACAACTCTCAAACGAAGAGCTAGAAGCTCTAAAAATCTTGGAGGAACTGGAATCTGGTATTGAAGACACTAACCAGAGCCTACAACCCTTCGACAGTAGCAAAATAAAGAAAAAATCGAATTTCTTTCCAGAATTCAAAATATGTCCACCTGTAAAGGTGTATTTGGACTTGGTCTCCAAAGACATTGACAATCTTTTCAGCGAATCCGATCCACTTGAATCACATCATGATAATTTAACCCCTGGAGAAAGAAGAGCCCTAAAAGAAATCTCACAATGGGAGGATATAATTATCAAACCCTCTGACAAAGGGGGAAATGTCGTTTTGTGGCCGCGAAACATGTATATTGATGAAATAAAGAAACAGCTTGATGATCAGACATGCTACAGAAGCCTGACATTCAACCCCACCTCCAATTACTTACAACAGTACAACAACTTAATCAAAGAGGCATTTAACAACAACATCATCTCTAAGAAGGATCATGAGTATCTGCAAGTAGAAACAGTCATCATACCAACTCTCTATCTACTGCCGAAAATACACAAACATGAAAAAATACCTCCGGGAAGACCAATTGTTTCCGGAGTAGGATGCTTGACAGAAAAAGCAAGTACTTACATAGATCAACATCTACGACAATTTGTACTCTCGCTACCATCGTATGTGAGAGATACGATGGATGTACTAACAAAATTACAAGACATCTCTGTAGGCCCCAATACCTGGCTGGCAACCTACGATGTAGAAAGTCTCTATACAAGCTTCCATCATACCAACGGCATAAAGGCAGTAGAATTTTTCTTAAGCATGAGCAGACAAAATGACTTTAATTCCTTTTTACTCAAATTACTGGAATTTGTTCTTACAAAGAACTATTTCACTTGCAATGGAAAGCACTACCTCCAGGTAAAGGGGACTGCGATGGGGACAGCTTGTGCCCCAACGTATGCAAACCTTTACCTGGGGTGGTGGGAAAGGGAAATCCTGTTCTCAGAGGATAATGACCAATATACCGACCATATGGTACTGTACCTAAGGTATATTGATGACATCCTGATAATCTGGGATGGAGAACAAAAATGCCTGGAGGAATTCATCAATAAACTCAATCATAACAAACTTGATCTAAAACTGTCAGGAAATATGAGTAAAAAAGAAATAAATTTCCTTGACTTAAAGATAAGGATTGAGGAAAATGGACAAATATCAACCGACAACTATCGGAAACCCACGGCCACTAACAGCATCTTACACGCGACCAGCTCTCATCTTCCAACAACAATTAGAGCAATCCCCAAAGGAGAAATCCTAAGGACAAAAAGAAATTGTTCCCAGAATGATAAATTCAAAATAAGGGAACAACAACTGTGTGAGAGACTATATCAGAGAGGATACAGTAAAAGAATAATCAAGACGGCTAAAAAAGATGTAAAACAACAACCACGAGAAGCTCTGTTAATACCTAAAGTCAAAATTCAGAAAGAAGAACCAGTTAGATTCATAGGAACATTCAATAACAAATGGCAGAAGATGAATCAAATATTACAGAAACATTGGCCAGTTCTCCAAACAGACACAGACCTTCAAGAAATCCTGCCAGATAAGGTCCAAACCAGCTGGAGAAGATCACGTAATCTCAAAGACACTCTGGTCCAGAGTCATCTCTCCAACTTAACCAAATCACCAATCACCAAGAAAGGATCATTCTGTTGCCGACAATGCAAGGCCTGCCCCTTCATGGTGCCAACAACACAATTCCACGACAAGTACAACAAAAAATGGAATATTAATGAATATATTGATTGCACCACTGAAGGAGTAATATATCATCTAACATGCCCTTGCAACAAAGTATACATCGGCAAAACTAAAAGGAAATTAAAAGTCAGAATACTGGAACATATAGGCAGCATCCGAAAAGCTAGACAAGATCAAAAAAACTTCAAGAACTTGACACCTATTGCCTCCCACTTTTTATACCAACACAATGGGAATCCCAATGGCCTGCGAGCATTTGGGATGAAACATCTGAAATTAAATATCAGAGGAGGCAATATAGACAAACAATTATTACAATTTGAGACTAAAATGATCTTCATGCTAGACAGCCTACACCCAAATGGGCTAAATGAAAATAACAGTTATGTACATTTTCTCTAAATACCATCGGAATCTCTATCTCACTCTAATAACTGTTCTAACCAGATCCACACACTTCTTCAAAAAGAACCAAGGGATATAAGAATTCCAAGAAATCAAATAATTATGAATTTAAACTCATATATACACAAATAAATTAATTTTGTGGGATCTCCCTCTCCCCATATATTAACACACACAATGTATAATAATCACACCTTGTCCCAAACCCACAAATAATATAAAAAACTTTTCCTTTTACAGATTAAAAAGGTCAAACTGACCAAAAAACTGCACATAACAACCCTTGTATTTTCACACAAGTTATCACTTTTTATTTTCATGATTGATATTTTCACACTTTTCTTTTCACTTTTTCCAATCCCTTACACACACACCAATTAGCACTATATGATCACTATTTAATACCAAGTATTACACCAACAATCATCTCTCACCAAATCACCCAATTAAAAACCAAAAAATAAAAAACATCCTCTTACATTTAAACACGCTGAATAATTCACCATAATAATTCACAATCACTTCCAGGAATCCCAGCCTCAAAAATCATTTTCTTTTATTTAGGACAAAATCCATAATCAGAAAAAATCTCAGACACAATATACACACTAAAACTGTGATATAATATAAACATCGCCTATATACATAATGCCCATATGATTATTGTCTATAAAATCACTGATAGGGTGACTAAGTCACATGACTTAGGATGCTGCGTCAAATCCAACGTCATCTCTTTACTCACCTACGGGATAATGAATAATCCCCACTCTCAAATACCTTGACAGGCTGAAAATGTCACGTGACATAAGATAGAGCAATTGATTGGTGACTCCTTTCTCTTTAAATATGCCCTGAGCGGGACGATCGGGTTCGCCTTGATAAAACTGCCTTTGTGAAACGCGCGTCGGCGTCTCGGGCAGTGTGTCTATAAAAAATGTCTAATTGATTTGTTTGTATGTCTATGAAATAAGGGAAGACCTAATATATAGATAACAGCATCTGCGCATCTAAGAACGTATATATACAATACTGTCTGTGTTATTAGGAAAAAAACACATGTGGCACGAGTGCGGGGTGTCAGCACGCTGAGAGTTACTATCTGACAGCGTTTTATAAGAACATAACGCCGCGAGCAATAGAGGATAACTGCGTCTATTTGTATCCCATTAATAAACCTGTTATATCATAAACAACGCAGTTACTACCCAGCGGCGCTCATAGAATTAATTACATAACGCTGTCACTAATCAAAGAAAAAACTGTACCCTCTTTGAACTTGCTATCAGCCAGCTATAAACTAACAGCATAGCTGATACCAGCAACGTGCATAACACTGTCATTAACTAAGGAAAATCATACTCGCTTTTTGCTAACAATACGCTACAAGCTATTAGCGCAGTTGTTATCAGCAACGTGCATAAATTAAACTATGCAGCATCACTACTAACTGAGTAACAGTTGCCTTTATTTAAATCTGTTGCCAACAGCAGGTTACAAAATCAGCGGCGCAGTTGCTACTAGCAATGCGCATTATTTGAACTATCCAACGCCGTTACTTGATTGAGAAAAAGTGGCCGTCACCTGATTATGTTGCTAGCACACCACTAAAGCAATACAGTGGGAGTGCAGTACTTACTCAGCGACGTGTGTAAATTAAATTACACAACGCTGTCACATATTAAAGCGTGCATAAATTAAACTATGCAGCATCACTACTGACTGAGTAACAGTTGCCTTTATTTAAATCTGTTGTCAACAGCAAGTTATAAAATCAGCGGCGCAGTTGCTACTAGCAACGCGCATTATTTGAATTATCCAACGCCGTTACTTTAAAAAGTGGCCGTCACCTGATTATGTTGCTAGCACACTAGTAAAGCAATATAGTGGGAGTGCAGTACTTACTCAGCGACGTGTGTAAATTAAACTACACAACGCTGTCACATATTAAAGCAAAACTGCATTTATGTGAATCTGCTGCTAGTCTGCTAGGAATCAATAACGCAGCCGATTATCCGTCAGTGTGTATGGACTGTACTACACGAACATTATTATCAATTGTGAAGAAATCATATTTACTTGAACCTGCTGTTAGCTCACTGTGAATTAATAACATAACTGCTACCAGTGACGTGTATAAATTAAACTATACACTGCCAACATTAACTGAAGGGAACTGTATTCACTTTAATTCACTATCGGCATATGATAAATGAACAGCGCAGTTGTGACTAAGTAACGTGTGTAAATTAAACTACACAACGCTACCACCAACTGTGCAAACATTGTATTCAACGCTGTCACGGCGTCTTATTGTGTGAAATCATATTTACTTGAACCCGCTGTCAGCTCACTATGAGTCAGTAACATAACTGCTACCAGCAGAGTGTATAAATTAAACTATACACCATTAATTTCAACTGAATGAAACTGCTCCTAATTTAATGTGCTACCGGCATATGACAAACGAATAGCGCTGCTGTTATAAAACAGCGTGTGTAAATTAAACTACACAACGCTGTTACTAACTGTGCAAATACTGAATCCAATTGAATTTATTGCGAGCACACTATAAACCTAACAACGCAGCCATTACTCAGCGGTGTGGATAAATTAAATCACACAACATTGTTCTCTGATTGAAGCAGAAACGCATTTAAGTGAATTTATCACCTGCATGCTACTTAACCAACAAGTACAGACATTAGCCGGCGGCTTGTATGAATTAAACCATACAACGCTGCCATTCATAAAAGAAGAACTGTATCCATCTGAATTGGCTGAAGACATACTATAAAACACAGCCTTGTATCTTGCGATGCGTAGAAATTAACTGACGAAATTGTACTCACATAAATACTGAATAATATCACAATCCCAAATCTAACCAATAAAGGTACACAATACATTAAGGGATTAGTAGAAAATTATTCAATCAATAATTGGTGGTACAATATAGATGCTGGAAAAAGGTCATAAATCCCTACTCAATAATTAACAATCAAACAAAAATCGGAGCTACATGTGTTGATTAAGGTAAATTAAAGAATATTAACTTTATACATCAATACGGGTGAGAAATAAGATAAGACAGCGAAAATATATATAATTAAAAAACTGCCTACCTATGCTCTCCTATTCCTCCATTCCTCTAAGATTAATATAAAAGTTTACAAATATACTCATAGAGGAAGAACAAATGAGAGGAACCCTGATACAATTATAATCCATTAAAGAAACATTGTATCACACACATGATGTAATAAAGTATCTGAATCAAAAGAAAGGAAATTTCAACAGATATCTCTGAATAAGAATTAAATTAAAAGATTAAAAAGACACACTGATACCGATTTTAATTAATTTTTGTTTACTGCACCAATATTTCACAGAAAAAGCAGTTTTAAAACAGACCAATTAAAAGCTAAATTTTAAATAAACACTACAATTAAAATACCCTATCTTTTCTTCTGTGCGCCAAAAAAAGAAGACAATCTTTTCTCTTTTTCTCTTTTTTGTTCATAACCCATTGTCTTTGGCTGCACCCCCACAGAGATTACACATAAATTAAAGGATATTGTCTCGCTTGGGGCCTCATTGGGTGCTATAGCACCAACCAGTGCAGACTTTCCAACTCCCCTTTTCCCTTTTTTGACTATTACTGTTATCAACTGATTAATTTCAGTTTTCTATAGTCTAGCACGGTCAAATTGAAGAGGATCTTTTGATCCCAAACAATTATTATCATTATCACAGTACTACCTTTACTCCAAAAAAACCCGATTACCGCAAAATGGCAACATTCAACTTAACAAAGGACCTAGATGATAGACGTGAGAAACTCAATAATGGAATGGACCTATTGTATGGTGGAGGATCAGAAGTAAATGACCCCACTAGCAGAGATTGGTCAGAAGATCTCTTCTATCTGAAACAAATACAAATTAAACAGAGCAAAACATGGTGGAATAAGAACACATTTGACAATTACCTTAGAAACAATATCACACCTAGAGGATTACGACCTAGAGTTTTCCCAACATATGAGCTTGCAACAATGGAGTTAAAGCAAGAATGGGAGAACACCCTCACACAGTGCTCTAAGGAGCTTATCAAGATCTTGATAAAACACGATGAAATACTCCTGAAAGAATACACTCAGGAAATTTCGATATTGGCTGAAAGATTAAAAAAATTTGAAACCCTAGAAAAATTTCAATTAACTTACAATAAATACAAGAAAGAAGTAGAAGATTTCGAAGCTACAGTGATAGAAAGAAAGCGAAGAAAGCTACAAAGGGATAAAACGGATTTTGCTCAGAATACGGTATACAGATGGAGGACCTATACCCCCAAATATAGAAATGAGGCAGGAAACCAATACTCAACATCAGAGGCTGACTCCTCAGAAGGGGAAAACTCTCAGACTATGTTTAACAGCAACCGCAGGCCTTTTTTAGATATGACCCCGAGAAAAACACGCATAAACCTGGAAGACATAAGACCAGGAGGGGGAAGGGGAACAAGAAGAAAACGAGAGAACAGAGACTGGCGGGAAGAACCCCGAGAGAGACGACAATACAGGAAATAGAGAGTGACAACCTAAAGATCATAAACCTATCAACAAAAATTCTAAATGATGATCAAATATCTCTTTTATCCAAAGGTCTCTCCTTTTCACCTGTCAGTAAACTCAACCGATTTGAATGCGAGAAGGACATTCAATTATTTGCACGAAAAATTCTTCTTAAAAAATTCTTCTGCACTCAAAAAAGGATTCAGGAACAAAATACCGACCCTACAAGCTTATTACAACTCTCAAACGAAGAGCTAGAAGCTCTAAAAATCTTGGAGGAACTGGAATCTGGTATTGAAGACACTAACCAGAGCCTACAACCCTTCGACAGTAGCAAAATAAAGAAAAAATCGAATTTCTTTCCAGAATTCAAAATATGTCCACCTGTAAAGGTGTATTTGGACTTGGTCTCCAAAGACATTGACAATCTTTTCAGCGAATCCGATCCACTTGAATCACATCATGATAATTTAACCCCTGGAGAAAGAAGAGCCCTAAAAGAAATCTCACAATGGGAGGATATAATTATCAAACCCTCTGACAAAGGGGGAAATGTCGTTTTGTGGCCGCGAAACATGTATATTGATGAAATAAAGAAACAGCTTGATGATCAGACATGCTACAGAAGCCTGACATTCAACCCCACCTCCAATTACTTACAACAGTACAACAACTTAATCAAAGAGGCATTTAACAACAACATCATCTCTAAGAAGGATCATGAGTATCTGCAAGTAGAAACAGTCATCATACCAACTCTCTATCTACTGCCGAAAATACACAAACATGAAAAAATACCTCCGGGAAGACCAATTGTTTCCGGAGTAGGATGCTTGACAGAAAAAGCAAGTACTTACATAGATCAACATCTACGACAATTTGTACTCTCGCTACCATCGTATGTGAGAGATACGATGGATGTACTAACAAAATTACAAGACATCTCTGTAGGCCCCAATACCTGGCTGGCAACCTACGATGTAGAAAGTCTCTATACAAGCATCCATCATACCAACGGCATAAAGGCAGTAGAATTTTTCTTAAGCATGAGCAGACAAAATGACTTTAATTCCTTTTTACTCAAATTACTGGAATTTGTTCTTACAAAGAACTATTTCACTTGCAATGGAAAGCACTACCTCCAGGTAAAGGGGACTGCGATGGGGACAGCTTGTGCCCCAACGTATGCAAACCTTTACCTGGGGTGGTGGGAAAGGGAAATCCTGTTCTCAGAGGATAATGACCAATATACCGACCATATGGTACTGTACCTAAGGTATATTGATGACATCCTGATAATCTGGGATGGAGAACAAAAATGCCTGGAGGAATTCATCAATAAACTCAATCATAACAAACTTGATCTAAAACTGTCAGGAAATATGAGTAAAAAAGAAATAAATTTCCTTGACTTAAAGATAAGGATTGAGGAAAATGGACAAATATCAACCGACAACTATCGGAAACCCACGGCCACTAACAGCATCTTACACGCGACCAGCTCTCATCTTCCAACAACAATTAGAGCAATCCCCAAAGGAGAAATCCTAAGGACAAAAAGAAATTGTTCCCAGAATGATAAATTCAAAATAAGGGAACAACAACTGTGTGAGAGACTATATCAGAGAGGATACAGTAAAAGAATAATCAAGACGGCTAAAAAAGATGTAAAACAACAACCACGAGAAGCTCTGTTAATACCTAAAGTCAAAATTCAGAAAGAAGAACCAGTTAGATTCATAGGAACATTCAATAACAAATGGCAGAAGATGAATCAAATATTACAGAAACATTGGCCAGTTCTCCAAACAGACACAGACCTTCAAGAAATCCTGCCAGATAAGGTCCAAACCAGCTGGAGAATATCACGTAATCTCAAAGACACTCTGGTCCAGAGTCATCTCTCCAACTTAACCAAATCACCAATCACCAAGAAAGGATCATTCTGTTGCCGACAATGCAAGGCCTGCCCCTTCATGGTGCCAACAACACAATTCCACGACAAGTACAACAAAAAATGGAATATTAATGAATATATTGATTGCACCACTGAAGGAGTAATATATCATCTAACATGCCCTTGCAACAAAGTATACATCGGCAAAACTAAAAGGAAATTAAAAGTCAGAATACTGGAACATATAGGCAGCATCCGAAAAGCTAGACAAGATCAAAAAAACTTCAAGAACTTGACACCTATTGCCTCCCACTTTTTATACCAACACAATGGGAATCCCAATGGCCTGCGAGCATTTGGGATGAAACATCTGAAATTAAATATCAGAGGAGGCAATATAGACAAACAATTATTACAATTTGAGACTAAAATGATCTTCATGCTAGACAGCCTACACCCAAATGGGCTAAATGAAAATAACAGTTATGTACATTTTCTCTAAATACCATCGGAATCTCTATCTCACTCTAATAACTGTTCTAACCAGATCCACACACTTCTTCAAAAAGAACCAAGGGATATAAGAATTCCAAGAAATCAAATAATTATGAATTTAAACTCATATATACACAAATAAATTAATTTTGTGGGATCTCCCTCTCCCCATATATTAACACACACAATGTATAATAATCACACCTTGTCCCAAACCCACAAATAATATAAAAAACTTTTCCTTTTACAGATTAAAAAGGTCAAACTGACCAAAAAACTGCACATAACAACCCTTGTATTTTCACACAAGTTATCACTTTTTATTTTCATGATTGATATTTTCACACTTTTCTTTTCACTTTTTCCAATCCCTTACACACACACCAATTAGCACTATATGATCACTATTTAATACCAAGTATTACACCAACAATCATCTCTCACCAAATCACCCAATTAAAAACCAAAAAATAAAAAACATCCTCTTACATTTAAACACGCTGAATAATTCACCATAATAATTCACAATCACTTCCAGGAATCCCAGCCTCAAAAATCATTTTCTTTTATTTAGGACAAAATCCATAATCAGAAAAAATCTCAGACACAATATACACACTAAAACTGTGATATAATATAAACATCGCCTATATACATAATGCCCATATGATTATTGTCTATAAAATCACTGATAGGGTGACTAAGTCACATGACTTAGGATGCTGCGTCAAATCCAACGTCATCTCTTTACTCACCTACGGGATAATGAATAATCCCCACTCTCAAATACCTTGACAGGCTGAAAATGTCACGTGACATAAGATAGAGCAATTGATTGGTGACTCCTTTCTCTTTAAATATGCCCTGAGCGGGACGATCGGGTTCGCCTTGATAAAACTGCCTTTGTGAAACGCGCGTCGGCGTCTCGGGCAGTGTGTCTATAAAAAATGTCTAATTGATTTGTTTGTATGTCTATGAAATAAGGGAAGACCTAATATTATAAGGGCACGGTAGTGCCCTTATATTAAGGCTGAATCCAACGAACGGATTTTTCCCATAGGGAACTTTTCGGATGGGGGCATGGTGTTTGAGGGACTGCACCTCAAAAGTGACTGGACGTACTGAGCTGAAATTTGGCACGTACGCGTAGAATCGTCAACCGGTGCTGCGTGCCAAATTTCAGGGCGAAATATTAAAAAATGACCAATTGGGAGCGATCTAAACTTCCAACTGTCAGTTTTTTTCTGACACTCCAGAAATGACAACTTGTCACCCATGTTAGTCTATGAGGTTTTTTTTGGGAAGGCATAACTCAGGGTAGAGGAACAATTGAGACTTGGGGTTTGTTTTATTAGGTAGATATTGTCCCAGTGGAGTGCCTTTTGGGGTTGAGGATTTTCAGATAGGTACAGTTTTTTTATAATTTAGTGAAACGTCCCCCATTATAAAGATAGGAGCTCCAACTTGTTGCGCATGCGCACAATGCCACCAGCAGGGGGAGCAGTACACTGATGAGATTCACTTGGGTGTACCAAGATGGCCGACTGTGAAACAATAATCACAGTTTCTTATATATCAATATGAATATATAGTATACTTCATACACATACAGTACATGCCCAGCTAATGCAGATGGCTGATGGCATAATGAAATGCAAACATGGGGCACAGGAACCGGGCAGACAGGTAGTTATTTGCAGGTCTGGGCATAGGAGGACCCAAGAGAGGACTACAGGTGGTGAGTGCAGTCACACTGTCTCTCTGTCCCAGCTGAGGTCATCAGCCGGCAGATAATTACGTGCAGGAGCAACAGGACTAGTACATGCAGCAAGGTAGCCGTGGGTAGCATCAAATGGGTGCTTACATCAGTGCCCCCTCCCCTCCCCCAGGCGGCTAGCAGTGGCCTGGGCTCGTTTACCGGGATAGTTTAAAAAGGGGGCGTGGCCTAATCGCGGCCCCCCCGTGGCCACGCCCCCTTTTGAAACCTATTGCGTTACACTTACTTTGCTTGTGCCTGGGGATGGGGTAGCTTTTTTTTGTGAAATAGTGAAGCTGAAGTGCAGCCCTGCCCCCTGATCTGTGACATGCTGCTCCTGGCTGAAGGTAATTTGTGCAGGGACTGAGGAGGCACCAGTGTGTGAGAGCGTACTAGTAATTGAGGGAAACAAGGGGCCTGATTCAGGATCGCTTGCTAAGCAGCGTTCTTTTGCTGCTTAGCGAGCGGAATGCCGCCTTCCGAATGCCCGCCCCCTATGTAATGTTACTATGGGTTTGTATCCGCTGTGTAATGTGATTGGGTCACTACGCACTATATAATGTGAATATCGGTCACTACATCCTGTGCTATGTGTATATGGGTCATTACAAGCTGTGTAATTAAATGATGGATCACTATGCGCTGTGTAATGGGACTATGGGTCACTATACACTGTGTAATGGGACTATGGGTCACTACGTGCTGTGCAATGTGACTATGGGTCACTACGTGCTGTGTAATGTGACTATGGGTTACTACGTGCTGTGCAATGTGACTATGGGTTACTACGTGCTGTGCAGTGGGACTATGGGTTACTATGTGCTGTACAATATGACTATGGGTCACTACGTGCTGTGCAATGTGACTATGGGTTACTAAGTGCTGTACAATGTGACTATGGGTTACTACGTGCTGTGCAATGTGACTATGGGTCACTACGTGCTGTGCAGTGGGACTATGGGTTACTATGTGCTGTACAATATGACTATGGGTCAGTACTTGCTGTGTAATGTGAATGGGTGTGGTATATTTCCCCGACAGTCGGGATTCCGACAGTCATTACTCAGACGTCGGAATCCTGACTGCACAGCGTGGGGAGCGCAATGAAGCCCCTTACGGGCTCGCTGCGCTCGCCACCTATTTTATTCTCCCTCTATGGGGGTCGTGGACCCCCAAAAGGGAGCAGTCGGAATCCCGACTGTCGGGACATATGTGAATATGGGTCACTTTGTGCTGTGTAATGTGAATATGGTCACTATGTGCTGTGTAATGTGAATATGGGTCAGTACGTGCTTTATAATGTGAATATGGTCACTATGTGCTGTGTTATGCGAATATGGGTCACTACGCAATGTTTAATGTGACTATGGGTCTCTACGCGCTGTACAGTATAATGTGACTATGGGTCACTACGCGCTGTACAGTATAATGTGACTATGGGTCACTACGCACTGTGTAACGGGACTACGGGTCACTATGTGCTGTGTAATGTGAATATGGTCACTATGTGCTGTGCTATGCGAATATGGGTCACTACGCGATGTTTAATGTGACTATGGGTCACTACGCGCTGTAAAGTATAATGTGAATATGGGTCACTACGCACTGTGTAATGGGACTACGGGTCACTATGTGCTGTGAAATGTGACTATGGGTCACTACGCGCTGTGTAATGTGACTACTGGTCACTATGCTCTGTGTAATGTGAATATGGGTCACTAAGCGCTGTGTAATGTGACTACTGGTCACTATGCTCTGTGTAATGTGACTACTGGTCACTATGCTCTGTGTAATGTGAATATGGGTCACTATGTGCTGTGTAATGTGACTATGGGTCACTATGCTCTGTGTAATGTGAATATGGTTACTATGCGCTGTGTAATGTTAATATGGTCACTACGCGCTGTGTAATGTGACTACGGGTCACTATGCTCTGTGTAATGTGACTATGGGTCACTATGCACTGTGTAATGTGACTACTGGTCACTATGCTCTGTGTAATGTGAATATGGGTCACTACGTGCTGTGTAATGTGACTATGGGTTACTATGTGCTGTGCAATGTGACTATGGGTCACTATGTGCTGTGTAATGTGAATATGGGTCACTATGCGCTGTGTAATGTGACTACGGGTCACTATGCTCTGTGTAATGTGACTGGGTCACTACGCGCTGTGTAATGTGACTGTGGGTCACTACGTGCTGTGTAATGTTAATATATTCACAACGCGCTGTGTAATGTGAATATGGGTCACTATACGCTGTGTAATGTGAATATGGTTACTATGCGCTATGTAATGTTAATATGGTCACTACGCGCTGTGTAATGTGACTATGGGTTACTGTGTGTTGTGTAATGTGACTATGGGTTACTGTGTGTTGTGTAATGTGAATATGGTCACTATGTGCTGTGTAATGTGAATATGGGTCACTACGCGCTGTGTAATGTGACTTTGGGTTACTGTGTGTTGTGTAATGTGAATATGGGCCACTACGTGCTGTCTAATATTTACATGCTGTGTAATGTGAATATGGGTCATTATGCGATGAGTAAAGTGACTATGCAGGGCCGAAACTATGTGTTTCGGCGCCCGGGGCGGCAGTCGGGCTGTGCACCCGAGAGGCTCTGGCTTGCAAGAGGATTTGGAGGAAGAGATCTGCAGTTCCTCCACGGCGCTGCTGCAGGGGGAGGGAGATGTAGCTTCCCCCATGGTGCCGCTGAGGAGACAGGCAGGGCAGGTCCCGCTCCAGCGCGTATCGCTGGGCGCGCTGTGTTCATCACAGTCACAGACACTAGAGGTCAAGCCCACCTCTAGTGTCTGTCTTCTTCAAGGCGGCGGCCATCTTTGGAGTGGCCGCCGCAGACATAGATAGCAACGCTAGCTCCCCGTTGCTGCCGCTGCTTTTGTAGGCTGCTCACACTAGCGCACCCCCCCTACAGCGCCCGGTTCGCGTGACCCCCCAGCCCCCCCCCCCCCCCTAGTTACAGCCCTGGACTATGGGTCACTAAGCACTGTGTAATGTGAATATGGGTCACTACGTGCTGTGTAATGTAAATTTGGGTCACTAAATGCTGTGTTAAGCGAATATGGGTCTCTATGCTGTGTAATGTGACTATGGGTCGCTACTTGCTGTGCAATGCAAATATGGGTCACTACATGCTGTGTGACGCGAATATGGGTTATTACGCGCTGTGTAATATGAATATGGGTCACTGCGTGCTATGTAATGTGAATTTGGGTCACTACGCAGCCATTTTCCCAGTGATCTTTACCGCTGCTCTAATGAACCAACGATGAGTAGAATGAAATGGGTGCAGGGTGTACAGCGTGTGGGGCCCCCAGGGCCCAGAGGACCATGTGTGCTGCACACCTTGCACCCATTATGGATATGCCAGTGGATGGTGGGTGTTGCTGGCTGCTGCGGTGATCAGTGCTGCTGAGTTACAGATGCTTTGCTGTATCAGGGGTTCTGTATCAGAGATAGAACTAGCAGCAGGCAAAATTTTGACTAGGGCATCAAAATGGCTAAGGCCGGCTCTTCTCAGACAGTCACTGTAGGGGTTATTCTGGTTGAGTCGGATGGCTCCGAATGCGGACGGACGGCCGATGGTTGGTGTTTGCGCATGTGCAGAGGCGTATCTGCGCATGTGCGAACGCCGCGCACATCCGAATACGGCGTGAATTCTGTACAGAAAACGATCAGTCGGAGCAATCCGAACAGGGGGTGGAGAGGGGCGTGAAGGGCTGTTTGGCCTCATTACCATATGCGTATGCCCCGCGTTTCATGGGCGTTCCCATGAAAACGCTGGCCGTACATATGGTAATCCGGCCGTGACGAACGTGTGGGGGGCGGACATATGACATAGCCGGAAGCCAGCTGCCCGCCCATATCCCTGATTTTGCATGGAGAAATGCCCCAGTGGTCTGGAGCAATCGGTGCTGCCTGACCATTCGGTCCAGCATTCGATGGTCGGTGACCATCGAATGATGGGGGAGGTTCCCAAAGATGGAGGAGGTGTGCATAGGAAAAATCCACTCGCGCCCCGTTCGGTCGGCGTCTTACCGCATTCGGACGGTGTGAGCGATCCATACGGAAGGCGGGGCTAAGAACACTCGGTTCTTTTCCAAAAATACGCATCTGACCGAATCAACCAGAATAAGGCCCTGGACGTGCAGTGATCTGTGTGTCCAGTGCATGTGCAGAAGTACTGAAAGACACTAGGGCTGTACCCGGCACCATTTAAATTTACAAGGCTAGCCGACATGTGAAATGGAAAACAGGAAGAGGTTTAACTGCGCATAAGTAACAAGTGGTCAGGTGTATAATAAATAAAATAAATTTAATAACTCTAGAGCATTAAAAACAATGAATATTGGGTAACCAGAAGTGCAATATGGTTGGAATTAATAATAACTCTTATTTCTGATTGCCAGTCCATGGATCAGCCTTATTGGAGTTCACCCATTGGAGGGATAATGATTGAATCAATTCTATACAAAAAGTCCTCACCGACTGATGATATCCAAGTCTTTAAGGAATACTGTAAATTGCAGCTGTCTGGTTCACTGCAGAGCAGCTGAAGCATTTTGCTGCTATCTGCAGCTTTCGCAAAGGTTACCCGTTGTGACTTCCCTACATCCAGGACCCTCTCAAACCACCACTTGGGAGATAATCCCAATCAGAAATAAATCTGGTTTGAGAGGGTCCTGGTTGTAGAGAAGCCCCCTTCCACTCGAGGCGGAAGCTGCCTCTCCTCCCCATCCCACCGGAGCTGGCCTGCCAGCAGCTCTGGAACACATGGACCCCCCCCCTCAGCTGAGAGCAGAAGGTGCCTCTTACCTCCTCTGCTCCAACCCCGTCCCTCTGGCGTCAGTTGCCTCACCACTGGCAGCAGTGCAGAGTGGGGAAGCTGCAAGGCTGTCTCTTTTCTCCCCCTTCCCATCCACATAACAGCAGCAGTGAAGCAGCAAAAATGTAAGTAGCACTTTTGTGGGCATTGTGTAAGGTCAGGTGCACTACTGGTGGCATTAAGTTTATAGGCAGGAGTACTGGGGGCATTACACGTAACAATGGGCCTTATTCTGATCGGATCGGTGAAACGTGCATACGGTCCGTCACACCGTACATTTCCCGTATGCTCATGGTGAGAGTAAGTCTGCCCACAGAACAGTCACACACGGACGGTCACAAACACGACAATGGGGAGTGGCGTTCACTTGAGCGTACGCCACCGTATACGGACGGGTCTGGTCCGTTTTCACACCGGCACCTTCCGTATATCTGAGCGTACGCCACAGTGCAAGTAGAAATTGAGTCCAAAAAACATCATTGTTGCTCTTAGATGTGGTTTATGTGTCTTTTTCCTAATAAAAAACTGGTATGTTTGTGTTACAGTGAAAAAGTTGACACATGTCGACTTCTGTGAATTGAGTGTCCTGCTTTTTAAAGTATACAAAAACACTTTCTGAATGGGTGAGATGGTTATAGCCAGGGCTATTTTTCAGCAGGCTCCAGCAGGAACTGAGGCCCTTATTCTAGTTCACTCTTTCTGACAAAATATTTCTTAGATGGACAAAACCATGTGCACTGCATGTGAGGCAGGTGTTACTTGTGCAGAGATAATTAGATTTGGGTGAGTTTTACACCTGCCTCACCTGCAGTGCACATGGGCCCTTATTCTGATCGGTGCGGATATTCCCGCTTGCGTACGGCCCGCCGATGTTTATCGTCTGCGCATGTGCAGAGGTCACTCTGCGCATGTGCAGGCGATTTCGCCGCATGGATTCTTTATACGCCGCACAGGGGGCGTAGAGGGGCGTGAGGGGCTACTTAGCCTCATTACCCTATGCATACGCCCCCCGTTTCATGGGCGTTCCCATGCAAACGCGGGGCGTATGCATGGTAATGAGGCCGTGACGCGTGGGTACGGGGCGGGCATCTGACATCGCCGGATGTCAGCTGCCCGCCCCCATACATGATTTCACACGGACAAGTGTCCGTGTGGTCTTGTGTTGCGGGACCTGGTGGAGCGTGCGGCCCTGCATTCGATGTTCGGCGACCATCGAATGCAGGGGCAGCTCCCAAGACGGAGGAGGCGTATCCCCGTCCAATTTCATGCGGATCGCCACATATCCGCGTACGGACGGCAGGTGGCGATCCGTATGGAAGGCGGGGATTCGCCTGCACGGTTGCGGCCGCATATTCTGATCGGGCCGCACCGATCAGAATAAGGCCCATGGTTTTGTCCATCTAAGAAATATTTTGTCAGAAAGAGTGAACTAGAATAAGGGCCTCAGTTCCTGCTGGAGCCTGCTGAAAAATAGCCCTGGTTATAGCAGCATTGCTTATTGCATTCAGGTGTATGTAATTTACTTGTATTCGGCGTTAATTAGCAGACCCAGGCGTCCGCTCTCATGCGGTAGCTCTAAGGGCCTTATTTTGGTTCATTCTTTCTGACAAAATCCTTCTTAGATGGACAAAACCATGTGCACTGCAGGGGGGGCAGATGTAACATGTGCAGAGAGAATTAGATTTGGGTGAGTAATTTTGTTTCTGTGCAGGGAAAATACTGACTGCTTTATTTTTACACTGCAATATAGATCTCACTTTGAAGTAAAACCCCACCCAAATCTAATTCTCTCTGCACAAGTAACACCTGCCCCACCTGCAGTGCACATGGTTTTGCCCATCTAAGAAGGATTTTGTCAGAAAGAATGAATCAAAATAAGGCCCTAAGAGTGGTCAGGAGCACTCTTTGGCGTCCGCCTGTTTTTGGCCCAAAATGCACTGTGCGTTCGCCGATCGAGGCGGTTGTGGCACCGTGCATTTTGTGTGCACACCCCCGTGTACGCCCATGTTTACGCCCAGTTTTCCTCATTATTCCGGCCGCTCCCATAAAAACGCCCACATGCCGCCCACAATGACGTACTCTTGCGGACACTTTTTTTCGCACAGAGAGACCCGTCCCTGAGCGGTGTGAGGTCGCCGCACATGCGCATAGCGAAAGCTACGCATGCGCAGATGCAAAAAAAAAACCCGAACCGACCACGTACAGTCCCATCGCACCAAGCAGAATAACCCCCAATGTGTGGCATAATATGTAATGGGCATAACAGTGTGCAGCATATTGTGTAATGGGCATAACAGTGTGCAACATATTGTGTAATGTGCATAACTGTGAAGCATATTGTGTAATAGTCATCACGGTGTGCAGCATATTGTGTAATGGGAATCACAATGTGCAGCATTTTGTGTAATGTGAAGTACGGTGTGTGGCTTAATGTGTAATGGGCATGTACATTTTTGCAGCGCACTGTCCTTGTTTCTAGTATGTGTGGGGGAATGATTAATTCTGAAGCGCATATACATAAATAAGTCACCTTCTATTTAGTGTAGTTTGCATTGATGCCTAGTAGGCGGTGATGGACACGCCCAGTAGGCAGTGATGGACATGCCCCTCCAAGGGTGCACCTCCTAAGAATATGCCTATGCTGCCCGCACAGGTGGCACTGCCACACAGAGGGTTAAATAATGGGACTGCCCTGGCATGTAGTAGTATTGGGTTACAGAGTCACACGCAGGGATCGTGCACCCTGTATGTCCACTCCTCTGCATAATTAATGAGGTTTCCACTCCGCTCCTGTTCCCAGGGCTGCTCCGGCACTCACCATCGGTCTGTTCTCTGCTCCCACCCGCTCTTGACACCCTGCTGCTAATCCTCCCAGCAAGTGTACTTTTGTGCCTGCCATCTACTCTGGCCATCCAAAACCAATGCCCTGGAATGGTGCTGTGGGGTCAGTGCATAGTGCACTAGATCACACAGATTTGGGAAGGGTACGTGAGATAACTATGTTACTAGATTCCCAGCATCAATGAGCGCATTCCACACACACCATCTTACTGTATATGTACACATTATAGGTTCTGTTCCAACTGCAGATACCTGTTGACTGTATTTTGAAAATGGGGTAATGGCTGTGCTAGGATGTAGCTGAGCAGCCCCCATAGCCGGTACCAGTCCCAGTGCTGATATGATCTAAGACCCAGCAGGGGGTAACTCAATGGCACCCTCCCCCTGTCAGCAGCACTCATCATGAGTCACAGTGATTGGGAGCTTCAAGTAGCAGCAGCCAGAGCTGAGGTCCTGCAATATGCATGGGCAGACAAGCAAAGCCAAGGTCAGTGCTGCCAACCCCTTGTGCCCAGCCCAGTGCCCCTCCATCTACTCAACCATCCTCCTTCCCCAGCCCAGTACACCCCAATCTACCCAACCATCCTCAGCCCAGTGGCCCACATCTAGCCAATCTTATCCGATAATGTTGCACTTCTCAGCATAATGGTGTGTGGCACATGTATAATGGGCATTGCGGTGTGTGACATATGTGTAATGGGCATCACGGTGTGTGAAATATGTATAATAGGCATCACGATGTGTGGAATATGTGTAATGGGCATCACAGTGTGTGACATATGTGTAATGGGCATAACGGTGTGTGATATATGTATAATGGGCATCACGGTGTGTGGCATTATGTGTAATTGGCATCACGATGCGTGGCATATGTATAATGGGCATCATGGGGGGTAGCATATGTGTAATGGGCATCATGATGCGTGGCATATGTACATTGGACATCACGGTGTGTGGCATATGAATAATGGGCATCAAGATGTGGTGCATATGCATAATGGGAATCACGGTGTGGGGCATATGTATAATGGAGCACAGTCGCCACATTTGTGGATGGAGGTGTTTAAAAAAATCTTGCTCAAAGTATTGGTAGGCCTCACACTGTTTGAAGCCCCACCCCTGCAAAAGCTCTGCCCACTCTGCTCCTTCCCAGAGAGTTCCTGAACCTATTTTTGTACAAAGCACTGGCTGCAAGTATACACAAGTAAGATGTCACTGCAGCTACGCGCATGCGCACCCTACTGATGTGAGCAGGGGATGGGGGTAGGAGTTATGGGATGTGTAGTATGTTGGGGACAGTGGAATTAGGGTGTGGTATGGGAGTAGAGGATTATAGGGTGCCTTCGGCTCACACTGTTCCTATTTTGAGTATGGGGAGGAGCATATTTTTGCACTTGGGCCCACATTTCGCTAGTTCTGCCTCTTGTTACACACTTACTTGTTTATTATTATTTTATTCATGGGCTGGATGTCTTGCCTGTTGACAGGGGTTTCATGCACTGGGACGGGTGTCATACTCATTGCCAGGGGTTTGTAATGCTCATTGCCACGGGTTTGAAATTCTTGTTGCGAGGGGTAATGCTCGTTGCCAGGGGTGTGTTATCGTTAAACATTTAAAAATTCAAATGTTTATTCTTACAGTGAAATTTTAGATTTCTGAATTAGAAAAAATAAATTGAAAAAAAACTATGAAATTCCATTGACAAAAAACCTTACGGTTTCACATGTCCCATTAAGGCTTCTTACACATGATCTGGAATTTCTGAAACCTGTTGTAACTCTTCCACTCAAACGCCAAAAAGCAATGAAATTCCGATCATTAAGGCTGACGCCTTAATGGACGTGTTCCTTGCGCAATACAGATATGGTACGCCATCACAGCCTGTGGGTAAGTGCAGATTCAGCACTCTCACAGAGTGAGATTGCTGTCACTCACACAATGGTGGAGCTGCTAATTCACAGATTTGTGTGCTCATTGGAATACACACATGCAGTCTATGCAACTGAAGGTCTGAGCAGTAAACAGAGCCGAGAGGATGGGGTAAAAGTGGTGTTGATTGGGGTAGGAGACAGTGTGGTGCGGGTGGTGAGCAATAGAAATGCGTAGATGATAGGAAGGCTAAGCAGCACTGATGGGGGACTAACAAAGCAGATGGGTGGAAAAGAGTGGCACAGATTGGGGAAGGAAAGACAGAGTGATGCGATTGGGTGGGAAACAGAGGAGCAGTTGGAGGAAAGACAGCACTGATGGGGGAGGGGGTTCAGAGCAAAGGGGATAAAGGGAAAACAGAGCAGCACAGATGGAGGGAAACTGTGTCATGGATGAGGCGGGCAGAGCAGCATGGATGGAGGGGGAGACAGAGTATCACTAATAGAGGGGAAGCCAGTGGCATCTGTGTGGAAAGACAGGGCAGCGCAGATGGGGAAAGACACATTGGTGCAGAAGAGGCAATACACACAGCAGTAGGCATCGGGGAAGACAGAACAGCATGAAGGCGTATAGGAGAAGAAAGTGTAGATGCATAGTAGTTGGGAGCATTATAGTTTTTGCAATTATGAAAGATGTTTTTGGTAACTGCATGTGAATACTAAATTAAATGGATATATGTAGTGGGTGTAAAAGATGTTGGACCCTCAGTGGGATAGTTCTAGTAATAGTGTTTATTCTAGCACCCGCTATCTTTTAAAACCTATGCAGTTTCTCTAACCTGTCTGGGGTGTTGCTGTCTGCTGTAGTGTTTCTAGCAAAGGTCTGGTTTGCACTGCTGATATACAGACCACACTGTGCTAGAAGCACTACAGCAGACAGCTACACCCCAGGCAGGGAAGAGGAACTGCATGGATTTTCAAAGATGGCAGGTGCTAGAATGAACACTATAGTAACTCGGAGGTACAGTATAGACAGTTTTAGATGATTGCGGGTAATTACAGTATTAGGATGAGTGCGCCACATAACTGATCAAACCTTCAGTTGCATAGACTGCATGTGTGTATTCCAATGAGCACACAAATCTGTGAATTAGCAGCTCCACCATTGTGTGAGTGACAGCAATCTCACTCTGTGAGAGTGCTGAATCTGCACTTACCCACAGGCTGTGATGGCGTACCATATCTGTATTGCGCAAGGAACACGTCCATTAAGGCGTCAGCCTTAATGATCGGAATTTCATTGCTTTTTGGCGTTTGAGTGGAAGAGTTACAACAGGTTTCAGAAATTCCAGATCATGTGTAAGAAGCCTTAATGGGACATGTGAAACCGTAAGGTTTTTTGTCAATGGAATATAGATAACAGCATCTGCGCATCTAAGAACGTATATATACAATACTGTCTGTGTTATTAGGAAAAAAACACATGTGGCACGAGTGCGGGGTGTCAGCACGCTGAGAGTTACTATCTGACAGCGTTTTATAAGAACATAACGCCGCGAGCAATAGAGGATAACTGCGTCTATTTGTATCCCATTAATAAACCTGTTATATCATAAACAACGCAGTTACTACCCAGCGGCGCTCATAGAATTAATTACATAACGCTGTCACTAATCAAAGAAAAAACTGTACCCTCTTTGAACTTGCTATCAGCCAGCTATAAACTAACAGCATAGCTGATACCAGCAACGTGCATAACACTGTCATTAACTAAGGAAAATCATACTCGCTTTTTGCTAACAATACGCTACAAGCTATTAGCGCAGTTGTTATCAGCAACGTGCATAAATTAAACTATGCAGCATCACTACTAACTGAGTAACAGTTGCCTTTATTTAAATCTGTTGCCAACAGCAGGTTACAAAATCAGCGGCGCAGTTGCTACTAGCAATGCGCATTATTTGAACTATCCAACGCCGTTACTTGATTGAGAAAAAGTGGCCGTCACCTGATTATGTTGCTAGCACACCACTAAAGCAATACAGTGGGAGTGCAGTACTTACTCAGCGACGTGTGTAAATTAAATTACACAACGCTGTCACATATTAAAGCGTGCATAAATTAAACTATGCAGCATCACTACTGACTGAGTAACAGTTGCCTTTATTTAAATCTGTTGTCAACAGCAAGTTATAAAATCAGCGGCGCAGTTGCTACTAGCAACGCGCATTATTTGAATTATCCAACGCCGTTACTTTAAAAAGTGGCCGTCACCTGATTATGTTGCTAGCACACTAGTAAAGCAATATAGTGGGAGTGCAGTACTTACTCAGCGACGTGTGTAAATTAAACTACACAACGCTGTCACATATTAAAGCAAAACTGCATTTATGTGAATCTGCTGCTAGTCTGCTAGGAATCAATAACGCAGCCGATTATCCGTCAGTGTGTATGGACTGTACTACACGAACATTATTATCAATTGTGAAGAAATCATATTTACTTGAACCTGCTGTTAGCTCACTGTGAATTAATAACATAACTGCTACCAGTGACGTGTATAAATTAAACTATACACTGCCAACATTAACTGAAGGGAACTGTATTCACTTTAATTCACTATCGGCATATGATAAATGAACAGCGCAGTTGTGACTAAGTAACGTGTGTAAATTAAACTACACAACGCTACCACCAACTGTGCAAACATTGTATTCAACGCTGTCACGGCGTCTTATTGTGTGAAATCATATTTACTTGAACCCGCTGTCAGCTCACTATGAGTCAGTAACATAACTGCTACCAGCAGAGTGTATAAATTAAACTATACACCATTAATTTCAACTGAATGAAACTGCTCCTAATTTAATGTGCTACCGGCATATGACAAACGAATAGCGCTGCTGTTATAAAACAGCGTGTGTAAATTAAACTACACAACGCTGTTACTAACTGTGCAAATACTGAATCCAATTGAATTTATTGCGAGCACACTATAAACCTAACAACGCAGCCATTACTCAGCGGTGTGGATAAATTAAATAACACAACATTGTTCTCTGATTGAAGCAGAAACGCATTTAAGTGAATTTATCACCTGCATGCTACTTAACCAACAAGTACAGACATTAGCCGGCGGCTTGTATGAATTAAACCATACAACGCTGCCATTCATAAAAGAAGAACTGTATCCATCTGAATTGGCTGAAGACATACTATAAAACACAGCCTTGTATCTTGCGATGCGTAGAAATTAACTGACGAAATTGTACTCACATAAATACTGAATAATATCACAATCCCAAATCTAACCAATAAAGGTACACAATACATTAAGGGATTAGTAGAAAATTATTCAATCAATAATTGGTGGTACAATATAGATGCTGGAAAAAGGTCATAAATCCCTACTCAATAATTAACAATCAAACAAAAATCGGAGCTACATGTGTTGATTAAGGTAAATTAAAGAATATTAACTTTATACATCAATACGGGTGAGAAATAAGATAAGACAGCGAAAATATATATAATTAAAAAACTGCCTACCTATGCTCTCCTATTCCTCCATTCCTCTAAGATTAATATAAAAGTTTACAAATATACTCATAGAGGAAGAACAAATGAGAGGAACCCTGATACAATTATAATCCATTAAAGAAACATTGTATCACACACATGATGTAATAAAGTATCTGAATCAAAAGAAAGGAAATTTCAACAGATATCTCTGAATAAGAATTAAATTAAAAGATTAAAAAGACACACTGATACCGATTTTAATTAATTTTTGTTTACTGCACCAATATTTCACAGAAAAAGCAGTTTTAAAACAGACCAATTAAAAGCTAAATTTTAAATAAACACTACAATTAAAATACCCTATCTTTTCTTCTGTGCGCTAAAAAAAGAAGACAATCTTTTCTCTTTTTCTCTTTTTTGTTCATAACCCATTGTCTTTGGCTGCACCCCCACAGAGATTACACATAAATTAAAGGATATTGTCTCGCTTGGGGCCTCATTGGGTGCTATAGCACCAACCAGTGCAGACTTTCCAACTCCCCTTTTCCCTTTTTTGACTATTACTGTTATCAACTGATTAATTTCAGTTTTCTATAGTCTAGCACGGTCAAATTGAAGAGGATCTTTTGATCCCAAACAATTATTATCATTATCACAGTACTACCTTTACTCCAAAAAAACCCGATTACCGCAAAATGGCAACATTCAACTTAACAAAGGACCTAGATGATAGACGTGAGAAACTCAATAATGGAATGGACCTATTGTATGGTGGAGGATCAGAAGTAAATGACCCCACTAGCAGAGATTGGTCAGAAGATCTCTTCTATCTGAAACAAATACAAATTAAACAGAGCAAAACATGGTGGAATAAGAACACATTTGACAATTACCTTAGAAACAATATCACACCTAGAGGATTACGACCTAGAGTTTTCCCAACATATGAGCTTGCAACAATGGAGTTAAAGCAAGAATGGGAGAACACCCTCACACAGTGCTCTAAGGAGCTTATCAAGATCTTGATAAAACACGATGAAATACTCCTGAAAGAATACACTCAGGAAATTTCGATATTGGCTGAAAGATTAAAAAAATTTGAAACCCTAGAAAAATTTCAATTAACTTATAATAAATACAAGAAAGAAGTAGAAGATTTCGAAGCTACAGTGATAGAAAGAAAGCGAAGAAAGCTACAAAGGGATAAAACGGATTTTGCTCAGAATACGGTATACAGATGGAGGACCTATACCCCCAAATATAGAAATGAGGCAGGAAACCAATACTCAACATCAGAGGCTGACTCCTCAGAAGGGGAAAACTCTCAGACTATGTTTAACAGCAACCGCAGGCCTTTTTTAGATATGACCCCGAGAAACACACGCATAAACCTGGAAGACATAAGACCAGGAGGGGGAAGGGGAACAAGAAGAAAACGAGAGAACAGAGACTGGCGGGAAGAACCCCGAGAGAGACGACAATACAGGAAATAGAGAGTGACAACCTAAAGATCATAAACCTATCAACAAAAATTCTAAATGATGATCAAATATCTCTTTTATCCAAAGGTCTCTCCTTTTCACCTGTCAGTAAACTCAACCGATTTGAATGCGAGAAGGACATTCAATTATTTGCACGAAAAATTCTTCTTAAAAAATTCTTCTGCACTCAAAAAAGGATTCAGGAACAAAATACCGACCCTACAAGCTTATTACAACTCTCAAACGAAGAGCTAGAAGCTCTAAAAATCTTGGAGGAACTGGAATCTGGTATTGAAGACACTAACCAGAGCCTACAACCCTTCGACAGTAGCAAAATAAAGAAAAAATCGAATTTCTTTCCAGAATTCAAAATATGTCCACCTGTAAAGGTGTATTTGGACTTGGTCTCCAAAGACATTGACAATCTTTTCAGCGAATCCGATCCACTTGAATCACATCATGATAATTTAACCCCTGGAGAAAGAAGAGCCCTAAAAGAAATCTCACAATGGGAGGATATAATTATCAAACCCTCTGACAAAGGGGGAAATGTCGTTTTGTGGCCGCGAAACATGTATATTGATGAAATAAAGAAACAGCTTGATGATCAGACATGCTACAGAAGCCTGACATTCAACCCCACCTCCAATTACTTACAACAGTACAACAACTTAATCAAAGAGGCATTTAACAACAACATCATCTCTAAGAAGGATCATGAGTATCTGCAAGTAGAAACAGTCATCATACCAACTCTCTATCTACTGCCGAAAATACACAAACATGAAAAAATACCTCCGGGAAGATCAATTGTTTCCGGAGTAGGATGCTTGACAGAAAAAGCAAGTACTTACATAGATCAACATCTACGACAATTTGTACTCTCGCTACCATCGTATGTGAGAGATACGATGGATGTACTAACAAAATTACAAGACATCTCTGTAGGCCCCAATACCTGGCTGGCAACCTACGATGTAGAAAGTCTCTATACAAGCATCCATCATACCAACGGCATAAAGGCAGTAGAATTTTTCTTAAGCATGAGCAGACAAAATGACTTTAATTCCTTTTTACTCAAATTACTGGAATTTGTTCTTACAAAGAACTATTTCACTTGCAATGGAAAGCACTACCTCCAGGTAAAGGGGACTGCGATGGGGACAGCTTGTGCCCCAACGTATGCAAACCTTTACCTGGGGTGGTGGGAAAGGGAAATCCTGTTCTCAGAGGATAATGACCAATATACCGACCATATGGTACTGTACCTAAGGTATATTGATGACATCCTGATAATCTGGGATGGAGAACAAAAATGCCTGGAGGAATTCATCAATAAACTCAATCATAACAAACTTGATCTAAAACTGTCAGGAAATATGAGTAAAAAAGAAATAAATTTCCTTGACTTAAAGATAAGGATTGAGGAAAATGGACAAATATCAACCGACAACTATCGGAAACCCACGGCCACTAACAGCATCTTACACGCGACCAGCTCTCATCTTCCAACAACAATTAGAGCAATCCCCAAAGGAGAAATCCTAAGGACAAAAAGAAATTGTTCCCAGAATGATAAATTCAAAATAAGGGAACAACAACTGTGTGAGAGACTATATCAGAGAGGATACAGTAAAAGAATAATCAAGACGGCTAAAAAAGATGTAAAACAACAACCACGAGAAGCTCTGTTAATACCTAAAGTCAAAATTCAGAAAGAAGAACCAGTTAGATTCATAGGAACATTCAATAACAAATGGCAGAAGATGAATCAAATATTACAGAAACATTGGCCAGTTCTCCAAACAGACACAGACCTTCAAGAAATCCTGCCAGATAAGGTCCAAACCAGCTGGAGAAGATCACGTAATCTCAAAGACACTCTGGTCCAGAGTCATCTCTCCAACTTAACCAAATCACCAATCACCAAGAAAGGATCATTCTGTTGCCGACAATGCAAGGCCTGCCCCTTCATGGTGCCAACAACACAATTCCACGACAAGTACAACAAAAAATGGAATATTAATGAATATATTGATTGCACCACTGAAGGAGTAATATATCATCTAACATGCCCTTGCAACAAAGTATACATCGGCAAAACTAAAAGGAAATTAAAAGTCAGAATACTGGAACATATAGGCAGCATCCGAAAAGCTAGACAAGATCAAAAAAACTTCAAGAACTTGACACCTATTGCCTCCCACTTTTTATACCAACACAATGGGAATCCCAATGGCCTGCGAGCATTTGGGATGAAACATCTGAAATTAAATATCAGAGGAGGCAATATAGACAAACAATTATTACAATTTGAGACTAAAATGATCTTCATGCTAGACAGCCTACACCCAAATGGGCTAAATGAAAATAACAGTTATGTACATTTTCTCTAAATACCATCGGAATCTCTATCTCACTCTAATAACTGTTCTAACCAGATCCACACACTTCTTCAAAAAGAACCAAGGGATATAAGAATTCCAAGAAATCAAATAATTATGAATTTAAACTCATATATACACAAATAAATTAATTTTGTGGGATCTCCCTCTCCCCATATATTAACACACACAATGTATAATAATCACACCTTGTCCCAAACCCACAAATAATATAAAAAACTTTTCCTTTTACAGATTAAAAAGGTCAAACTGACCAAAAAACTGCACATAACAACCCTTGTATTTTCACACAAGTTATCACTTTTTATTTTCATGATTGATATTTTCACACTTTTCTTTTCACTTTTTCCAATCCCTTACACACACACCAATTAGCACTATATGATCACTATTTAATACCAAGTATTACACCAACAATCATCTCTCACCAAATCACCCAATTAAAAACCAAAAAATAAAAAACATCCTCTTACATTTAAACACGCTGAATAATTCACCATAATAATTCACAATCACTTCCAGGAATCCCAGCCTCAAAAATCATTTTCTTTTATTTAGGACAAAATCCATAATCAGAAAAAATCTCAGACACAATATACACACTAAAACTGTGATATAATATAAACATCGCCTATATACATAATGCCCATATGATTATTGTCTATAAAATCACTGATAGGGTGACTAAGTCACATGACTTAGGATGCTGCGTCAAATCCAACGTCATCTCTTTACTCACCTACGGGATAATGAATAATCCCCACTCTCAAATACCTTGACAGGCTGAAAATGTCACGTGACATAAGATAGAGCAATTGATTGGTGACTCCTTTCTCTTTAAATATGCCCTGAGCGGGACGATCGGGTTCGCCTTGATAAAACTGCCTTTGTGAAACGCGCGTCGGCGTCTCGGGCAGTGTGTCTATAAAAAATGTCTAATTGATTTGTTTGTATGTCTATGAAATAAGGGAAGACCTAATATATAGATAACAGCATCTGCGCATCTAAGAACGTATATATACAATACTGTCTGTGTTATTAGGAAAAAAACACATGTGGCACGAGTGCGGGGTGTCAGCACGCTGAGAGTTACTATCTGACAGCGTTTTATAAGAACATAACGCCGCGAGCAATAGAGGATAACTGCGTCTATTTGTATCCCATTAATAAACCTGTTATATCATAAACAACGCAGTTACTACCCAGCGGCGCTCATAGAATTAATTACATAACGCTGTCACTAATCAAAGAAAAAACTGTACCCTCTTTGAACTTGCTATCAGCCAGCTATAAACTAACAGCATAGCTGATACCAGCAACGTGCATAACACTGTCATTAACTAAGGAAAATCATACTCGCTTTTTGCTAACAATACGCTACAAGCTATTAGCGCAGTTGTTATCAGCAACGTGCATAAATTAAACTATGCAGCATCACTACTAACTGAGTAACAGTTGCCTTTATTTAAATCTGTTGCCAACAGCAGGTTACAAAATCAGCGTCGCAGTTGCTACTAGCAATGCGCATTATTTGAACTATCCAACGCCGTTACTTGATTGAGAAAAAGTGGCCGTCACCTGATTATGTTGCTAGCACACCACTAAAGCAATACAGTGGGAGTGCAGTACTTACTCAGCGACGTGTGTAAATTAAATTACACAACGCTGTCACATATTAAAGCGTGCATAAATTAAACTATGCAGCATCACTACTGACTGAGTAACAGTTGCCTTTATTTAAATCTGTTGTCAACAGCAAGTTATAAAATCAGCGGCGCAGTTGCTACTAGCAACGCGCATTATTTGAATTATCCAACGCCGTTACTTTAAAAAGTGGCCGTCACCAGATTATGTTGCTAGCACACTAGTAAAGCAATATAGTGGGAGTGCAGTACTTACTCAGCGACGTGTGTAAATTAAACTACACAACGCTGTCACATATTAAAGCAAAACTGCATTTATGTGAATCTGCTGCTAGTCTGCTAGGAATCAATAACGCAGCCGATTATCCGTCAGTGTGTATGGACTGTACTACACGAACATTATTATCAATTGTGAAGAAATCATATTTACTTGAACCTGCTGTTAGCTCACTGTGAATTAATAACATAACTGCTACCAGTGACGTGTATAAATTAAACTATACACTGCCAACATTAACTGAAGGGAACTGTATTCACTTTAATTCACTATCGGCATATGATAAATGAACAGCGCAGTTGTGACTAAGTAACGTGTGTAAATTAAACTACACAACGCTACCACCAACTGTGCAAACATTGTATTCAACGCTGTCACGGCGTCTTATTGTGTGAAATCGGGCAGCACGGATGGTGTAATGGTTAGCATTACTGCCTCACAGCGCTGAGGTCATGGGTTCAATCCCCACCATGGCCCTAACTGTGCAGAGTTTGTATATTCTCCCTGTGCCTGCGTGGGTTTCCTCCGGGTACTCCGGTTTCCTCCCACATTCCAAAAATATACAGGTAGGTTAATTGGCTCCCAACAAAATTAACCCTAGAATGTCTGTGTGTGCGTGTACATGTGGTAGGGAATATAGATTGTAAGCTCCACTGGGGCAGGGACTGATGTGAATGTTCAAAATGATCTCTGTACAGCGCTGCGTAATCTGTGTGCGCTATATAAGAAACTGTTAATAAATAAATAAATCATATTTACTTGAACCCGCTGTCAGCTCACTATGAGTCAGTAACATAACTGCTACCAGCAGAGTGTATAAATTAAACTATACACCATTAATTTCAACTGAATGAAACTGCTCCTAATTTAATGTGCTACCGGCATATGACAAACGAATAGCGCTGCTGTTATAAAACAGCGTGTGTAAATTAAACTACACAACGCTGTTACTAACTGTGCAAATACTGAATCCAATTGAATTTATTGCGAGCACACTATAAACCTAACAACGCAGCCATTACTCAGCGGTGTGGATAAATTAAATCACACAACATTGTTCTCTGATTGAAGCAGAAACGCATTTAAGTGAATTTATCACCTGCATGCTACTTAACCAACAAGTACAGACATTAGCCGGCGGCTTGTATGAATTAAACCATACAACGCTGCCATTCATAAAAGAAGAACTGTATCCATCTGAATTGGCTGAAGACATACTATAAAACACAGCCTTGTATCTTGCGATGCGTAGAAATTAACTGACGAAATTGTACTCACATAAATACTGAATAATATCACAATCCCAAATCTAACCAATAAAGGTACACAATACATTAAGGGATTAGTAGAAAATTATTCAATCAATAATTGGTGGTACAATATAGATGCTGGAAAAAGGTCATAAATCCCTACTCAATAATTAACAATCAAACAAAAATCGGAGCTACATGTGTTGATTAAGGTAAATTAAAGAATATTAACTTTATACATCAATACGGGTGAGAAATAAGATAAGACAGCGAAAATATATATAATTAAAAAACTGCCTACCTATGCTCTCCTATTCCTCCATTCCTCTAAGATTAATATAAAAGTTTACAAATATACTCATAGAGGAAGAACAAATGAGAGGAACCCTGATACAATTATAATCCATTAAAGAAACATTGTATCACACACATGATGTAATAAAGTATCTGAATCAAAAGAAAGGAAATTTCAACAGATATCTCTGAATAAGAATTAAATTAAAAGATTAAAAAGACACACTGATACCGATTTTAATTAATTTTTGTTTACTGCACCAATATTTCACAGAAAAAGCAGTTTTAAAACAGACCAATTAAAAGCTAAATTTTAAATAAACACTACAATTAAAATACCCTATCTTTTCTTCTGTGCGCCAAAAAAAGAAGACAATCTTTTCTCTTTTTCTCTTTTTTGTTCATAACCCATTGTCTTTGGCTGCACCCCCACAGAGATTACACATAAATTAAAGGATATTGTCTCGCTTGGGGCCTCATTGGGTGCTATAGCACCAACCAGTGCAGACTTTCCAACTCCCCTTTTCCCTTTTTTGACTATTACTGTTATCAACTGATTAATTTCAGTTTTCTATAGTCTAGCACGGTCAAATTGAAGAGGATCTTTTGATCCCAAACAATTATTATCATTATCACAGTACTACCTTTACTCCAAAAAAACCCGATTACCGCAAAATGGCAACATTCAACTTAACAAAGGACCTAGATGATAGACGTGAGAAACTCAATAATGGAATGGACCTATTGTATGGTGGAGGATCAGAAGTAAATGACCCCACTAGCAGAGATTGGTCAGAAGATCTCTTCTATCTGAAACAAATACAAATTAAACAGAGCAAAACATGGTGGAATAAGAACACATTTGACAATTACCTTAGAAACAATATCACACCTAGAGGATTACGACCTAGAGTTTTCCCAACATATGAGCTTGCAACAATGGAGTTAAAGCAAGAATGGGAGAACACCCTCACACAGTGCTCTAAGGAGCTTATCAAGATCTTGATAAAACACGATGAAATACTCCTGAAAGAATACACTCAGGAAATTTCGATATTGGCTGAAAGATTAAAAAAATTTGAAACCCTAGAAAAATTTCAATTAACTTACAATAAATACAAGAAAGAAGTAGAAGATTTCGAAGCTACAGTGATAGAAAGAAAGCGAAGAAAGCTACAAAGGGATAAAACGGATTTTGCTCAGAATACGGTATACAGATGGAGGACCTATACCCCCAAATATAGAAATGAGGCAGGAAACCAATACTCAACATCAGAGGCTGACTCCTCAGAAGGGGAAAACTCTCAGACTATGTTTAACAGCAACCGCAGGCCTTTTTTAGATATGACCCCGAGAAACACACGCATAAACCTGGAAGACATAAGACCAGGAGGGGGAAGGGGAACAAGAAGAAAACGAGAGAACAGAGACTGGCGGGAAGAACCCCGAGAGAGACGACAATACAGGAAATAGAGAGTGACAACCTAAAGATCATAAACCTATCAACAAAAATTCTAAATGATGATCAAATATCTCTTTTATCCAAAGGTCTCTCCTTTTCACCTGTCAGTAAACTCAACCGATTTGAATGCGAGAAGGACATTCAATTATTTGCACGAAAAATTCTTCTTAAAAAATTCTTCTGCACTCAAAAAAGGATTCAGGAACAAAATACCGACCCTACAAGCTTATTACAACTCTCAAACGAAGAGCTAGAAGCTCTAAAAATCTTGGAGGAACTGGAATCTGGTATTGAAGACACTAACCAGAGCCTACAACCCTTCGACAGTAGCAAAATAAAGAAAAAATCGAATTTCTTTCCAGAATTCAAAATATGTCCACCTGTAAAGGTGTATTTGGACTTGGTCTCCAAAGACATTGACAATCTTTTCAGCGAATCCGATCCACTTGAATCACATCATGATAATTTAACCCCTGGAGAAAGAAGAGCCCTAAAAGAAATCTCACAATGGGAGGATATAATTATCAAACCCTCTGACAAAGGGGGAAATGTCGTTTTGTGGCCGCGAAACATGTATATTGATGAAATAAAGAAACAGCTTGATGATCAGACATGCTACAGAAGCCTGACATTCAACCCCACCTCCAATTACTTACAACAGTACAACAACTTAATCAAAGAGGCATTTAACAACAACATCATCTCTAAGAAGGATCATGAGTATCTGCAAGTAGAAACAGTCATCATACCAACTCTCTATCTACTGCCGAAAATACACAAACATGAAAAAATACCTCCGGGAAGACCAATTGTTTCCGGAGTAGGATGCTTGACAGAAAAAGCAAGTACTTACATAGATCAACATCTACGACAATTTGTACTCTCGCTACCATCGTATGTGAGAGATACGATGGATGTACTAACAAAATTACAAGACATCTCTGTAGGCCCCAATACCTGGCTGGCAACCTACGATGTAGAAAGTCTCTATACAAGCATCCATCATACCAACGGCATAAAGGCAGTAGAATTTTTCTTAAGCATGAGCAGACAAAATGACTTTAATTCCTTTTTACTCAAATTACTGGAATTTGTTCTTACAAAGAACTATTTCACTTGCAATGGAAAGCACTACCTCCAGGTAAAGGGGACTGCGATGGGGACAGCTTGTGCCCCAACGTATGCAAACCTTTACCTGGGGTGGTGGGAAAGGGAAATCCTGTTCTCAGAGGATAATGACCAATATACCGACCATATGGTACTGTACCTAAGGTATATTGATGACATCCTGATAATCTGGGATGGAGAACAAAAATGCCTGGAGGAATTCATCAATAAACTCAATCATAACAAACTTGATCTAAAACTGTCAGGAAATATGAGTAAAAAAGAAATAAATTTCCTTGACTTAAAGATAAGGATTGAGGAAAATGGACAAATATCAACCGACAACTATCGGAAACCCACGGCCACTAACAGCATCTTACACGCGACCAGCTCTCATCTTCCAACAACAATTAGAGCAATCCCCAAAGGAGAAATCCTAAGGACAAAAAGAAATTGTTCCCAGAATGATAAATTCAAAATAAGGGAACAACAACTGTGTGAGAGACTATATCAGAGAGGATACAGTAAAAGAATAATCAAGACGGCTAAAAAAGATGTAAAACAACAACCACGAGAAGCTCTGTTAATACCTAAAGTCAAAATTCAGAAAGAAGAACCAGTTAGATTCATAGGAACATTCAATAACAAATGGCAGAAGATGAATCAAATATTACAGAAACATTGGCCAGTTCTCCAAACAGACACAGACCTTCAAGAAATCCTGCCAGATAAGGTCCAAACCAGCTGGAGAAGATCACGTAATCTCAAAGACACTCTGGTCCAGAGTCATCTCTCCAACTTAACCAAATCACCAATCACCAAGAAAGGATCATTCTGTTGCCGACAATGCAAGGCCTGCCCCTTCATGGTGCCAACAACACAATTCCACGACAAGTACAACAAAAAATGGAATATTAATGAATATATTGATTGCACCACTGAAGGAGTAATATATCATCTAACATGCCCTTGCAACAAAGTATACATCGGCAAAACTAAAAGGAAATTAAAAGTCAGAATACTGGAACATATAGGCAGCATCCGAAAAGCTAGACAAGATCAAAAAAACTTCAAGAACTTGACACCTATTGCCTCCCACTTTTTATACCAACACAATGGGAATCCCAATGGCCTGCGAGCATTTGGGATGAAACATCTGAAATTAAATATCAGAGGAGGCAATATAGACAAACAATTATTACAATTTGAGACTAAAATGATCTTCATGCTAGACAGCCTACACCCAAATGGGCTAAATGAAAATAACAGTTATGTACATTTTCTCTAAATACCATCGGAATCTCTATCTCACTCTAATAACTGTTCTAACCAGATCCACACACTTCTTCAAAAAGAACCAAGGGATATAAGAATTCCAAGAAATCAAATAATTATGAATTTAAACTCATATATACACAAATAAATTAATTTTGTGGGATCTCCCTCTCCCCATATATTAACACACACAATGTATAATAATCACACCTTGTCCCAAACCCACAAATAATATAAAAAACTTTTCCTTTTACAGATTAAAAAGGTCAAACTGACCAAAAAACTGCACATAACAACCCTTGTATTTTCACACAAGTTATCACTTTTTATTTTCATGATTGATATTTTCACACTTTTCTTTTCACTTTTTCCAATCCCTTACACACACACCAATTAGCACTATATGATCACTATTTAATACCAAGTATTACACCAACAATCATCTCTCACCAAATCACCCAATTAAAAACCAAAAAATAAAAAACATCCTCTTACATTTAAACACGCTGAATAATTCACCATAATAATTCACAATCACTTCCAGGAATCCCAGCCTCAAAAATCATTTTCTTTTATTTAGGACAAAATCCATAATCAGAAAAAATCTCAGACACAATATACACACTAAAACTGTGATATAATATAAACATCGCCTATATACATAATGCCCATATGATTATTGTCTATAAAATCACTGATAGGGTGACTAAGTCACATGACTTAGGATGCTGCGTCAAATCCAACGTCATCTCTTTACTCACCTACGGGATAATGAATAATCCCCACTCTCAAATACCTTGACAGGCTGAAAATGTCACGTGACATAAGATAGAGCAATTGATTGGTGACTCCTTTCTCTTTAAATATGCCCTGAGCGGGACGATCGGGTTCGCCTTGATAAAACTGCCTTTGTGAAACGCGCGTCGGCGTCTCGGGCAGTGTGTCTATAAAAAATGTCTAATTGATTTGTTTGTATGTCTATGAAATAAGGGAAGACCTAATATATAGATAACAGCATCTGCGCATCTAAGAACGTATATATACAATACTGTCTGTGTTATTAGGAAAAAAACACATGTGGCACGAGTGCGGGGTGTCAGCACGCTGAGAGTTACTATCTGACAGCGTTTTATAAGAACATAACGCCGCGAGCAATAGAGGATAACTGCGTCTATTTGTATCCCATTAATAAACCTGTTATATCATAAACAACGCAGTTACTACCCAGCGGCGCTCATAGAATTAATTACATAACGCTGTCACTAATCAAAGAAAAAACTGTACCCTCTTTGAACTTGCTATCAGCCAGCTATAAACTAACAGCATAGCTGATACCAGCAACGTGCATAACACTGTCATTAACTAAGGAAAATCATACTCGCTTTTTGCTAACAATACGCTACAAGCTATTAGCGCAGTTGTTATCAGCAACGTGCATAAATTAAACTATGCAGCATCACTACTAACTGAGTAACAGTTGCCTTTATTTAAATCTGTTGCCAACAGCAGGTTACAAAATCAGCGGCGCAGTTGCTACTAGCAATGCGCATTATTTGAACTATCCAACGCCGTTACTTGATTGAGAAAAAGTGGCCGTCACCTGATTATGTTGCTAGCACACCACTAAAGCAATACAGTGGGAGTGCAGTACTTACTCAGCGACGTGTGTAAATTAAATTACACAACGCTGTCACATATTAAAGCGTGCATAAATTAAACTATGCAGCATCACTACTGACTGAGTAACAGTTGCCTTTATTTAAATCTGTTGTCAACAGCAAGTTATAAAATCAGCGGCGCAGTTGCTACTAGCAACGCGCATTATTTGAATTATCCAACGCCGTTACTTTAAAAAGTGGCCGTCACCTGATTATGTTGCTAGCACACTAGTAAAGCAATATAGTGGGAGTGCAGTACTTACTCAGCGACGTGTGTAAATTAAACTACACAACGCTGTCACATATTAAAGCAAAACTGCATTTATGTGAATCTGCTGCTAGTCTGCTAGGAATCAATAACGCAGCCGATTATCCGTCAGTGTGTATGGACTGTACTACACGAACATTATTATCAATTGTGAAGAAATCATATTTACTTGAACCTGCTGTTAGCTCACTGTGAATTAATAACATAACTGCTACCAGTGACGTGTATAAATTAAACTATACACTGCCAACATTAACTGAAGGGAACTGTATTCACTTTAATTCACTATCGGCATATGATAAATGAACAGCGCAGTTGTGACTAAGTAACGTGTGTAAATTAAACTACACAACGCTACCACCAACTGTGCAAACATTGTATTCAACGCTGTCACGGCGTCTTATTGTGTGAAATCATATTTACTTGAACCCGCTGTCAGCTCACTATGAGTCAGTAACATAACTGCTACCAGCAGAGTGTATAAATTAAACTATACACCATTAATTTCAACTGAATGAAACTGCTCCTAATTTAATGTGCTACCGGCATATGACAAACGAATAGCGCTGCTGTTATAAAACAGCGTGTGTAAATTAAACTACACAACGCTGTTACTAACTGTGCAAATACTGAATCCAATTGAATTTATTGCGAGCACACTATAAACCTAACAACGCAGCCATTACTCAGCGGTGTGGATAAATTAAATAACACAACATTGTTCTCTGATTGAAGCAGAAACGCATTTAAGTGAATTTATCACCTGCATGCTACTTAACCAACAAGTACAGACATTAGCCGGCGGCTTGTATGAATTAAACCATACAACGCTGCCATTCATAAAAGAAGAACTGTATCCATCTGAATTGGCTGAAGACATACTATAAAACACAGCCTTGTATCTTGCGATGCGTAGAAATTAACTGACGAAATTGTACTCACATAAATACTGAATAATATCACAATCCCAAATCTAACCAATAAAGGTACACAATACATTAAGGGATTAGTAGAAAATTATTCAATCAATAATTGGTGGTACAATATAGATGCTGGAAAAAGGTCATAAATCCCTACTCAATAATTAACAATCAAACAAAAATCGGAGCTACATGTGTTGATTAAGGTAAATTAAAGAATATTAACTTTATACATCAATACGGGTGAGAAATAAGATAAGACAGCGAAAATATATATAATTAAAAAACTGCCTACCTATGCTCTCCTATTCCTCCATTCCTCTGAGATTAATATAAAAGTTTACAAATATACTCATAGAGGAAGAACAAATGAGAGGAACCCTGATACAATTATAATCCATTAAAGAAACATTGTATCACACACATGATGTAATAAAGTATCTGAATCAAAAGAAAGGAAATTTCAACAGATATCTCTGAATAAGAATTAAATTAAAAGATTAAAAAGACACACTGATACCGATTTTAATTAATTTTTGTTTACTGCACCAATATTTCACAGAAAAAGCAGTTTTAAAACAGACCAATTAAAAGCTAAATTTTAAATAAACACTACAATTAAAATACCCTATCTTTTCTTCTGTGCGCCAAAAAAAGAAGACAATCTTTTCTCTTTTTCTCTTTTTTGTTCATAACCCATTGTCTTTGGCTGCACCCCCACAGAGATTACACATAAATTAAAGGATATTGTCTCGCTTGGGGCCTCATTGGGTGCTATAGCACCAACCAGTGCAGACTTTCCAACTCCCCTTTTCCCTTTTTTGACTATTACTGTTATCAACTGATTAATTTCAGTTTTCTATAGTCTAGCACGGTCAAATTGAAGAGGATCTTTTGATCCCAAACAATTATTATCATTATCACAGTACTACCTTTACTCCAAAAAAACCCGATTACCGCAAAATGGCAACATTCAACTTAACAAAGGACCTAGATGATAGACGTGAGAAACTCAATAATGGAATGGACCTATTGTATGGTGGAGGATCAGAAGTAAATGACCCCACTAGCAGAGATTGGTCAGAAGATCTCTTCTATCTGAAACAAATACAAATTAAACAGAGCAAAACATGGTGGAATAAGAACACATTTGACAATTACCTTAGAAACAATATCACACCTAGAGGATTACGACCTAGAGTTTTCCCAACATATGAGCTTGCAACAATGGAGTTAAAGCAAGAATGGGAGAACACCCTCACACAGTGCTCTAAGGAGCTTATCAAGATCTTGATAAAACACGATGAAATACTCCTGAAAGAATACACTCAGGAAATTTCGATATTGGCTGAAAGATTAAAAAAATTTGAAACCCTAGAAAAATTTCAATTAACTTATAATAAATACAAGAAAGAAGTAGAAGATTTCGAAGCTACAGTGATAGAAAGAAAGCGAAGAAAGCTACAAAGGGATAAAACGGATTTTGCTCAGAATACGGTATACAGATGGAGGACCTATACCCCCAAATATAGAAATGAGGCAGGAAACCAATACTCAACATCAGAGGCTGACTCCTCAGAAGGGGAAAACTCTCAGACTATGTTTAACAGCAACCGCAGGCCTTTTTTAGATATGACCCCGAGAAACACACGCATAAACCTGGAAGACATAAGACCAGGAGGGGGAAGGGGAACAAGAAGAAAACGAGAGAACAGAGACTGGCGGGAAGAACCCCGAGAGAGACGACAATACAGGAAATAGAGAGTGACAACCTAAAGATCATAAACCTATCAACAAAAATTCTAAATGATGATCAAATATCTCTTTTATCCAAAGGTCTCTCCTTTTCACCTGTCAGTAAACTCAACCGATTTGAATGCGAGAAGGACATTCAATTATTTGCACGAAAAATTCTTCTTAAAAAATTCTTCTGCACTCAAAAAAGGATTCAGGAACAAAATACCGACCCTACAAGCTTATTACAACTCTCAAACGAAGAGCTAGAAGCTCTAAAAATCTTGGAGGAACTGGAATCTGGTATTGAAGACACTAACCAGAGCCTACAACCCTTCGACAGTAGCAAAATAAAGAAAAAATCGAATTTCTTTCCAGAATTCAAAATATGTCCACCTGTAAAGGTGTATTTGGACTTGGTCTCCAAAGACATTGACAATCTTTTCAGCGAATCCGATCCACTTGAATCACATCATGATAATTTAACCCCTGGAGAAAGAAGAGCCCTAAAAGAAATCTCACAATGGGAGGATATAATTATCAAACCCTCTGACAAAGGGGGAAATGTCGTTTTGTGGCCGCGAAACATGTATATTGATGAAATAAAGAAACAGCTTGATGATCAGACATGCTACAGAAGCCTGACATTCAACCCCACCTCCAATTACTTACAACAGTACAACAACTTAATCAAAGAGGCATTTAACAACAACATCATCTCTAAGAAGGATCATGAGTATCTGCAAGTAGAAACAGTCATCATACCAACTCTCTATCTACTGCCGAAAATACACAAACATGAAAAAATACCTCCGGGAAGATCAATTGTTTCCGGAGTAGGATGCTTGACAGAAAAAGCAAGTACTTACATAGATCAACATCTACGACAATTTGTACTCTCGCTACCATCGTATGTGAGAGATACGATGGATGTACTAACAAAATTACAAGACATCTCTGTAGGCCCCAATACCTGGCTGGCAACCTACGATGTAGAAAGTCTCTATACAAGCATCCATCATACCAACGGCATAAAGGCAGTAGAATTTTTCTTAAGCATGAGCAGACAAAATGACTTTAATTCCTTTTTACTCAAATTACTGGAATTTGTTCTTACAAAGAACTATTTCACTTGCAATGGAAAGCACTACCTCCAGGTAAAGGGGACTGCGATGGGGACAGCTTGTGCCCCAACGTATGCAAACCTTTACCTGGGGTGGTGGGAAAGGGAAATCCTGTTCTCAGAGGATAATGACCAATATACCGACCATATGGTACTGTACCTAAGGTATATTGATGACATCCTGATAATCTGGGATGGAGAACAAAAATGCCTGGAGGAATTCATCAATAAACTCAATCATAACAAACTTGATCTAAAACTGTCAGGAAATATGAGTAAAAAAGAAATAAATTTCCTTGACTTAAAGATAAGGATTGAGGAAAATGGACAAATATCAACCGACAACTATCGGAAACCCACGGCCACTAACAGCATCTTACACGCGACCAGCTCTCATCTTCCAACAACAATTAGAGCAATCCCCAAAGGAGAAATCCTAAGGACAAAAAGAAATTGTTCCCAGAATGATAAATTCAAAATAAGGGAACAACAACTGTGTGAGAGACTATATCAGAGAGGATACAGTAAAAGAATAATCAAGACGGCTAAAAAAGATGTAAAACAACAACCACGAGAAGCTCTGTTAATACCTAAAGTCAAAATTCAGAAAGAAGAACCAGTTAGATTCATAGGAACATTCAATAACAAATGGCAGAAGATGAATCAAATATTACAGAAACATTGGCCAGTTCTCCAAACAGACACAGACCTTCAAGAAATCCTGCCAGATAAGGTCCAAACCAGCTGGAGAAGATCACGTAATCTCAAAGACACTCTGGTCCAGAGTCATCTCTCCAACTTAACCAAATCACCAATCACCAAGAAAGGATCATTCTGTTGCCGACAATGCAAGGCCTGCCCCTTCATGGTGCCAACAACACAATTCCACGACAAGTACAACAAAAAATGGAATATTAATGAATATATTGATTGCACCACTGAAGGAGTAATATATCATCTAACATGCCCTTGCAACAAAGTATACATCGGCAAAACTAAAAGGAAATTAAAAGTCAGAATACTGGAACATATAGGCAGCATCCGAAAAGCTAGACAAGATCAAAAAAACTTCAAGAACTTGACACCTATTGCCTCCCACTTTTTATACCAACACAATGGGAATCCCAATGGCCTGCGAGCATTTGGGATGAAACATCTGAAATTAAATATCAGAGGAGGCAATATAGACAAACAATTATTACAATTTGAGACTAAAATGATCTTCATGCTAGACAGCCTACACCCAAATGGGCTAAATGAAAATAACAGTTATGTACATTTTCTCTAAATACCATCAGAATCTCTATCTCACTCTAATAACTGTTCTAACCAGATCCACACACTTCTTCAAAAAGAACCAAGGGATATAAGAATTCCAAGAAATCAAATAATTATGAATTTAAACTCATATATACACAAATAAATTAATTTTGTGGGATCTCCCTCTCCCCATATATTAACACACACAATGTATAATAATCACACCTTGTCCCAAACCCACAAATAATATAAAAAACTTTTCCTTTTACAGATTAAAAAGGTCAAACTGACCAAAAAACTGCACATAACAACCCTTGTATTTTCACACAAGTTATCACTTTTTATTTTCATGATTGATATTTTCACACTTTTCTTTTCACTTTTTCCAATCCCTTACACACACACCAATTAGCACTATATGATCACTATTTAATACCAAGTATTACACCAACAATCATCTCTCACCAAATCACCCAATTAAAAACCAAAAAATAAAAAACATCCTCTTACATTTAAACACGCTGAATAATTCACCATAATAATTCACAATCACTTCCAGGAATCCCAGCCTCAAAAATCATTTTCTTTTATTTAGGACAAAATCCATAATCAGAAAAAATCTCAGACACAATATACACACTAAAACTGTGATATAATATAAACATCGCCTATATACATAATGCCCATATGATTATTGTCTATAAAATCACTGATAGGGTGACTAAGTCACATGACTTAGGATGCTGCGTCAAATCCAACGTCATCTCTTTACTCACCTACGGGATAATGAATAATCCCCACTCTCAAATACCTTGACAGGCTGAAAATGTCACGTGACATAAGATAGAGCAATTGATTGGTGACTCCTTTCTCTTTAAATATGCCCTGAGCGGGACGATCGGGTTCGCCTTGATAAAACTGCCTTTGTGAAACGCGCGTCGGCGTCTCGGGCAGTGTGTCTATAAAAAATGTCTAATTGATTTGTTTGTATGTCTATGAAATAAGGGAAGACCTAATATATAGATAACAGCATCTGCGCATCTAAGAACGTATATATACAATACTGTCTGTGTTATTAGGAAAAAAACACATGTGGCACGAGTGCGGGGTGTCAGCACGCTGAGAGTTACTATCTGACAGCGTTTTATAAGAACATAACGCCGCGAGCAATAGAGGATAACTGCGTCTATTTGTATCCCATTAATAAACCTGTTATATCATAAACAACGCAGTTACTACCCAGCGGCGCTCATAGAATTAATTACATAACGCTGTCACTAATCAAAGAAAAAACTGTACCCTCTTTGAACTTGCTATCAGCCAGCTATAAACTAACAGCATAGCTGATACCAGCAACGTGCATAACACTGTCATTAACTAAGGAAAATCATACTCGCTTTTTGCTAACAATACGCTACAAGCTATTAGCGCAGTTGTTATCAGCAACGTGCATAAATTAAACTATGCAGCATCACTACTAACTGAGTAACAGTTGCCTTTATTTAAATCTGTTGCCAACAGCAGGTTACAAAATCAGCGTCGCAGTTGCTACTAGCAATGCGCATTATTTGAACTATCCAACGCCGTTACTTGATTGAGAAAAAGTGGCCGTCACCTGATTATGTTGCTAGCACACCACTAAAGCAATACAGTGGGAGTGCAGTACTTACTCAGCGACGTGTGTAAATTAAATTACACAACGCTGTCACATATTAAAGCGTGCATAAATTAAACTATGCAGCATCACTACTGACTGAGTAACAGTTGCCTTTATTTAAATCTGTTGTCAACAGCAAGTTATAAAATCAGCGGCGCAGTTGCTACTAGCAACGCGCATTATTTGAATTATCCAACGCCGTTACTTTAAAAAGTGGCCGTCACCAGATTATGTTGCTAGCACACTAGTAAAGCAATATAGTGGGAGTGCAGTACTTACTCAGCGACGTGTGTAAATTAAACTACACAACGCTGTCACATATTAAAGCAAAACTGCATTTATGTGAATCTGCTGCTAGTCTGCTAGGAATCAATAACGCAGCCGATTATCCGTCAGTGTGTATGGACTGTACTACACGAACATTATTATCAATTGTGAAGAAATCATATTTACTTGAACCTGCTGTTAGCTCACTGTGAATTAATAACATAACTGCTACCAGTGACGTGTATAAATTAAACTATACACTGCCAACATTAACTGAAGGGAACTGTATTCACTTTAATTCACTATCGGCATATGATAAATGAACAGCGCAGTTGTGACTAAGTAACGTGTGTAAATTAAACTACACAACGCTACCACCAACTGTGCAAACATTGTATTCAACGCTGTCACGGCGTCTTATTGTGTGAAATCATATTTACTTGAACCCGCTGTCAGCTCACTATGAGTCAGTAACATAACTGCTACCAGCAGAGTGTATAAATTAAACTATACACCATTAATTTCAACTGAATGAAACTGCTCCTAATTTAATGTGCTACCGGCATATGACAAACGAATAGCGCTGCTGTTATAAAACAGCGTGTGTAAATTAAACTACACAACGCTGTTACTAACTGTGCAAATACTGAATCCAATTGAATTTATTGCGAGCACACTATAAACCTAACAACGCAGCCATTACTCAGCGGTGTGGATAAATTAAATCACACAACATTGTTCTCTGATTGAAGCAGAAACGCATTTAAGTGAATTTATCACCTGCATGCTACTTAACCAACAAGTACAGACATTAGCCGGCGGCTTGTATGAATTAAACCATACAACGCTGCCATTCATAAAAGAAGAACTGTATCCATCTGAATTGGCTGAAGACATACTATAAAACACAGCCTTGTATCTTGCGATGCGTAGAAATTAACTGACGAAATTGTACTCACATAAATACTGAATAATATCACAATCCCAAATCTAACCAATAAAGGTACACAATACATTAAGGGATTAGTAGAAAATTATTCAATCAATAATTGGTGGTACAATATAGATGCTGGAAAAAGGTCATAAATCCCTACTCAATAATTAACAATCAAACAAAAATCGGAGCTACATGTGTTGATTAAGGTAAATTAAAGAATATTAACTTTATACATCAATACGGGTGAGAAATAAGATAAGACAGCGAAAATATATATAATTAAAAAACTGCCTACCTATGCTCTCCTATTCCTCCATTCCTCTGAGATTAATATAAAAGTTTACAAATATACTCATAGAGGAAGAACAAATGAGAGGAACCCTGATACAATTATAATCCATTAAAGAAACATTGTATCACACACATGATGTAATAAAGTATCTGAATCAAAAGAAAGGAAATTTCAACAGATATCTCTGAATAAGAATTAAATTAAAAGATTAAAAAGACACACTGATACCGATTTTAATTAATTTTTGTTTACTGCACCAATATTTCACAGAAAAAGCAGTTTTAAAACAGACCAATTAAAAGCTAAATTTTAAATAAACACTACAATTAAAATACCCTATCTTTTCTTCTGTGCGCCAAAAAAAGAAGACAATCTTTTCTCTTTTTCTCTTTTTTGTTCATAACCCATTGTCTTTGGCTGCACCCCCACAGAGATTACACATAAATTAAAGGATATTGTCTCGCTTGGGGCCTCATTGGGTGCTATAGCACCAACCAGTGCAGACTTTCCAACTCCCCTTTTCCCTTTTTTGACTATTACCTGCCAAACCTCAAGTAATTTTTTAAAAAGCGGCCTCTTTGAAGTCAACTTTGGCACCTAGTATGCAAAAGAGAGGTCCTACAACGAAAGATGGCTGGCTGATAAAGAATAATGGTTTTTATCCCTGTAACAAGTGTAAAACCTGCCCGTATGCGAGTAAGGATAGATCTGTGTTCTGGAATTCAAACCATACCAAATCATGGAATATCAAAAGCCGTATGACCTGCCTCAGTACACATGTGATCTATATGTTGACATGTGGCTGTGGGATGAGTTATATTGGCAAAACAAAGAGGTTGCTGAAATTGAGAATTTTAGAACATATGAGAGGTATTAAAAATAAGAACTTAGCCCATAGTGTACCGAGGCATTTCTTTAATTGTTGCGCTTCCAGTCTGGAAAATTTTTCATTTAAAGCCCTTGAGCATATTGTATTGGATGAGAGGGGTGGAGACATTCTATCCAAATTAAGTAAAAGAGAGACATACTGGATCTACACTCTCAATACTCTTGCGCCAAATGGCTTAAATGAGGGTGTCGACATTATACCTTTTCTACACTAAGGCATCCGTGATCCGGTGCCCCATTGGTCCAGCGTTGTTGCATGAGGTGGCCATCCCTCGCTGCACCGTTAATGGGATACCTGATCTGTTTGCCGTTTGGAAGTAGTGTCGACACAACTTTTTCGTCTCTTTGTATTGTTTGTTTATTGACGGTATCTATTTAGTGATATCCGTTTCACTTCTTATCCTCTGGTCTTTACTCTAATTTGACTATAAGCACTTTAATTATGAATGTATTAAAATTCATTTCGTATATGGCACTTTAAGGTTGTGATACGATGTCAACCTGTTTGATAATCCATTGCTGTTTATATACACGTTCCCATATAAGTAATCGCTAACTTGTATGATTTTCCTTTTTGTTTCCTCATAGGAGATCTCAAAGTTGTTCTCAATGAAATTATATGTGTATATTTGATAAAAAAATATTTTTTTTTAGAATATATATCTTTGGAAAATGTATTTTTTAGAGATTTTTGGTGTGTTTTTTAGAAATATATATTTATATGTATACATCTTTTAGATTTATAGCTGTGTCAACAGCCATGTAGCTCCTGTACTTTTCTCCATTTAAATACTCTTAGCAACATCATTTCATTATTTATTATATGGTTTTTTAACGATTCCAGCTTGTAGTCTATGTATGCAGATACAATTAATGTCTCCGCTTTTAGGAGGTTTTTTACAAGTATTTACTTTTAAGATTGAGATTTATATGTATTCTTGAATATTGTATTATATGTATTAAAAGTTTGTAACTTCAGTTCGGGATAGACAGTTTTTCTCCCGAGTCTGAATATGTTAAACCATTTTATCTCTGTACTCTCCTGTGTTTGATTTATCACATATATTAGTGGTGAATAGCAGATTTGCATTAATTAAGGTTTTCAGCTGTAGATGTTTAATTATGAATGGACAGCGTATATAAACCCTGCTATACTTACCAATGGACACGCCTCCTGACGAAGTCATTGATGACGAAACGCGTTGGGGTGTGGCTTCTCTGACGTGCTGTGTCTGAGTCCCTTCGCCTTGATCGTGGAGAAGCTGCTGCCGTGGTTCTTTTCGGTTGATACGTCTGTGTTGCCGCCTGGACCTCGTGAGCTGTCCCACGCTGATTATTATTTTTAAAATGTATGTGAGCCTTACCTTTTGAGTAAAAAAGAACTGTTTATTACATGCTCATTTGTGCGCTCCTCTTCTTTCTGTTTATATATATATATATATATATATATATATATATATACACACATACATAATCACTGTATGCCCTATGTCCCGGAATCCCGGTTTGAATAAGGCAGGCGGCACTCCAACGGCATTAGATGAAAGAAATATGTTTTTTATTGCATTGCTGTTGTAGCCTACGTTTCAAGACCTAAGTGCTGTGTGATGTGCAGAACCCTTCTGCACATCACACAGCACTTTGGGCCTTATTCTGGTTGGTGCGTATATTTCCGAATACTTTCGGATGGCGTTTTTTAGCCGTCTGCGCATGCGTGGGGAACGCTATGCGCATGTGCCACGCATGATCTCCCTATTTGTACTCACTAATACCGTACAGAAATGTGCACCGCAATCACTCGGGAAATATGGGCGTATTATGGGCGTCATTCGGAAATACACAGGGGCGTACTTTCAAAGTGGGCTAAACTGGGCGAAAACATGGGCAGACACGGGGGAGTGCACTTATTTTGGTAGGCGTGCATTCGGAGAGCACGCCGAATGCACGCAAACAAAAAGGCAAGAAATATGCGGTGTCCATAAGCAAGTATTGCTTTGCGGGCACCACTCGTTCATGCGCTAGGCAATCGGAACGCCTAATCACTAAAACCAATGTCAGCTGAACACAATACAATCCACTCCTTTACTCATTACTCGTTAATTACACGCTTGTCAGTGCTTCAATTGGAACCATTGCAGCTTAAATGGTCCATCACTAAGCACACACATATATGCTGCACTTTTCACACACTTTTACACTGCAAATAATGAACACAACTTAATATTAATAATACAAATACACATGTCACTTCTACATGTATCAATTAAACCACACATTTGGGGGAAACAAAAAAACATTTATTACATGAACTTATAAAATAAAATAGAAACCGTCACAAATTAAAAGCTACCATTGTAGGAATAAAATTAAATAATATATCATAAATACATGTATTCTTAACATACATAGCCACAGCAGAATCATTAGGAACACATCAGGTGGCATCACAACAAAAGTATAGCACCAACACTTCAAGTACAGCACACAGTAATGGTAGCCGGAAGAGGGCAACAGGGGAACCAAACATGACATTCGAAACGAGGGCAAATGTGGGTACCCTCTGCACGGAATTGGACACAGGATGCTGACACACACAGCTCAATGAAAGATTTGGGAAGACATAAGGGTGGAGATTAATGCGGACACAAGTTCATCTGCGGGCACGTTTGCCCCTGGCAGGCTCCTTGCCACGTACAGTAGCTCTTCGGCCATGGCCACGGTCAGATGATGGCCCAGGTGGAGCAGATGCTGGTGAGGGGGGGGGATGCTGTTCCCCCTCTGGCAGCAGGGAGTGCTGATGGTGGGAATGCACCAGAAACGGATGACATTAGGACCCTATTGCTGGCAACTAGCTCCACCATAAGCTCATTACGGTGGAGGAGGAGGTCATTTTGCCGCAGGGCTTGATCAGCCAGCACCTGCAGGCTAGCAGCAATTGATTGCTGGGTGGCAGCCATAGCCTGCAGGCTCCCAGCGATACTCTGGTGGCTGCTGACCAAACCCTGCAAGACCTCCTCAGTCCTACGCACCCGCTCTGATGCCGACTCTCCCTGCTGCTGAATATGGGAAAGCTCCTGCACCCACCTGGCCAATTCAGCCTCGGTCAGTGGCTGCTGCACGGGCCTGGCACTGGTGGCAGGTTGCACAGACTCCTCAACCTCAAGAGATTCTGGCCCAAGTGGTGGGGATGCTGGTGAAAGAGAACATTCCAATTACAACACATTCCATGCAAATTTAGGACCAGCTACTTATGGCATGGCAAATAATTACCTTCAAGCAAAGAAGTCATGACTTCCGCTGGGGACTTCCATGGTGCTCACCCCCCGGACCTCCTCGACTGCAATGCAGCACTCTGCCATCTCTTCCAGGGGGGTGAGCTGCAGCTTTGATGGCATGGGGCCAGCCCCAGAGGTGTGGCTGTGTTCCCACCGCTGGGTCAATTTCTTCTTGAGGTTGGTTTTGAAGTCGTGCCACCTGCAATCAAAGTTTACATATTAATACATGTCACTCCTCATGTTTGCTGTAGCACCCATTGCAATCTGCAACAGATTACAACATGTGCCTCATGACACCAAACTTACATTATATTAAATTTGAAACCCAACCCTTAGAAGATACACTCACACTCACCCTACAATAACTATCAATTAAATGACATGGCAAACATGTCTGTGCCTCCAAGCAACGTGACCGGCCATTGACCAACTCCATCTAACATCTAATGTAAACATGACTGGTCTTGTACTGCTCAAATGTAACACACATGAACTTGCCTCTTCTTAACGTGCTCCGCCTCACGAACTTGTGGAGCCACCGCATTAATCTCCGCCGTTATGTCCTCCCAGATCTTCCATCTCCTTGTGTGTGTCAACCTGTCCTGTGGACACTCGATCCAATCCTGTGCGCGGGGCACCAGGATGGCAAGCTCCTGCGCTTCGAATGCCATGTTTCTGCTGCTTGGTTCCTCTGTTGCCCTATTTTGGCCACGCCCACGGCCACTGGCACCGCCACGGCCACGGCCACTGCCACGGTCACCTGTCGCTGTACTCGAAGTGCTGGCCAGGCTACTCTGTTGGGAAGCCACCTGCTGTGTTCCCAATGATTCTGCTGAGGCTGAAGATGGGCCAGCTGCCGATTGGCCTGATGTAGATGGCCCATCTGGCAGCTGTTCTCCCAATGGCTGGTCTGGGTTGAGGGGGACATAGCTGGTGCTGGAGTCCTTGTGGCCAAACAGGTCCTGCAACACCTGGTCTTCCGCAGAATCTGAGCCAGCCATGTTTGCAACAACATTGCATTTTTTTAACACACCTTTATATCCTATTTCAGTAATTGGCGTACATCAGCGACACCCTGCGTTCCGTACGGCAGCGTTCCGTATGGCAGCGTAGACCGTGCGGCGCATAGGCGACGCCCCTAGCTGCGGAAAAAAATAAAATAAAACCTGGCAAACTTAGTAAGTCTGATTTAGTAGGTAATTGCAGATTTGTACTCCAATGACCAAATAAAACTGAGGTCAGACATGAAATGTATATGTGAATGTACATCTGTACTGAGCACTTGTTTGGTATGTAGTACAAATGACACTAACCATTCCATATGTAAATCCAGTCCACCACTTAGGCAATAGTAATCAGTGCTAGCATCCAAATCACATGTGAAAGGTCTCCAAATTCAGCCTTGATGCTAGCTACTTTTCATTCCACATCTCTAGTGTGGCCCAGTAGAAGGTAAGTGTACACATGGCACCATGGCCTAATATTGGGAAAAGGTCTGGCACTATTTGCTATGTTTCTGCTGTATAGCTTTCACTATAATAAAGCTGTTTAGTACCTTGTAGAGTTAGGTGTAACTGGCTAGTGATGCAGACTATTTCACCTGTTGCTTTAACCCATGTTTGGTGAATGTAATAGATTATATATAATGGGTTCCCAACTTATTTTACACTGTCTGTTTAGGAGATAGTAAGTAATGGCATGGTCTGCTCAACTATGCAAAGGTACAGCAAGTGTGGGTTTGCGATGCAATGGGTTAGCCGTCTGGGTACTCTTTACCTAGCACGGCGCCCGCGATTACAATCGCGGGCGTCGGGGGTAAAAAATCGCGGGCATCGCGGGCATCGCGGGTAAATCAAAAACGGGTGCGACGCGATGCCCGCGATGCCCGCGATTTTCCCATAGGGATCAATGTTAAAAGTCAGATTGGTCGCGATTTTAGCGTTAATTGGCTCAATGCCCGCGATTTTTACATAGGAATCAATGTTAAATGGGCCACAGAGCCCTAATAGTCCCCCTGAAGTGTGAAATGGCCCCCACAATTTTTAACGCCACCCCACGATCAACGTGAACCCGAAGCGTGGCGAGCGTAGCGAGCCCGCGAGGGGCGGCGGTACGCGTCCTCCGACCTTTTCATACCCCCACGTCGGCGTGGAGTTGAGAATAGAATAGTGTGGCGAGCGCAGCGAGCCACCGAGCCCGAAGCGTGGCGAGCGCAGCGAGCCCCGCGAGGGGACGCGGATACCTTCACAGTTATACGCGTCCCCTCACGGGCTTCACAGGTGTCCGTGGCGACGCGGACACCTGTGAAGCCCGCGAGGGGACGCGTTTACCTGTGAAGGTATCCGCGTCCCCTCGCGGGGCTCGCTGCGCTCGCCACGCTTCGGGCTCGGTGGCTCGCTGCGCTCGCCACACTATTCTATTCTCAACTCCACGCCGACGTGGATAGTGGGGGTATGAAAAGGTCGGAGGACGCGTACCGCCGCCCCTCGCGGGCTCGCTGCGCTCGCCACGCTTCGGGTTCACGTTGATCGTGGGGTGGCGTTAAAAATTGTGGGGGCCAATTCACACTTCAGGGGGACTATTAGGGCTCTGTGGCCCATTTAACATTGATTCCTATGTAAAAATCGCGGGCATTGAGCCAATTAACGCTAAAATCGCGACCAATCTGACTTTTAACATTGATCCCTATGGGAAAATCGCGGGCATCGCGGGCATCGCATCGCACCCGTTTTTTAGTGCATGCGATGGTCGCGATGGTCGCGATGGGCGCCGTGCTAGGTAAAGAGTACCGCCGTCTGTTGTGGCGCATACACACTGTCACTGTCAAAATGAACAATAAAGTTAATACCAAATATCACTCTGATCAACCAATGACAGGACATGATTGCTTGAATTGTGCCATTGCTAAGATGGCGGCCTATGGCAGAGCAGCACCTTTCTCGCCAGCGGAGCTGAGGACACTGGTCTCCGTTATGGAGACCAGGCTGGGGTGGGCGGGCACATTTATTACTAACCGCCAGAAGCAGAATGCGCATGCGGTGGCCCGACGGCGCATATACGCACGCACACAGGTGCGGAGGACCATCGCTCAGCTGGAGCGGCGATGGTCAGACCTGAGGCGTCGGCAGCCGGATTTGCTCCAGCAAATCAGGGCCAGGATTGCGCGATGTGAGTGTTTACACATTAAATGGCCATTTGTACATGATTGCTTACATGACCTTATTTAAGCCAATAAGGTAACCAGCCTGATCATGAGTTAAACATGGCATACACTATATGTGTGCTACTTCCTGTTTGACACCCTGTAATGGTGATAAAATATGTAATTGTGTAGGATTATTGTTTGTGATGCTTACAATGGCCCAAATGTCACATCATAACTGCCATGTTACAGGCTGTGTTTTATAAAAGCCAGTAAGGAGCTGATTGGCTGTACATTTATCTCTACTTATAACCTTTGGATTTATTGCTTGTTAAGGCTTAATTCATATGTCCAAATGACCCCTAATTTGAATTATTTTTTTCTCAAACACAGCACGTGATCGAGCAAGACAGGCCCGGGAGGAGGCAGAGGCGGCCCAGGCCCAGGAGGAGGGCACTGATGGGATGGCCGAGGACCTAGTGGCAGAGGAAGGGGAGCAAGTGGAGGAGGAGGTGGTGCCACTAGAAGAGGAGGAGGTGGTGGCAGCCGAGGAAGAGGTGGTGGCAGCCGAGGAGGAGGTGGTGGCATCCGAGGAGGAGGTGGTGGCAGCCGAGGAGGGCCAGGAAGAGGAGGAGGATGAGGAGGCCTGTGAGGTTGTGCAGGCGGGCGAAAGTGGTATGTATACATAAAGAATCATTATTCCTTTTGTCATCTACGATTTGCTATGTAGCACTGGTGATTCAATTGTGTTTGAAAATACTATAAAGTCAAACAAACTGGGTAGCAACAGACACACTTTGGGGTTAGATAGGGTGGCCAAACCATCCCTTTCATCCTGGACACATATTAATGACACAGGTTGTGAGGATGGCTTTCAGGTCGATTTTAAGTGCCACTGAACCTGTGTAGTTAATCTGTATCCTGGAAGAAAGGGATGACTTGCTCATGTAAGGGTTACATGTCCCTGCTGCAAGCATACAATCTGTAGCCTCATATAGGTGAGTAGAGTTTACTGGTGATTGATCTTTCTAAACTAGATTAAGTATGACATAAATGGAGTATGGACAGGCGTGGCTTAGAATGGAGTAACAAGTGGTCAGTGCCCCTGGGCCCTCCTCTAGCTAACCACCCCCTGCGGTCTGCATGTATGTTTGGCACCATAATTGTGTGTTGATTTGGGCTTAGTAATGATTTTGTGCATGGGAGTGGGTTAGTGCTGCAGCTTCACCTAACTGGCATTATGACAATGATTTATGGAGCAGACCATCAGCAGGCAAGCCATGCTTGATTGCACAAATGTACTGAGCATTCCTGAGAGTTGACTAAGTCCCATGCCACGCTCCATCAGAGAACAGACACTGAGCGCTTTTTGATGAGTTGTTATTGGTGGAGCTCATGACATGCTTCTCAGAGCTTAGTCATGGGTGGGTTTGGATTCAGAAGGAGCACTATGACTGTGAGGTATTCTACAGAGTAAAGGGTAGAGGGGAAAAAACAGGCTTTCCATGTAGTATGTATGCATGTATGTATAGCTGTATGTGTCATATATATAGTTATATATGTGTCTATATACATATATACATATATATATATATATATATATATATATATATATATATATATATATATATATATATACACACACCTGTCACCTTGCATGTTTTAAATTAAGGTATGACTATGTTAAATGTATGCATGAATATCATTAGTAATTTGACCCTTTTTAATATGTCCACAGATGAGCCAGCCCAAGCAGAAGAGGGTCTACGTGGGGCCCTCTTAAGAATAAGGGAGCACATGCGCCTGGTCATGGCCGAGTTGGACCAGCTGCTCGATGTAGCTGTATAATTATTATTATTTTTTTTACATTAAAAATTAGTTAATTTAATAAATAGTTTATTACAGTTCGAAGTTGTCTGTGTGTTTTGTTTACATGGAACAGTATATGTGTAACTTGTTTATACTCTTTTAAATTAGCAAAATGTACATACTGTATATAGATGTATGTTATGTTCACATGATGTAAGGGTTAATGTGTGTAATAAATGTAGTAGTAATGTGTTACAGTATGTATTAGGATTACATTGATTCCAATAGAAAACAATCCCTTTTTAATGAGGTTGCCTAATTGCATAAGTGGGCCATGTGATCGATTTCTGTGTTCAGATAAATAGTGTGGAATTGTGCGTAAATACACTGCATCGGTGCGTCTGGCCAGGTTGCCGTCCGTTCTGACGCGGTAAGACCGTGCATACGCTGTAAGACCGTGCAGAATCTGTGCGTGTCCACCGCACACGCAAGGTTTATATGTCGTCCGTAAACACGCCCTGTTCTTAAAGAGTGAGTCCGTCCGAATGCGGATGACTGGTGGGCGTTTGTACGGACGATGTCCGCACAGCGTGGCGTGCGGACCGCTCCGTAAGAATTCGGGAATGTACACATCGATCAGAATAAGGGCCTTTATTCTTTTGATATTGCACACCCTGACGAAAAGACTTAGGTCTTGAAACGTAGGCTACAACAGCAATGCAATAAAAAACTTATTTCTTTCATCTAATGCCGTTGGAGTGCCGCCTGCCTTATTCAAACCGGGTCTCCGGGACATAGGGCATGCAGTGATTATTCATTTAAGGAAGGCACCGCGGGACATCAAGAGAGGGAGTGGCAGGAGTGCCGAACTACCCCTGGTATATATATATACATATATATATATATGTATATATATATGTGTGTGTATATACGTATGTATGTACGTACAGATGTAGCCAGCCTCCCTCTTGCTGGCGAATCGCCAGATTGTCTCCGCTGGCGATATGCCTGCGGTGAGGCGCTCCATCTGACTGAGATGCGCGTGCGTCTCACACGCACGCGCGTCTCAATTTCCGGGCGGCAGGGCGATGGGAACCTTGTCCGTCTCCGCTTCAGGGAGACGGACAGGATTAGGTGGGAGAGCGGGGACGCGGTGGGGACCCCGGGTGACCGCCGGCGGGGACCACGGGGAAGCACCATCGGAAGGGGACGCGCGCGCATCTCGGGGACGCGAGCGCATCTCGTGCACATGCGTCCCCTTTCGCAGATCAGATGGCGGCTGGCGATTCTTTGGTTAAAAGAAGGGTTTTACCGGGGCAGTTAAACTGGTAACACAGGTCGAGCAACCCGGGTACCGTTTGCACTATAGGGCAGAGGCAGCATTAGCTCCAAGCGCTGCCCCCCCCCCCCCCCCCCTGTGTGATGTAAATGAGACAGCTTATTGCCTGGACGGACCTGTGTTCAATCCTAGGTGCGACATGGCATTTGCTATGTGGAAGGGGTATAATAGACTGATGTGAGAGTAGTAAACTGCAGCTTTATCATCATTCCTCATGTACAAGTACTCGGCCAGATTGCAATACCCCCTAACCCTCACCTTAATGCCCCCCCTAAGCATTGGCAGTCCAGGTTTATACATAGTGATCTATATAAACACCACACAGTTTTCCTCGTTTTCCATTCGCAACAATACCCGATAATTCCCACAATGTAACAAATGAGGCTCCGTATAAGAGTGGTCTCACACACTACACACTAGAAGATATTGTTATCAATATCACTCAGAAATCCAGTGTGTATGCTTAAAATCATTAACAATGCGTGCCCACGCGCATCATTAACAAGCATCACTATCTTACGGACTTTCACTTCCCCCTCCCCGGCTCCTGTCACTTCGTAATAGTGCTAATATGGTCACCACTGGACGTGGGAATTACACGTAATTAGTGCTACTACTGTCAGCAACTGGTGTGGGCGTTACGTGTAATTAGTGCTACTACTGTCAGCAACTGGCGTGGGTGTTACGTGTAATTAGCGCTACTACTGTCAGCAACTGGTGTGGGAATTACACGTAATTAGTGCTACTACTGTCAGCAACTGGTGTGGGCGTTACGTGTAATTAGTGCTACTACTGTCAGCAACTGGTGTGGAAATTACGCCTAATTAGTGCTACTACTGTCAGCAACTAGCGTGGGAATTACGCGTAATTAGTGCTACTACTGTCAGCAACTAGCGTGGGCATTACGTGTAATTAGTTCTACTACTGTCAGCAGCTGGTGTGGGCATTACGCGTAATTAGTACTACTACTGTCAGCAACTGGTGTGGGAATTACACGTAATTAGTGCTACTACTGTCAGCAACTGGTGTGGGAATTACACGTAATTAGTACTACTACTGTCAGCAACTGGTGTGGGAAATACACGTAATTAGTGCTACTACTGTCAGCAACTGGTGTGGGCATTATGCGTAATTAGTACTACTACTGTCAGCAACTGGTGTGGGAATTACGCGTAATTAGTGCTACTACTACTCTCAGCAACTAGCGTGGGCATTACGTGTAATTAGTGCTACTACTGTCAGCAGCTGGTGTGGGCATTACGCGTAATTAGTACTACTACTGTCAGCAACTGGTGTGGGAATTACACGTAATTAGTGCTACTACTGTCAGCAACTGGTGTGGGAATTACATGTAATTAGTGCTACTACTGTCAGCAACTGGTGTGGGAATTACACGTGATTAGTGCTACTACTGTCAGCAACTGGTGTGGGAATTACGTGTAATAATGCTACTACTGTCAGCAGCTGGTGTGGGCATTATGCGTAATTAGTACTACTACTGTCAGCAACTGGTGTGGGAATTACGCGTAATTAGTGCTACTACTGTCAGCAACTAGCGTGGGCATTACATGTAATTAGTGCTACTACTGTCAGCAGCTGGTGTGGGCATTACACGTAATTAGTACTACTACTGTCAGCAACTGGTGTGGGAATTACACGTAATTAGTGCTACTACTGTCAGCAACTGGTGTGGGAATTACACGTAATTAGTGCTACTACTGTCAGCAACTGGTGTGGGAATTACACGTGATTAGTGCTACTACTGTCAGCAACTGGTGTGGGAATTACACGTAATTAGTGCTACTACTGTCAGCAACTGGTGTGGGCGTTATGTGTAATTAGTGCTACTACTGTCAGCAATTGGTGTGGGAATTATGTGTAATTAGTACTACTGTCAGCAACTGGTGTGGGAATTACACGTAATTAGTGCTACTACTGTCAGCAGCTGGTGTGGGCATTACGCGTAATTAGTACTACTACTGTCAGCAACTGGTGTGGGAATTACACGTAATTAGTGCTACTACTGTCAGCAACTGGTGTGGGCGTTATGTGTAATTAGTGCTACTACTGTCAGCAATTGGTGTGGGAATTATGTGTAATTAGTACTACTGTCAGCAACTGGTGTGGGAATTACACGTAATTAGTGCTACTACTGTCAGCAGCTGGTGTGGGCATTACGCGTAATTAGTACTACTTCTGTCAGCAACTGGTGTGGGCATTACACGTAATTAGTGCTACTACTGTCAGCAACTGGTGTGGGAATTACACGTAATTAGTGCTACTACTGTCAGCAACTGGTGTGGGAATTACAAGTAATTAATGCTACTACTGTCAGCAACTAGCGTGGGCATTACGTGTAATTAGTGCTACTACTGTCAGCAACTGGTGTGGGAATTACGCGTAATTAGTGTTACTACTGTCAGCAACTGGTGTGGGCATTACGCGTAATTAGTACTACTACTGTCAGCAACTGGTGTGGGAATTACACGTAATTAATGCTACTACTGTCAGCAACTAGCGTGGGCATTACGTGTAATTAGTGCTACTACTGTCAGCAACTCGTGTGGGAATTACGCGTAATTAGTGTTACTACTGTCAGCAACTGGTGTGGGCGTTACATGTAATTAGTGCTACTACTGTCAGCAACTGGTGTGGGCATTACACGTAATTAGTGCTACTACTGTCAGCAACTGGTGTGGGAATTACACGTAATTAGTGCTACTACTGTCAGCAACTGGTGTGGGAATTACACGTAATTAGTGCTACTACTGTCAGCAACTGGTGTGGGCGTTACGTGTAATAAGCGCTACTACTGTCAGCAACTGGTGTGGGAATTACACGTGATTAGTGCTACTACTGTCAGCAACTGGTGTGGGCGTTACATGTAATTAGTGCTACTACTGTCAGCAACTGGTGTGGGCATTACACGTAATTAGTGCTACTACTGTCAGCAACTGGTGTGGGAATTACACGTAATTAGTGCTACTACTGTCAGCAACTGGTGTGGGAATTACACGTAATTAGTGCTACTACTGTCAGCAACTGGTGTGGGCGTTATGTGTAATTAGTGCTACTACTGTCAGCAATTGGTGTGGGAATTACGTGTAATTAGTACTACTGTCAGCAACTGGTGTGGGAATTACACGTAATTAGTGCTACTACTGTCAGCAGCTGGCATGGGCATTACATGTAATTAGTGCTACTACTGTCAGCAACTGGTGTGGGCATTACGCGTAATTAGTGCTACTACTGTCAGCAACTGGTGTGGGAATTACGCGTAATTAGTGCTACTACTGTCAGCAACTGGTGTGGGAATTACACGTAATTAGTGCTACTACTGTCAGCAACTGGTGTGGGCATTACGCGTAATTAGTGCTACTACTGTCAGCAACTGGTGTGGGCATTACGCGTAATTAGTGCTACTACTGTCAGCAACTGGTGTGGGAATTACACGTAATTAGTGCTACTACTGTCAGCAACTGGTGTGGGAATTACACGTAATTAGTGCTACTACTGTTAGCAACTGGTGTGGGCGTTATGTGTAATTAGTGCTACTACTGTCAGCAACTGGTGTGGGAATTACACGTAATTAGTGCTACTACTGTCAGCAGCTGGTGTGGGCATTACGCGTAATTAGTGCTACTACTGTCAGCAACTGGTGTGGGAATTACACGTGATTAGTGCTACTACTGTCAGCAACTGGTGTGGGCGTTACATGTAATTAGTGCTACTACTGTCAGCAACTGGTGTGGGAATTACACGTAATTAGTGCTACTACTGTCAGCAACTGTTGTGTTAATTACACGTAATTAGTGCTACTACTGTCAGCAACTGGTGTGGGCGTTATGTGTAATTAGTGCTACTACTGTCAGCAATTGGTGTGGGAATTACGTGTAATTAGTACTACTGTCAGCAACTGGTGTGGGAATTACACGTAATTAGTGCTACTACTGTCAGCAGCTGGCATGGGCATTACATGTAATTAGTGCTACTACTGTCAGCAACTGGTGTGGGCATTACGCGTAATTAGTGCTACTACTGTCAGCAACTGGTGTGGGAATTACACGTGATGAGTGCTACTACTGTCAGCAACTGGCATGGGCGTTACATGTAATTAGTGCTACTACTGTCAGCAACTGGTGTGGGCATTACGCGTAATTAGTGCTATTACTGTCAGCAATTGGTGTGGGAATTACGTTTAATTAGTACTACTGTCAGCAACTGGTGTGGGAATTAGACGTAATTAGTGCTACTACTGTCAGCAGCTGGCATGGGCGTTACATGTAATTAGTGCTACTACTGTCAGCAACTGGTGTGGGCATTACGCGTAATTAGTGCTACTTCTGTCAGCAACTGGTGTGGGCGTTATGTGTAATTAGTGCTACTACTGTCAGCAACTGGTGTGGGAATTACACGTAATTAGTGCTACTACTGTCAGCAACTGGTGTGGGCGTTATGTGTAATTAGTGCTACTACTGTCAGCAATTGGTGTGGGAATTACGTGTAATTAGTACTACTGTCAGCAACTGGTGTGGGAATTACACTTAATTAGTGCTACTACTGTCAGCAGCTGGCATGGGCATTACATGTAATTAGTGCTACTACTGTCAGCAACTGGTGTGGGCATTACGCGTAATTAGTGCTACTACTGTCAGCAACTGGTGTGGGAATTATGCGTAATTAGTGCTACTACTGTCAGCAACTGGTGTGGGAATTACACGTAATTAGTGCTACTACTGTCAGCAACTGGTGTGGGCATTACGCGTAATTAGTGCTACTACTGTCAGCAACTGGTGTGGGCATTACGCGTAATGAGTGCTACTACTGTCAGCAACTGGTGTGGGAATTACATGTAATTAGTGCTACTACTGTCAGCAACTGGTGTGGGAATTACACGTAATTAGTGCTACTACTGTTAGCAACTGGTGTGGGCGTTATGTGTAATTAGTGCTACTACTGTCAGCAATTGGTGTGGGAATTACGTGTAATTAGTACTACTGTCAGCAACTGGTGTGGGAATTACACGTAATTAGTGCTACTACTGTCAGCAGCTGGTGTGGGCATTACGCGTAATTAGTGCTACTACTGTCAGCAACTGGTGTGGGAATTACACGTGATTAGTGCTACTACTGTCAGCAACTGGTGTGGGCGTTACATGTAATTAGTGCTTCTACTGTCAGCAATTGGTGTGGGAATTACGTTTAATTAGTACTACTGTCAGCATCTGGTGTGGGAATTACACGTAATTAGTGCTACTACTGTCAGCAGCTGGCATGGGCATTACATGTAATTAGTGCTACTACTGTCAGCAACTGGTGTGGGCATTACGCGTAATTAGTGCTACTACTGTCAGCAACTGGTGTGGGAATTACACGTGATGAGTGCTACTACTGTCAGCAACTGGCATGGGCGTTACATGTAATTAGTGCTACTACTGTCAGCAACTGGTGTGGGCATTACGCGTAATTAGTGCTATTACTGTCAGCAATTGGTGTGGGAATTACGTTTAATTAGTACTACTGTCAGCAACTGGTGTGGGAATTAGACGTAATTAGTGCTACTACTGTCAGCAGCTGGCATGGGCGTTACATGTAATTAGTGCTACTACTGTCAGCAACTGGTGTGGGCATTACGCGTAATTAGTGCTACTTCTGTCAGCAACTGGTGTGGGCGTTATGTGTAATTAGTGCTACTACTGTCAGCAACTGGTGTGGGAATTACACGTAATTAGTGCTACTACTGTCAGCAACTGGTGTGGGCGTTATGTGTAATTAGTGCTACTACTGTCAGCAATTGGTGTGGGAATTACGTGTAATTAGTACTACTGTCAGCAACTGGTGTGGGAATTACACGTAATTAGTGCTACTACTGTCAGCAGCTGGCATGGGCATTACATGTAATTAGTGCTACTACTGTCAGCAACTGGTGTGGGCATTACGCGTAATTAGTGCTACTACTGTCAGCAACTGGTGTGGGAATTATGCGTAATTAGTGCTACTACTGTCAGCAACTGGTGTGGGAATTACACGTAATTAGTGCTACTACTGTCAGCAACTGGTGTGGGCATTACGCGTAATTAGTGCTACTTCTGTCAGCAACTGGTGTGGGCGTTATGTGTAATTAGTGCTACTACTGTCAGCAACTGGCATGGGCGTTACGTGTATTTAGTGCTACTACGGTCAGCAACTGGCGTGGGCATTACGCGTAATGAGTGCTACTACTGTCAGCAACTGGTGTGGGAATTACATGTAATTAGTGCTACTACTGTCAGCAACTGGTGTGGGAATTACACGTAATTAGTGCTACTACTGTTAGCAACTGGTGTGGGCGTTATGTGTAATTAGTGCTACTACTGTCAGCAATTGGTGTGGGAATTACGTGTAATTAGTACTACTGTCAGCAACTGGTGTGGGAATTACACGTAATTAGTGCTACTACTGTCAGCAACTGGTGTGGGAATTACACGTGATTAGTGCTACTACTGTCAGCAACTGGTGTGGGCGTTACATGTAATTAGTGCTTCTACTGTCAGCAATTGGTGTGGGAATTACGTTTAATTAGTACTACTGTCAGCAACTGGTGTGGGAATTACACGTAATTAGTGCTACTACTGTCAGCAGTTGGCATGGGCATTACATGTAATTAGTGCTACTACTGTCAGCAACTGGTGTGGGCATTACGCGTGATTAGTGCTACTACTGTCAGCAACTGGCATGGGCGTTACATGTAATAAGTGCTACTACTGTCAGCAACTGGTGTGGGAATTACACGTAATTAGTGCTACTACTGTCAGCAACTGGTGTGGGAATTACACGTAATTAGTGCTACTACTGTTAGCAACTGGTGTGGGCGTTATGTGTAATTAGTGCTACTACTGTCAGCAATTGGTGTGGGAATTACGTGTAATTAGTACTACTGTCAGCAACTGGTGTGGGAATTACACGTAATTAGTGCTACTACTGTAAGCAGCTGGTGTGGGCATTACGCGTAATTAGTGCTACTACTGTCAGCAACTGGTGTGGGAATTACACGTGATTAGTGCTACTACTGTCAGCAACTGGTGTGGGCGTTACATGTAATTAGTGCTTCTACTGTCAGCAATTGGTGTGGGAATTACGTTTAATTAGTACTACTGTCAGCAACTGGTGTGGGAATTACACGTAATTAGTGCTACTACTGTCAGCAGCTGGCATGGGCATTACATGTAATTAGTGATACTACTGTCAGCAACTGGTGTGGGCATTACGCGTAATTAGTGCTACTACTGTCAGCAACTGGTCTGTGAATTACACGTGATTAGTGCTACTACTGTCAGCAACTGGCATGGGCGTTACATGTAATAAGTGCTACTACTGTCAGCAACTGGTGTGGGCATTACGCGTAATTAGTGCTACTACTGTCAGCAACTGGTGTGGGAATTACACGTGATTAGTGCTACTACTGTCAGCAACTGGCATGGGCGTTACGTGTAATTAGTGCTACTACTGTCAGCAACTGGTGTGGGAATTACATGTAATTAGTGCTACTACTGTCAGCAACTGGTGTGGGAATTACACGTAATTAGTGCTACTACTGTCAGCAACTGCTGTGGGCTTTACGTGTAATTAGTGCTACTACTGTCAGCAACTGGTGTGGGCTTTATGTGTAATTAGTGCTACTACTGTCAGCAACTGCTGTGGGCTTTACATGTAATTAGTGCTACTATTGCCAGCAACTAGCGTGGGCATTACGTGTAATTAGTGCTACTACTGTCAGCAACTAGCGTGGGCATTACGCGTAATTAGTGCTACTACTGTCAGCAACTGGTGTAGGCTTTACATGTAATTAGTGCTACTACGGTCAGCAACTGGTGTGGGCTTTACGTGTAATTAGTGCTACTACTGTCAGCAACTGGTGTAGGCTTTACATGTAATTAGTGCTACTACTGCCAGCAAATAGCGTGGGCATTACGTGTAATTAGTGCTACTACTGTCAGCAACTAGCGTGGGCATTACGCGTAATTAGTGCTACTACTGTCAGCAACTGATGTGGGCTTTACATGTAATTAGTGCTACTATTGCCAGCAACTAGCGTGGGCATTATGTGTAATTAGTGCTACTACTGTCAGCAACTAGCGTGGGCATTACGCGTAATTAGTGCTACTACTGTCAGCAACTGGTTTGGGCTTTACATGTAATTAGTGCTACTACTGTCAGCAACTGATGTGGGCTTTACATGTAATTAGTGCTACTATTGCCAGCAACTAGCGTGGGCATTACGTGTAATTAGTGCTACTACTGTCAGCAACTAGCGTGGGCATTACGCGTAATTAGTGCTACTACTGTCAGCAACTGGTTTGGGCTTTACATGTAATTAGTGCTACTACTGTCAGCAACTGGTGTGGGCTTTACGTGTAATTACTGCGACTACTGTCAGCAACTGGTGTGGGCTTTACATGTAATTAGTGCTACTACTGACAGCAACTAGCGTGGGCATTACGTGTAATTAGTGCTACTACTGTCAGCAACTAGCGTGGGCATTACGCGTAATTAGTGCTACTACAGTCAGCAACTCGTTCTGGCAATACGCGTAATTAGTGCTACTACTGTCAGCAACTGGTTTGGGCATTACACGTGATTAGTGCTAGTACTGTCAGCAACTGGAATGGGCGTTACGTGTAATTAGCACTACTACTGTCAGCAACTGGCATGGGTGTTACGTGTAATTAGCACTACTACTGTCAGCAACTGGCCTGGTCGTTACATGTAATTAGCGCTACTACTGTCAGCAACTGGCATGGGTGTTACGTGTAATTAGCGCTACTACTGTCAGCAACTGGCCTGGTCGTTACGTCTAATTAGCGCTACTACTGTCGGCAACTGATGTGGGCGTTACGTGTAATTAGTGCTACTACTGTCAGCAACTGGCATGGACGTTACGTCTAATTAGCGCTACTACTGTCGGCAACTGATGTGGGCGTTACGTGTAATTAGTGCTACTACTGTCAGCAACTGGCATGGACGTTACGTCTAATTAGCGCTACTACTGTCGGCAACTGATGTGGGCGTTACGTGTAATTAGTGCTACTACTGTCAGCAACTGGCATGGGTGTTACGTGTAATTAGCGCTACTACTGTCAGCAACTGGCCTGGTCGTTACGTCTAATTAGCGCTACTACTGTCAGCAACTGGTGTGGGTGTTACGTGTAATTAGCGCTACTACTGTCAGCAACTGGTGTGGGCGTTACGTGTAATTAGTGCTACTACTGTCAACAACTGGCGTGGGCGTTACGTGTAATTAGTGCTACTACTGTCAGCAACTGGCGTGGGCATTACTTGTAATTAGTGCTACTACTGTCGGCAACTGATGTTGGAATAACGTGTAATTAGTGCTACTACTGTCAGCAACAGGGACTCCTTAACAATCTAGTGGGCCCTTGGGCAAATTTATTTTTAGCCCCCGACCCCCTCCTCCTCCTCAAAACTCCCCTCCACCCTCCTATGTGTAGCAGCAGCGGAGGGCTGGGAGCTTGAAGTAGCGATATGGGCAGTGTGTGGCGGGGATCCAGACAGCAGCTGTCAGCGGCATATGTAAAGGCAGAGGCGACTCGTCGGTGGCGGCGGTGATCCAGGCAGCGGGGGGGCTGGGAGCTTGATGTAGCGGTGTGTGATTTTGATCCGGGCAGCAGCTGTCAGTGTTGTCCATCCAGGCAGCAGCGACTCAGACCTTGATGTAGCGCTATTTGCTGCCGAGCGGGAAGCGCTGCAGATTTTGAAAAGACTGGCCGGACACTGATTGGCTGAGCGTCCGGCCAATCAGCATCCGGCCAGACTTTTCAAAATCCGCAGCACTTCCCGCCCGGCGGCAAATAGCGCTACGTCAAGTTCTGAGCGAGCTGCCTGGACGGACAACGCTGACAGCTGCTGCCCGGAGGATCCCCGACACATGCCGCCCAGATTGCTACATCAAGCCCCCGCTGCCCGGATCACCGCCGTCCCCGCTGACAGCTGCTGCCTGGATCCCTGCCACAAGCCGCCCGGATCGCTACATCAAGATCCCAGCCCCCCGCTGCCTGGATCCCCGCCCCCACTGCTGAGTCGCCACTGACAGCCGCTGACCGAATCCCCGTCACCCACCGCCATTCCCCAGGGCAGTGCTGTCTTTCCCACAATCCTTGGGCCCCTGGGAAACTGCCCATTCAGCCCAATGGGAAAGTCGGCCCTGATGAGAGTGTTGGTGAGGTGGGGATTCAGTAATGTGGATGTTACATGTCATCAGTGCTACTACTGTCAGCAACAGGCAGGGGTATTACCTGTAATTAGCACTACTACTGTCAGCAACTGGTGTGGGCGTTACCTGTAATTAGCACTACTACTGTCGGCAACTGGCGTGGGTGTTACCTGTAATTAGCACTACTACGGTCAGCAATGGACGTGGGCATTACGTGTAATTAGTGCTACTACTGTCAGCAACTGGTGTGGGCGTTACCTGTAATTAGCACTACTACTGTCAGCAATGGACGTGGGCATTTTGTGTAATTAGTGCTACTACTGTCGGCAACTGGCGTGGGTGTTACCTGTAATTAGTGCTACTACTGTCGGCAACTGGCGTGGGTGTTACCTGTAATTAGAAAAATTGGGATTATGATACAGCGCTAGGGTTTTTTCTGAATAAATGTATTACAATACTAAAAGAAGTATAATACAAATCATATACAATACATTGTGTATGAGAATTCCAGCTCCTGATGAAGGCGTTTGAACACCATAGGCGTGCGCACAGGGGGTGCCGGGGGTGCACAGGCACCTCCTAATTACGGGCACCCCCCCGCACGATTACAGCCAGGCAGAGCCAGCTCTGCTTGCCTGAGTTGAGATCAGGAGCAGAGCGCATAGGTAGTCACCCTTCCTCCCACGATCCTAGCCGAGGCAGCATTCATCTGGCACTGCAGTCGGGGCTTCCCTGAGGCTGGGCCCGCCCCCACACTCAGCTCCGTGTTACACAGACCAGCAGCTCTTCCTGCCTCTCCGCCTCCCTCCCTCACCACATGGCTGGTTCCCTGCAAGTCCCTGACATGAGCCCTCAGCCAGGTGAGTGCTGTGTACACTGAGGAAATGGGGGCTGGTGTATCATGTGTGTGTACTGCGTGTAATATGGGGCAGCTATGTATAATTGAATATGTTGTGTGCAATGTGCTGCATGTATTAGCTGTGTGTAATGTATTAATATGGGGGAGGGGGTGCTGTGTATATGTAAATATGTGTAATATGGGGGGGAATCTGCATGTAATATACTATAGTGTTTTGTACAATGTGCTGTGTGTACTGTGCAGGGTGTAATATGGGGGAGGGGGTGCTGTATATATGGTAATATGGGGGGGGGGAATCTGCATGTACTATAGTGTTTTTTATAGTGTTTTGTGCAATGTGCTGTGTGTACTGTACAGGGTGTAATATGGGGGAGGGGGTGCTGTGTATATGGTAATATGGGGGGGGGAATCTGCATGTAAAATACTATAGTGTTTTGTATAGTGTTTTGTGCAATGTGCTGTGTGTACTATACAGGGTGTAATATGGGGGAGGGGGTGCTGTGTATATGTAAATATGTGTAATATGGGGGAATCTGCATGTAATATACTATAGTGTTTTGTGCAATGTGCTGTGTGTACTGTGCAGGGTGTAATATGGGGGAGGGGGTGCTGTGTATATGGTAATATGGGGGAATCTGCATGTAATATACTATAGTGTTTTGTGCAATGTGCTGTGTGTACTGTGCAGGGTGTAATATGGGGGAGGGGGTGCTGTGTATATGGTAATATGGGGGAATCTGCATGTAATATACTATAGTGTTTTGTGCAATATGCTTTATGTACTGTACAGGGTGTAATATGGGGGAGGGGGTGCAGCAATTACAGTGAAGAGAGTGTGTTGACTTATCAATGTGTGTGTGTGTGATCTATAGATAGATATCACACACACACATACATACTGTACCTGTATGTTTATATGTAAGGGCTGAGACACCCACTTGCATTGACTACAGGAGCTGAAGTACTAATTGGTGCATCTATAGACACAATTTCAGCTGACCAATTGAAACTTGCACCAGCCCCAGAATCTGTCTAAATATGGCCTCCTGTGTGAGCCCCATGGTGCATGGCATTTTGTGTGATGGGCATTACTATGTGTGGCGTTATGTGTAATGGACATTACAGTGTAAATTTTTGCAGTGCGTCTTCGCCGCGCACTGACTCTGTTTCCGGTATGTGTGTGGGGGTAATGATTTCAGTGTGAAGTGCTTATACATAAATAAGTCCCCTTCTATTTAGTTTGCATTAATGGCCAATAGGCAGCGATGGACACATCCAGTAGGCGGTGATGGACACGCCCCTTCAATGGTGCACCCCCAAAGAAAATGGGCTGCGCACGCCTATGTTGAACACGCCGAAACGCGTTGAGCCACTGCATCCTGCCCTAGCACTTTATTGGAGAGCAATCCATCTCAAACCTATTTCCATCTAAAAGACCTTGGAATTCCATAGGAAATCACACCCGGACCAGTTTCTTTGCAATACCATCTTGGATCCCCCCAAACCTGCAGCTATTACATCTGGTATCAGCCATACCTTAAGGACTGTCTCTTTCATCATCTCACCACTTGTGTGACATTTGGGAATCCTCCACTGGGAAATCTCCGGGACTTTGAAAATCCTTTCCTAATAAGGTCATCCACAATATATGGTAATTATATACCCTGGTGTTGATTTGGACCAAAAATATTCACTTCTGCCCCAACATTGATTGCTAGCTGGAAATTATCCCTTTTAAATACACGTTTTTATTATTATTTTCTTTGTGAGAATTATCATACACAATGTATTGTATATGATTTGTATTTTACTTCTTTTAGTATTGTAATACATTTTTTCAGAAAAAATCCCAATTTTTCTTGTTCTTGTACTTTTGGGAGCTTTACACCCTCCCAATACAGCAGCTATAGCTACACTGGTGGTTCCTCTTTTCTCTAGTTATGTGTAATTAGTGCTACTACTGTCAGCAACTGGTTTGGGAATTTACGTGTAATTAGTGCTACTACTGTCAGCAACTGGTTTGGGAATTTACGTGTAATTAGTGCTACTACTGTCAGCAACTGGCGTGGGTGTTACCTGTAATTAGTGCTACTACTGTCAGCAACTGGCATGGGCATTACATGTAATTAGTGCTACTACTGTCAGCAACTGGTTTGGGAATTTACGTGTAATTAGTGCTACTACTGTCAGCAACTGGTGTGGGAATTACACGTAATTAGTGCAACTACTGTCGGCAACTGGCGGGGGTATTACCTGTAATTAGTGCTACTACTGTCAGCAACTGGTGTGGGAATTACGTGTATTTAGTGATACTACTGTCAGCAACTGGTGTGGGCGTTACGTGTATTTAGTGCTACTACTGTCAGCAACTGGCGTGGGAATTACACGTGATGAGTGCTACTACTGTCAGCAACTGGCATGGGCGTTACATGTAATTAGTGCTACTACTGTCAGCAACTGGTGTGGGCATTACGCGTAATTAGTGCTATTACTGTCAGCAATTGGTGTGGGAATTACGTTTAATTAGTACTACTGTCAGCAACTGGTGTGGGAATTAGACGTAATTAGTGCTACTACTGTCAGCAGCTGGCATGGGCGTTACATGTAATTAGTGCTACTACTGTCAGCAACTGGTGTGGGCATTACGCGTAATTAGTGCTACTTCTGTCAGCAACTGGTGTGGGCGTTATGTGTAATTAGTGCTACTACTGTCAGCAACTGGTGTGGGAATTACACGTAATTAGTGCTACTACTGTCAGCAATTGGTGTGGGAATTACGTGTAATTAGTACTACTGTCAGCAACTGGTGTGGGAATTACACGTAATTAGTGCTACTACTGTCAGCAGCTGGCATGGGCATTACATGTAATTAGTGCTACTACTGTCAGCAACTGGCATGGGCATTACATGTAATTAGTGCTACTACTGTCAGCAACTGGTTTGGGAATTTACGTGTAATTAGTGCTACTACTGTCAGCAACTGGTGTGGGAATTACACGTAATTAGTGCAACTACTGTCGGCAACTGGCGGGGGTATTACCTGTAATTAGTGCTACTACTGTCAGCAACTGGTGTGGGAATTACGTGTATTTAGTGCTACTACTGTCAGCAACTGGTGTGGGAATTACACGTAATTAGTGCTACTACTGTCAGCAACTGGTTTGGGCATTACATGTAATTAGTGCTACTACTGTCAGCAACTGGTGTGGGAATTACACGTAATTAGTGCTACTACTGTCAGCAACTGGTGTGGGAATTACACGTAATTAGTGCTACTACTGTCAGCAACTGGTTTGGGCATTATGTCTAATTAGTGCTACTACTGTCAGCAACTGACGGGGGCGTTACGTGTAATTAGCGCTACTACTGTCAGCAACTGGCATGGGCATTACGTGTAATTAGTGCTACTACTGTCAGCAACTGGTGTGGGAATTACATGTAATTAGTGCTACTACTGTCAGCAACTGGTGTGGGAATTACACGTAATTAGTGCTACTACTGTCAGCAACTGGCATGGGCGTTACGTGTAATTAGTGCTACTACTGTCAGCAACTGGTGTGGGCATTACGTGTAATTAGTGCTACTACTGTCAGCAACTGGTGTGGGAATTACGTGTAATTAGTGCTACTAATGTCAGCAACTGGCATGGGCGTTACGTGTATTTAGTGCTACTACGGTCAGCAACTGGCGTGGGCATTACGTGTAATTAGTGCTACTACTGTCAGCAACTGGTGTGGGAATTACGTGTAATTAGTGCTACTAATGTCAGCAACTGGCATGGGCGTTACGTGTAATTAGCGCTACTACTGTCAGCAACTGGTGTGGGCGTTACATGTAATTAGTGCTACTACTGTCAGCAACTGGTGTGGGCGTTACGTGTAATTAGTGCTACTACTGTCAGCAACTGGTGTGGGAATTACACGTAATTAGTGCTACTACTGTCAGCAACTGGCATGGGCATTACGTGTAATTAGCGCTACTACTGTCAGCAACTGGTGTGGGCGTTACATGTAATTAGTGCTACTACTGTCAGCAACTGGTGTGGGCGATACGTGTAATTAGTGCTACTACTGTCAGCAATTGGTGTGGGAATTACACGTAATTAGTGCTACTACTGTCAGCAACTGGTGTGGGCGTTACGTGTAATTAGTGCTACTACTGTCAGCAACTGGTGTGGGCGTTACGTGTATTTAGTGCTACTACTGTCAGCAACTGGCGTGGGAATTACGTGTAATTAGTGCTACTAATGTCAGCAACTGGCATGGGCGTTACGTGTAATTAGCGCTACTACTGTCAGCAACTGGCATGGGCGTTACGTGTAATTAGTGCTACTACTGCCAGCAACCGGTGTGGGAATTACACGTAATTAGTGCTACTACTGTCAGCAACTGGTGTGGGAATTACGTGTAATTAGTACTACTACTGTCAGCAACTGGTGTGGGAATTACATGTAATTAGTGCTACTACTGTCAGCAACGTGTGTGGGAATTATGTGTAATTAGCGCTACTACTGTCAGCAACTGGCATGGGCGTTCCTTGTAATTAGTGCTACTACTGTCAGCAACTGATGTGGATATTACATTAAATTATTAGCGCGGTACTTGTGTATTTTGGCGGCGCCCGATTTCAGCATCGTACGATGAACGCATCGCATGCCATGTACCCGATGGCATGCGATGCAATGCGATTCGATTTTGACCCCCTATGCAATGAAAAATCGTATAAGCACCCTAATGGGTGCTTACAATGTTAAATGCACCCCCACGCCACCCCCCCACCATAAACGTGAACCCGAAGCTTGGCGAGCGCAGCGAGCCCCCGAGGGGCGGCGGTACGCGTCCACGACCTTTTCATACCCCCACTATCCACGTCGGCGTAAAGTTGAGAATAGAAAGTGTGGCGAGCGCAACGAGCCACCGAGCCCGAAGCATGGCGAGCGGACGCGGATACCTTCACAGCTATACACGTCCCCTGGCGGGCTTCACAGGTGTCTGTGTCCGCGTCCCCTCGCCACGCGGACACCTGTGAAGCCCGCCAGGGGACACGGATACCTGTGAAGGTATCCGCTGCGCTCGCCACGCTTCGGGCTGGGTGGCTCGCTGCGCTCACCACACTTTCTATTCTCAACTCCACGCCGACTTGGATAGTGGGGTATGAAAAGGTCGTAGGACGCGTACCGCCGCCCCTGGCGGGCTCGCTGCGCTCGCCACGCTTCGGGTTCACGTTTATAGTGGTGGGGTGGCGTGGGGGTGCATTTAACATTGTAAGCACCCATTAGGGTGCTTAACATTGTATAAGCACCCATAAGGGTGCTTATACAATTTTTAATCGCATCGCATCGTATGGCATTGTATGCCATGTACAATGGCATACAATTTGAAAATTGTATGCCATCGTACACTATGGCACGAAATCGCGTTGCATCGCATACCATCGCATGCGTTATGGTATACGATGCGATGGGCGCCGCCAAAATACACAAGTACCATTAGCGCTACTACTGTGGGCAATTGCAGTGGGCATTAAGTGTAAGCAGCGCAAGCATATTCTCACCCTGTAATGCCGGTGAACGGGTGGACACTCATCACCTTACACCCTCTCACCTTCCCCCCTCTTGCTCACCTTCACTTCAAACTCTCTCGTCCGCTTTTACCTCACAAGCTCTCATGCCTTCCCTCTCACCCCCTGTCACCACACCTGCTTTTGCGCCCCCCGTCATCTCATCAGCCACATATCCTGCGTCACATCACCCCCTCTCCCCCACCATCACCTCACACCCTATCACCCTCTTGTCAATGTCACCTCATGTCCTGTCACCATACTCCACATCACATCACCCTCTCTTGCCCACCATCATCTCATACTCTCCCCCTCTCTCCAATGTCACCTCATGCCCTGTCACCATTCACCCCATCACCACATCCCCTCTCGCCCCCATCACATCACCCCCTCTTGCCCACCATCATCTCACACCCTGTCACACTCCCCCTCTCTCCAATGTCACCTCATGGCCTTCACCTCACCAACTCTTGCCCCTTGTCACATCAACCCCTCTTGCCCACCCTCTCCATTTTACCAATGTCACCTCATGCCATACTTGCCTACCCTCCCGGAATGGCTATGATGGTCCTGCAAAATGGGTCCCGCTCGGGGCCCCCGGGAAGGTGGGCTAGTCGCCCGCAACACTGTGCAGCCCCCGCTCCCCCTTCCCCACTTTATAAAATCCTAAATGGTACTTGTGTACTTTCACGGCTCCCATCGCATGCCATCGCATGCCAAATGTAGTGGCATGCGATGGCATGCGATTTTTGGAGTTTTTAGCATTTTTTTAAAATCGCATGTGATCCCATGCGATTTTTAACAGAAATGCATCCAAATTAGTATCAAACATGTTCAATGGCCCCCAAATGTCATTTTTCAGGCTGTACCACCCCCTGTACAACCCCCACTACCAACGCGAACCCGAATCGTGGCGAGCGCAGCGAACCCGCGAGGGGCGGTGGTACGCGTCCTACGACCTTTTCATACCCCCACTATCCACGTCGGCGTGGAGTTGAGAATAGAAAGTGTGGCGAGCGCAGCGAGCGGACGCGGACACCTGTGAAGCTCGCAAGGGGACGCGTATACCTGTGAAGGTATCCGTGTCCGCTCGCCACCGCCGCCCCTCGCGGGCTCGCTGCGCTCGCCACGCTTCGGGTTCGCGTTGATAGTGGGGGAGGTAAAGCCTCAAAAATGACATTTGTGGGCCATTGAACATGTTTGATACAAATTTGGATGCATTTCTGTTAAAAATCGCATGCGATTTTTTTCCTATGCAATGGACATCTGCTGGGAGGTGGAGGGGGTAAAATTATGCAAATTGGGTCATTTTCCATCGTTTTAGCCCCTCCCCCCAATACGCGGACCCGCAAATTAACGTGGCTGACTGTCATGGGGGCAGGGCTTGGTGACATCAGACTCATTCCGACACGTAGACTCATCCCGCCCCCCTTTCTCTCCTTTCCGGGCTTCTCCCAGAGAGGAAAGATAAAAAGTAGGCAAGTATGCCTCATGCCCTGCCACCTCACACCCTCCCCCTTTCGCCAATGTCACCTCATGCCCTGCCACCACACCCTCCCCCTTTTGCCAATGTCACCTCATGCCCTGCCACCACACACCCTCCCCCTTTGGACAATGTCACCTCATGCCCTGCCACCACACCCTCCCCCTTTCGCCAATGTCACCTCATGCCCTGCCACCACACACCCTCCCCCTTTGGCCAATGTCACCTCATGCCCTGCCACCACACCCTACCCCTTTCGCCAATGTCACCTCATACCCTGCCACCACACCCTCCCCCTTTCCCCAATGTCACCTCATGCCCTGCCACCTCACACCCTCCCCCTTTCGCCAATGTCACCTCATGCCCTGCCACCACACCCTCCCCCTTTGCCAATGTCCCCTCATGCCCTGCCACCTCATACCCTCCACCTTTCGCCAATGTCACCTCATGCCCTGCCACCTCACACCTTCCCCCATTCGCCAATGTCACCTCATGCCCTGCCACCTCACACCCTCCCCCTTTCGCCAATGTCACCTCATGCCCTGCCACCTCACACCCTCCCCCTTTCGCCACTGTCACCTCATACCCTGCCACCACACCCTCCCCCTTTCGCCACTGTCACCTCATGCCCTGCCACCACACCCTCCACCTTTCACCAATGTCACCTCATGCCCTGCCACCACACCCTCCCCCTTTCGCCAATGTCACCTCATGCCCTGCCACCTCACACCCTGCCCCTTTCGCCAATGTCACCTCATGCCCTGCCACCTCACACCCTGCCCCTTTCGCCAATGTCACCTCATGCCCTGCCACCTCACACCCTCCCCCTTTCGCCAATGTCACCTCATGCCCTGCCACCTCACACCCTGCCCCTTTCGCCAATGTCACCTCATGCCCTGCCACCACACCCTCCCCCTTTAGCCAATGTCACCTCATGCCCTGCCACCACACCCTGCCCCTTTCGCCAATGTCACCTCATGCCCTGCCACCACACCCTGCCCCTTTTCGCTAATGTCCCCTCATGCCCTGCCACCACACCCTCCCCCTTTCGCCAATGTCACCTCATGCCCTGCCACCACACCCTCCCCCTTTCGCCAATGTCACCTCATGCCCTGCAACCTCACACCCTGCCCCTTTCGCCAATGTCACCTCATGCCCTGCCACCACACCCTGCCCCTTTCGCTAATGTCCCCTCATGCCCTGCCACCACACCCTCCCCCTTTCGCCAATGTCACCTCATGCCCTGCCACCTCACACCCTGCCCCTTTCGCCAATGTCACCTCATGCCCTGCCACCACACCCTCCCGCTTTCGCCAATGTCACCTCATGCCCTGCCACCTCACACCCTGCCCCTTTCGCCAATGTCACCTCATACCCTGCCACCACACCCTCCCCCTTTCGCCAATATCACCTCATGCCCTGCCATCACACCCTCCCCCTTTCGCCAATGTCACCTCATGCCCTGCCACCACACCCTGCCCCTTTCGCCAATGTCACCTCATGCCCTGCCACCACACCCTGCCCCTTTCGCCAATATCCGCTCATGCCCTGCAACCACACCCTCCCCCTTTCGCCAATGTCAACTCATGCCCTGCCACCACACCCTCCCCCTTTCGCCAATGTCACCTCATGCCCTGCCACCTCACACCCTGCCCCTTTCGCCAATGTCCCCTCATGCCCTGCCACCACACCCTCCCCCTTTCGCCACTGTCACCTCATGCCCTGCCACCTCACACCCTATCCCTTTCGCCAATGTCACCTCATGCCCTGCCACCACACCCTCCCCCTTTCGCCAATGTCACCTCATGCCCTGCCACCTCACACCCTCCCCCTTTCGCCAATGTCACCTCATGCCCTGCCACCACACCCTGCCCCTTTCGCCACTGTCACCTCATGCCCTGCCACCACACCCTCCCCCTTTCGCCAATGTCACCTCATGCCCTGCCACCTCACACCCTCCCCCTTTCGCCAATGTCACCTCATGCCCTACCACCTCACACCCTCCCCCTTTCGCCAATGTCACCTCATGCCCTGCAACCTCACACCCTCCCCCTTTCGCCAATGTCACCTCATGCCCTGGCACCTCACATCCTCCCCCTTTCGCCAATGTCACCTCATGCCCTGCCACCACACCCTGCCCCTTTCGCCAATGTAACCTCATGCCCCGCCACCACACCCTCCCCCTTTCGCCAATGTCACCTCATACCCTGCCACCACACCCTCCCCTTTTCGCCAATGTCACCCCATGCCCTGCCACCTCACACCCTCCCCCTTTCGCCAATGTCACCTCATGCCCTGCCACCACACCCTCCCCCTTTCGCCAATTTCCCCTCATGCCCTGCCACCTCATACCCTCCACCTTTCGCCAATGTCACCTCATGCCCTGCCACCTCACACCTTCCCCCTTTCGCCAATGTCACCTCATGCCCTGCCACCTCACACCCTCCACCTTTCGCCAATGTCACCTCATGCCCTGCCACCACACCCTCCCCCTTTCGCCAATGTCACCTCATGCCCTGCCACCTCACACCCTCCCCCTTTCGCCACTGTCACCTCATACCCTGTCACCACACCCTCCCCCTTTCGCCACTGTCACCTCATGCCCTGCCACCACACCCTCCACCTTTCGCCAATGTCACCTCATGCCCTGCCACCACACCCTCCCAATTTCGCCAATGTCACCTCATGCCCTGCCACCTCACACCCTGCCCCTTTCGCCAATGTCACCTCATGCCCTGCCACCTCACACCCTGCCCCTTTCGCCAATGTCACCTCATGCCCTGCCACCTCACACCCTCCCCCTTTCGCCAATTTCACCTCATGCCCTGCAACCTCACACCCTGCCCCTTTCGCCAATGTCACCTCATGCCCTGCCACCACACCCTCCCCCTTTCGCCAATGTCACCTCATGCCCTGCCACCACACCCTGCCCCTTTCGCCAATGTCACCTCATGCCCTGCCACCACACCCTGCCCCTTTCGCCAATGTCACCTCATGCCCCGCCACCACACCCTGCCCCTTTCGCCAATGTAACCTCATGCCCTGCCACCACACCCTGCCCCTTTCGCCAATGTCACCTCATGCCCTGCCACCACACCCTCCCCCTTTCGCCAATGTCACCTCATGCCCTGCCACCTCACACCCTGCCCCTTTCGCCAATGTCACCTCTTACCCTGCCACCACACCCTCCCCTTTTCGCCAATGTCACCTCATGCCCTGCCACCACACCCTCCCCCTTTCGCCAATGTCACCTCATACCCTGCCACCACACCCTGCCCCTTTCGCCAATGTCACCTCATGCCCTGCCACCACACCCTCCCCCTTTCGCCAATGTAACCTCATGCCCTGCCACCTCACACCCTCCCCCTTTCGCCAATGTCACCTCATGCCCTGCCACCACACCCTCCCCCTTTCGCCAATGTCCCCTCATGCCCTGCCACCTCATACCCTCCACCTTTCGCCAATGTCACCTCATGCCCTGCCACCTCACACCTTCCCCCTTTCGCCAATGTCACCTCATGCCCTGCAACCTCACACCCTCCACCTTTCGCCAATGTCACCTCATGCCCTGCCACCACACCCTCCCCCTTTCGCCAATGTCACCTCATGCCCTGCCACCTCACACCCTCCCCCTTTCGCCACTGTCACCTCATACCCTGTCACCACACCCTCCCCCTTTCGCCACTGTCACCTCATGCCCTGCCACCACACCCTCCACCTTTCGCCAATGTCACCTCATGCCCTGCCACCACACCCTCCCAATTTCGCCAATGTCACCTCATGCCCTGCCACCTCACACCCTGCCCCTTTCGCCAATGTCACCTCATGCCCTGCCACCTCACACCCTCCCCCTTTCGCCAATTTCACCTCATTCCCTCCAACCTCACACCCTGCCCCTTTCGCCAATGTCACCTCATGCCCTGCCACCACACCCTCCCTCTTTCGCCAATGTCACCTCATGCCCTGCCACCACACCCTGCCCCTTTCGCCAATGTCACCTCATGCCCTGCCACCACACCCTGCCCCTTTCACCAATGTCACCTCATGCCCTGCCACCACACCCTCCCCCTTTCGCCAATGTCACCTCATGCCCTGCCACCACACCCTCCCCCTTTCGCCAATGTCACCTCATGCCCTGCCACCTCACACCCTCCCCCTTTCCCCAATGTCACCTCATGCCCTGCCACCACACCCTCCCCCTTTCGCCAATGTCACCTCATGCCCTGCCACCTCACACCCTCCCCCTTTCGCCACTGTCACCTCATACCCTGCCACCACACCCTCCCCCTTTCGCCACTGTCACCTCATGCCCTGCCACCACACCCTCCACCTTTCACCAATGTCACCTCATGCCCTGCCACCACACCCTCCCCCTTTCGCCAATGTCACCTCATGCCCTGCCACCTCACACCCTGCCCCTTTCGCCAATGTCACCTCATGCCCTGCCACCTCACACCCTGCCCCTTTCGCCAATGTCACCTCATGCCCTGCCACCACACCCTCCCCCTTTAGCCAATGTCACCTCATGCCCTGCCATCACACCCTCCCCCTTTCGCCAATGTCACCTCATGCCCTGCCACCACACCCTGCCCCTTTCGCCAATGTCACCTCATGCCCTGCCACCACACCCTGCCCCTTTCGCCAATATCCCCTCATGCCCTGCAACCACACCCTCCCCCTTTCGCCAATGTCACCTCATGCCCTGCCACCACACCCTCCCCCTTTGCCAATGTCACCTCATGCCCTGCCACCTCACACCCTGCCCCTTTCGCCAATGTCCCCTCATGCCCTGCCACCACACCCTCCCCCTTTCGCCACTGTCACCTCATGCCCTGCCACCTCACACCCTCCCCCTTTCGCCAATGTCACCTCATGCCCTGCCACCACACCCTCCCCCTTTCGCCAATGTCACCTCATGCCCTGCCACCTCACACCCTCCCCCTTTCGCCAATGTCACCTCATGCCCTGCCACCACACCCTCCCCCTTTCGCCAATGTCACCTCATGCCCTGCCACCTCACACCCTCCCCCTTTCGCCAATGTCACCTCATGCCCTACCACCTCACACCCTCCCCCTTTCGCCAATGTCACCTCATGCCCTGCAACCTCACACCCTCCCCCTTTCGCCAATGTCACCTCATGCCCTGCCACCTCACATCCTCCCCCTTTCGCCAATGTCACCTCATGCCCTGCCACCACACCCTGCCCCTTTCGCCAATGTAACCTCATGCCCCGCCACCACACCCTCCCCCTTTCGCCAATGTCACCTCATACCCTGCCACCACACCCTCCCCTTTTCGCCAATGTCACCCCATGCCCTGCCACCTCACACCCTCCCCCTTTCGCCAATGTCACCTCATGCCCTGCCACCACACCCTCCCCCTTTCGCCAATGTCCCCTCATGCCCTGCCACCTCATACCCTCCACCTTTCGCCAATGTCACCTCATGCCCTGCCACCTTACACCTTCCCCCTTTTTGCCAATGTCACCTCATGCCCTGCCACCTCACACCCTCCACCTTTCGCCAATGTCACCTCATGCCCTGCCACCACACCCTCCCCCTTTCGCCAATGTCACCTCATGCCCTGCCACCTCACACCCTCCCCCTTTCGCCACTGTCACCTCATACCCTGTCACCACATCCTCCCCCTTTCGCCACTGTCACCTCATGCCCTGCCACCACACCCTCCACCTTTCGCCAATGTCACCTCATGCCCTGCCACCTCACACCCTCCCAATTTCGCCAATGTCACCTCATGCCCTGCTACCTCACACCCTGCCCCTTTCGCCAATGTCACCTCATGCCCTGCCACCACACCCTGCCCCTTTCGCCAATTTCACCTCATGCCCTGCCACCTCACACCCTGCCCCTTTCGCCAATGTCACCTCATGCCCTGCCACCTCACACCCTCCCCCTTTCGCCAATTTCACCTCATGCCCTGCAACCTCACACCCTGCCCCTTTCGCCAATGTCACCTCATGACCTGCCACCACACCCTCCCCCTTTCGCCAATGTCACCTCATGCCCTGCCACCACACCTGCCCCTTTCGCCAATGTCACCTCATGCCCTGCCACCACACCCTGCCCCGTTCGCCAATGTAACCTCATGCCCTGCAACCACACCCTCCCCCTTTCGCCAATGTCACCTCATGCCCTGCCACCTCACACCCTGCCCCTTTCGCCAATGTCACCTCATACCCTGCCACCACACCCTCCCCTTTTCGCCAATGTCACCTCATGCCCTGCCACCACACCCTCCCCCTTTCGCCAATGTCACCTCATACCCTGCCACCACACCCTCCCCTTTTCGCCAATGTCACCCCATGCCCTGCCACCTCACACCCTCCCCCTTTCGCCAATGTCACCTCATGCCCTGCCACCACACCCTCCCCCTTTCGCCAATGTCCCCTCATGCCCTGCCACCTCATACCCTCCACCTTTCGCCAATGTCACCTCATGCCCTGCCACCTCACACCCTCCACCTTTCGCCAATGTCACCTCATGCCCTGCCACCACACCCTCCCCCTTTCGCCAATGTCACCTTATGCCCTGCCACCTCACACCCTCCCCCTTTCGCCACTGTCACCTCATACCCTGTCACAACACCCTCCCCCTTTCGCCACTGTCACCTCATGCCCTGCCACCTCACACCCTGCCCCTTTCGCCAATGTCACCTCATGCCCTGCCACCTCACACCCTCCACCTTTCGCCAATGTCACCTCATGCCCTGCCACCACACCCTCCCAATTTCGCCAATGTCACCTCATGCCCTGCCACCTCACACCCTGCCCCTTTCGCCAATGTCACCTCATGCCCTGCCACCTCACACCCTGCCCCTTTCGCCAATGTCACCTCATGCCCTGCCACCTCACACCCTCCCCCTTTCGCCAATTTCACCTCATGCCCTGCAACCTCACACCCTGCCCCTTTCGCCAATGTCACCTCATGCCCTGCCACCACACCCTCCCCCCATTCGCCAATGTCACCTCATGCCCTGCCACCACACCCTGCCCCTTTCGCCAATGTCAACTCATGCCCTGCCACCACACCCTGCCCCTTTCACCAATGTCACCTCATGCCCTGCCACCACACCCTCCCCCTTTCGCCAATGTCACCTCATGCCCTGCCACCACACCCTCCCCCTTTCGCCAATGTCACCTCATGTCCTGCCACCACACCCTGCCCCTTTCGCCAATGTCACCTCATGCCCTGCCACCTCACACCCTCCCCCTTTCGCCAATTTCACCTCATGCCCTGCAACCTCACACCCTGCCCCTTTCGCCAATGTCACCTCATGCCCTGCCACCACACCCTCCCCCCATTCGCCAATGTCACCTCATGCCCTGCCACCACACCCTGCCCCTTTCGCCAATGTCAACTCATGCCCTGCCACCACACCCTGCCCCTTTCACCAATGTCACCTCATGCCCTGCCACCACACCCTCCCCCTTTCGCCAATGTCACCTCATGCCCTGCCACCACACCCTCCCCCTTTCGCCAATGTCACCTCATGTCCTGCCACCACACCCTGCCCCTTTCACCAATGTCACCTCATGCCCTGCCACCACACCCTCCCCCTTTCGCCAATGTCACCTCATGCCCCGCCACCACACCCTGCCCCTTTCGCCAATGTCACCTCATGCCCTGCCACCACACCCTCCCCCTTTCGCCAATGTCACCTCATGCCCTGCCACCTCACACCCTGCCCCTTTCGCCAATGTCACCTCATGCCCTGCCACCACACCCTCCCCCTTTCGCCAATGTCACCTCATGCCCTGCCACCTCACACCCTGCCCCTTTCGCTAATGTCACCTCATGCCCTGCCACCACACCCTGCCCCTTTCGCCAATGTCAACTCATGCCCTGCCACCTCACACCCTCCCCCTTTCGCCAATGTCACCTCATGCCCTGCAACCACACCCTCCCCCTTTCGCCAATGGCACCTCATGCCCTGCCACCACACCCTCCCCCTTTCCCCAATGTCACCTCATGCCCTGCCACCTCACACCCTTCCCCATTTCCCAATGTCACCTCATGCCCTGCCACCTCACACCCTCCCCCTTTCGCCAATGTCACCTCATGCCCTGCCACCTCACATCCTCCCCCTTTCGCCAATGTCACCTCATGCCCTGCCACCACACCCTGCCCCTTTCGCCAATGTAACCTCATGCCCTGCCACCACACCCTCCCCCTTTCGCCAATGTCACCTCATACCCTGCCACCTCACACCCTCCCCCTTTCGCCAATGTCACCTCATGCCCTGCCACCACACCCTCCCCCTTTCGCCAATGTCACCTCATACCCTGCCACCTCACACCCTCCCCCTTTCGCCAATGTCCCCTAAGGCCCAACCTCATACCCTCCACCTTTCGCCAATGTCACCTCATGCCCTGCCACCTCACACCTTCCCCCTTTCGCCAATGTCACCTCATGCCCTGCCACCTCACACCCTCCCCCTTTCGCCAATGTCACCTCATGCCCTGCCACCACACCCTCCCCCTTTCGCCAATGTCACCTCATGCCCTGCCACCTCACACCCTGCCCCTTTCGCCAATGTCACCTCATGCCCTGCCACCTCACACCCTCCCCCTTTCGCCAATGTCACCTCATGCCCTGCAACCTCACACCCTGCCCCTTTCGCCAATGTCACCTCATGCCCTGCCACCACACCCTCCCCCTTTCGCCAATGTCACCTCATGCCCTGCCACCACACCCTACCCCTTTTGCCAATGTCACCTCATGCCCTGCCACCACACCCTGCCCCTTTCAACAATGTCACCTCATGCCCTGCCACCACACCCTCCCCCTTTCGCCAATGTCACCTCATGCCCTGCCACCACACCCTCCCCCTTTCGCCAATGTCACCTCATGCCCTGCCACCTCACACCCTCCCCCTTTCGCCAATGTCACCTCATGCCCTGCCACCACACCCTGCCCCTTTCGCCAATGTCACCTCATGCCCGGCCACCACACCCTCCCCCTTTCTCCAATGTCACCTCATGCCCTGCCACCTCACACCCTCCCCCTTTCGCCACTGTCACCTCATACCCTGCCACCACACCCTCCCCCTTTCGCCACTGTCACCTCATGCCCTGCCACCACACCCTCCACCTTTCGCCAATGTCACCTCATGCCCTGCCACCTCACATCCTCCCCCTTTCGCCAATGTCACCTCATGCCCTGCCACCACACCCTGCCCCTTTCGCCAATGTAACCTCATGCCCTGCCACCACACCCTCCCCCTTTCGCCAATGTCACCTCATACCCTTCCACCTCACACCCTCCCCCTTTCGCCAATGTCACCTCATGCCCTGCCACCTCACACCCTCCCCCTTTCGCCAATGTCACCTCATGCCCTGCCACCACACCCTGCCCCTTTCGCCAATGTCACCTCATGCCCTGCCACCACACCCTCCCCCTTTCGCCAATGTCACCTCATGCCCTGCCACCTCACACCCTCCCCCTTTCGCCACTGTCACCTCATGCCCTGCCACCTCACACCCTCCCCCTTTCGCCACTGTCACCTCATACCCTGCCACCACACCCTCCCCCTTTCGCCACTGTCACCTCATGCCCTGCCACCACACCCTCCACCTTTCGCCAATGTCACCTCATGCCCTGCCACCACACCCTCCCAATTTCGCCAATGTCACCTCATGCCCTGCCACCTCACACCCTGCCCCTTTCGCCAATGTCACCTCATGCCCTGCCACCTCACACCCTGCCCCTTTCGCCAATGTCACCTCATGACCTGCCACCTCACACCCTCCCCCTTTCGCCAATGTCACCTCATGCCCTGCAACCTCACACCCTGCCCCTTTCGCCAATGTCACCTCATGCCCTGCCACCACACCCTCCCCCTTTCGCCAATGTCACCTCATGCCCTGCCACCACACCCTGCCCCTTTCGCCAATGTCACCTCATGCTCTGCCACCACACCCTCCCCCTTTTTGCCAATGTCACCTCATGCCCTGCCACCACTTCCTCCCCCTTTCGTCAATGTCACCTCATGCCCTGCCACCACACCCTGCCCCTTTTGCCAATGTCACCTCATGCCCTGCCACCACACCCTGCCCCTTTCGCCAATGTCACCTCATGCCCTGCCACCACACCCTCCCCCTTTCGCCAATGTCACCTCATGCCCTGCCACCACACCCTGCCCCTTTCGCCAATGTCACCTCATGCCCTGCCACCACACCCTCCCCCTTTCGCCAATGTCACCTCATGCCCTGCCACCACACCCTGCCCCTTTCGCCAATGTCACCTCATGCCCTGCCACCACACCCTCCCCCTTTCGCCAATGTCGCCTCATGCCCTGCCACCACACCCTGCCCCTTTCGCCAATGTCACCTCATGCCCTGCCACCACACCCTGCCCCTTTCACCAATGTCACCTCATGCCCTGCCACCACACCCTCCCCCTTTCGCCAATGTCACCTCATGCCCTGCCACCACACCCTCCCCCTTTCGCCAATGTCACCTCATGCCCTGCCACCACACCCTGCCCCTTTCGCCAATGTCACCTCATGCCCTGCCACCACACCCTGCCCCTTTCACCAATGTCACCTCATGCCCTGCCACCACACCCTCCCCCTTTCGCCAATGTCACCTCATGCCCTGCCACCACACCCTCCCCCTTTCGCCAATGTCACCTCATGCCCTGCCACCACACCCTCCCCCTTTCGCCAATGTCACTTCATGCCCTGCCACCTCACACCCTCCCCCTTTCGCCAATGTCACCTCATGCCCTGCCACCACACCCTCCCCCTTTCGCCAATGTCACCTCATGCCCTGCCACCTCACACCCTCCCCCTTTCGCCAATGTCACCTCATGCCCTGCCACCTCACACCCTCCCCCTTTCGCCAATGTCCCCTAAGGCCCAACCTCATACCCTCCACCTTTCGCCAATGTCACCTCATGCCCTGCCACCTCACACCTTCCCCCTTTCGCCAATGTCACCTCATGCCCTGCCACCTCACACCCTCCCCTTTCGCCAATGTCACCTCATGCCCTGCCACCACACCCTCCCCCTTTCGCCAATGTCACCTCATGCCCTGCCACCTCACACCCTCCCCCTTTCGCCAATGTCACCTCATGCCCTGCCACCTCACACCCTCCCCCTTTCGCCAATGTCAACTCATGCCCTGCCACCTCACACCCTCCCCCTTTCGCCAATGTCACCTCATGCCCTGCAACCACACCCTCCCCCTTTCGCCAATGGCACCTCATGCCCTGCCACCTCACACCCTCCCCCTTTCCCCAATGTCACCTCATGCCCTGCCACCTCACACCCTCCCCCTTTCCCCAATGTCACCTCATGCCCTGCCACCTCACACCCTCCCCCTTTCGCCAATGTCACCTCATGCCCTGCCACCTCACATCCTCCCCCTTTCGCCAATGTCACCTCATGCCCTGCCACCACACCCTGCCCCTTTCGCCAATGTAACCTCATGCCCTGCCACCACACCCTCCCCCTTTCGCCAATGTCACCTCATACCCTGCCACCTCACACCCTCCCCCTTTCGCCAATGTCACCTCATGCCCTGCCACCACACCCTCCCCCTTTCGCCAATGTCACCTCATACCCTGCCACCTCACACCCTCCCCCTTTCGCCACTGTCCCCTAAGGCCCAACCTCATACCCTCCACCTTTCGCCAATGTCACCTCATGCCCTGCCACCTCACACCTTCCCCCTTTCGCCAATGTCACCTCATGCCCTGCCACCTCACACCCTCCCCCTTTCGCCAATGTCACCTCATGCCCTGCCACCACACCCTCCCCCTTTCGCCAATGTCACCTCATGCCCTGCCACCTCACACCCTGCCCCTTTCGCCAATGTCACCTCATGCCCTGCCACCTCACACCCTCCCCCTTTCGCCAATGTCACCTCATGCCCTGCAACCTCACACCCTGCCCCTTTCGCCAATGTCACCTCATGCCCTGCCACCACACCCTACCCCTTTCGCCAATGTCACCTCATGCCCTGCCACCACACCCTACCCCTTTTGCCAATGTCACCTCATGCCCTGCCACCACACCCTGCCCCTTTCAACAATGTCACCTCATGCCCTGCCACCACACCCTCCCCCTTTCGCCAATGTCACCTCATGCCCTGCCACCACACCCTCCCCCTTTCGCCAATGTCACCTCATGCCCTGCCACCACACCCTCCCCCTTTCGCCAATGTCACCTCATGCCCTGCCACCTCACACCCTCCCCCTTTCGCCAATGTCACCTCATGCCCTGCCACCACACCCTGCCCCTTTCGCCAATGTCACCTCATGCCCGGCCACCACACCCTCCCCCTTTCTCCAATGTCACCTCATGCCCTGCCACCTCACACCCTCCCCCTTTCGCCACTGTCACCTCATACCCTGCCACCACACCCTCCCCCTTTCGCCACTGTCACCTCATGCCCTGCCACCACACCACCTCCCCCTTTCGCCAATGTCACCTCATGCCCTGCCACCTCACACCCTCCCCCTTTCACCAATGTCACCTCATGCCCTGCCACCACACCCTCCCCCTTTCACCAATGTCACCTCATGCCCTGCCACCACACCCTGCCCCTTTCGCCAATGTCACCTCATGCCCTGCCACCTCACACCCTCCCCCTTTCGCCAATGTCACCTCATGCCCTGCCACCTCACACCCTCCCCCTTTCGCCAATGTCACCTCATGCCCTGCCACCACACCCTCCCCCTTTCGCCAATGTCACCTCATGCCCTGCCACCACACCCTCCCCCTTTCGCCAATGTCACCTCATGCCCTGCCACCACACCCTGCCCCTTTCGCCAATGTCACCTCATGCCCTGCCACCACACCCTCCCCCTTTCGCCAATGTCACCTCATGCCCTGCCACTACACCCTGCCCCTTTCGCCAATGTCACCTCATGCCCTGCCACCTCACACCCTCCCCCTTTCGCCAATGTCACCTCATGCCCTGCCACCACACCCTCCCCCTTTCGCCAATGTCACCTCATGCCCTGCCACCACACCCTCCCCCTTTCGCCAATGTCACCTCATGCCCGGCCACCTCACACCCTGCCCCTTTCGCCAATGTCACCTCATGCCCTGCCACCTCACCCTCCCCCTTTCGCCAATGTCACCTCATGCCCTGCCACCTCACACCCTCCCCCTTTCGCCAATGTCACCTCATGCCCTGCCACTACACCCTGCCCCTTTCGCCAATGTCACCTCATGCCCTGCCACCTCACACCCTCCCCCTTTCGCCAATGTCACCTCATGCCCTGCCACCACACCCTCCCCCTTTCGCCAATGTCACCTCATGCCCTGCCACCACACCCTCCCCCTTTCGCCAATGTCACCTCATGCCCGGCCACCTCACACCCTGCCCCTTTCGCCAATGTCACCTCATGCCCTGCCACCTCACCCTCCCCCTTTCGCCAATGTCACCTCATGCCCTGCCACCACACCCTCCCCCTTTCGCCAATGTCACCTCATGCCCTGCCACCACACCCTCCCCCTTTCGCCAATGTCACCTCATGCCCTGCCACTACACCCTGCCCCTTTCGCCAATGTCACCTCATGCCCTGCCACCTCACACCCTCCCCCTTTCGCCAATGTCACCTCATGCCCTGCCACCACACCCTCCCCCTTTCGCCAATGTCACCTCATGCCCTGCCACCACACCCTCCCCCTTTCGCCAATGTCACCTCATGCCCTGCCACCACACCCTGCCCCTTTCGCCAATGTCACCTCATGCCCTGCCACCTCACACCCTCCCCCTTTCGCCAATGTCACCTCATGCCCTGCCACCTCACACCCTGCCCCTTTCGCCAATGTCACCTCATGCCCTGCCACCTCACACCCTGCCCCTTTCGCCAATGTCACCTCATGCCCTGCCACCACACCCTCCCCCTTTCGCCAATGTCACCTCATGCCCTGCCACCACACCCTCCCCCTTTCGCCAATGTCACCTCATGCCCTGCCACCACACCCTGCCCCTTTCGCCAATGTCACCTCATGCCCTGCCACCTCACACCCTCCCCCTTTCGCCAATGTCACCTCATGCCCTGCCACCTCACACCCTGCCCCTTTCGCCAATGTCACCTCATGCCCTGCCACCTCACACCCTGCCCCTTTCGCCAATGTCACCTCATGCCCTGCCACCTCCCTCTTTCGCCAATGTCACCTCATGCCCTGCCACCTCACACCCTGCCCCTTTCGCCAATGTCACCTCATGCCCTACCACCTCACCCTCCCCCTTTCGCCAATGTCACCTCATGCCCTGCCACCACACCCACTCTCTCTCATCGTCACCTCACACCCTCGATTTAAGCCAGTATCTTTCGTCTTTTATATCTTACATACAGATAGTGGTAGATTCTCAATTAGTTCAGTAGCATTTCCCAGGTGCATGAGGGAGGGGTTAATTACTGGGTAAGTAACAAGACATTTTTCCCCCAGCACACTGAGCAATGCTAGTAACCAATCTAGAACACTACATGATAATAGAATTCAGAGATATTGGTTACATATACCTGCGCAGGTGTATGCTATGCCCCCAAGCCGCTTGTTGTTAGAGGCAGAAGGGAGCCCATATTAGGAGGAGATGTGGGTCCTGATAGGCCACATGGAGTAGTCTGGGGTTGCTCCAAGGTAGGTAGCTCTTAGTCTTTTATATCTTCTAGTGTGTATGGGCTTTAAAGCCTTTGCCAGGGAGGGATACAGAGGAAATGTACAGTAATTTGCTGATCATTTATAATGGCCAATGCCTTTCTACCAGAGTGTCAGCTCACAGGGCAAGACATGGCATACTGGACTACACAGAGAAGCCAATGTATATAAAGGAGATGTTTGGCGCACAGAACAGATGGTCAGAGAGTGCAGGAGACGCTCCTGTATGTACATAGATGACTGTGCTGGAAACTGGTGGGGCCTCGGCTGCAGAGAATCTCAGGGAATGACTTCTCTCTGCATCCCGGACCCATCTCCAGCCGTCCAGTGAGAACAGCTGACATTAGCACTGCAGTATCCTGTATCCTGCAGACTCCAGGGGGGACACAGAGGTCCCCTGTCTGCGGGAAGAGGCAGGAAAGGGGCGGGCAGAGGTATCTCTCTGTGTGATGTGATGAATGCAGTCTATAGACGTCACACACTCCTGCAATGGCTGTGAGAGGAGCATAAGGAGCAGCAGCAGCAGCACCACCAGCAGCAGAGAGCACGCTTACTGCAGGGATCAGCATGTCTGCCAGGGACGTCCAGGCTGCAGGTAGGAACCGGACCACAGACACATGGCACAGGGTAGGCACATAGTACCAGGGACGTCCAGGCTGCAGGTAGGAAACAGACCACAGACACATGGCACAGGGTGGGCACATAGTACAGGGACGTCCAGGCTGCAGGTAGGAACCAGACCACAGACACATAGCACAGGGTAGGCACATAGTACCAGGGACGTCCAGGCTGCAGGTAGGAACCAGACCACAGACACATGGCACAGGGTGGGCACATAGTACCAGGGACGTCCAGGCCGCAGGTAGGAACCAGACCACAGACACATGGCACAGGGTAGGCATATAGTACCAGGGACGTCCAGGCTGCAGGTAGGAACCAGACCACAGACACATGGCAATGGGTGGGCACATAGTACCAGGGACGTCCAGGCCGCAGGTAGGAACCAGACCACAGACACATGGCACAGGGTAGGCACATAGTACCAGGGACGTCCAGGCTGCAGGTAGGAACCAGACCACAGACACATGGCACAGGGTGGGTACATAGTACAGGGACGTCCAGGCTGCAGGTAGGAACCAGACCACAGACACATGGCAATGGGTGGGCACATAGTACCAGGGACGTCCAGGCCGCAGGTAGGAACCAGACCACAGACACATGGCACAGGGTAGGCACATAGTACCAGGGACGTCCAGGCTGCAGGTAGGAACCAGACCACAGACACATAGCACAGGGTGGGCACATAGTACCAGGGACGTCCAGGATGCAGGTAGGAAACAGACCACAGACACATGGCACAGGGTGGGCACATAGTGCCAAGGACGTCCAGGCTGCAGGTAGGAACCAGACCACAGACACATGGCACAGGGTGGGCACATAGTACCAGGGACGTCCAGGCCGCAGGTAGGAACCAGACCACAGACACATGGCACAGGGTGGGCACATAGTACCAGGGACGTCCAGGATGCAGGTAGGAAACAGACCACAGACACATGGCACAGGGTGGGCACATAGTACCAGGGACGTCCAGGCCGCAGGTAGGAACCAGACCACAGACACATGGCACAGGGTGGGCACATAGTACCAGGGACGTCCAGGCCGCAGGTAGGAACCAGACCACAGACACATGGCACAGGGTGGGCACATAGTACCAGGGACGTCCAGGCCGCAGGTAGGAACCAGACCACAGACACATGGCACAGGGTGGGCACATAGTACCAGGGACGTCCAGGCTGCAGGGAGGAACCAGACCACAGACACATGGCACAGGGTGGGCACATAGTACCAGGGACCTCCAGGCTGCAGGTAGGAACCAGACCACAGACACATGGCACAGGGTGGGCACATAGTACCAGGGACGTCCAGGATGCAGGTAGGAACCAGACCACAGACACATGGCACAGTGTGAGCACATGGTACCAGGGACGTCCAGGATGCAGGTAGGAACCAGACCACAGACACATGGCACAGGGTGGGCACATAATACAGGGACGTCCAGGCTGCAGGTAGGAACCGGACCACAGACACATGGCACAGGGTGGGCACATAGTACCAGGGACGTCAATGCTGCAGGTAGGAACCAGACCACAGACACATGGCACAGGGTGGGCACATAGTACCAGGGACGTCCAGGCTGCAGGGAGGAACCAGACCACAGACACATGGCACAGGGTGGGCACATAGTACCAGGGACGTCCAGGCCGCAGGTAGGAACCAGACCACAGACACATGGCACAGGGTGGGCACATAGTACCAGGGACGTCCAGGCCGCAGGTAGGAACCAGACCACAGACACATGGCACAGGGTGGGCACATAGTACCAGGGACGTCCAGGCTGCAGGTAGGAACCAGACCACAGACACATGGCACAGGGTGGGCACATAGTACCAGGGACGTCCAGGCTGCAGGTAGGAACCAGACCACAGACACATGGCACAGGGTGGGCACATAGTACCAGGGACGTCCAGGCTGCAGGGAGGAACCAGACCACAGACACATGGCACAGGGTGGGCACATAATACAGGGACGTCCAGGCTGCAGGTAGGAACCGGACCACAGACACATGGCACAGGGTGGGCACATAGTACCAGGGACGTCCAGGCTGCAGGGAGGAACCAGACCACAGACACATGGCACAGGGTGGGCACATAATGCAGGGACGTCCAGGCTGCAGGTAGGAACCAGACCACAGACACATGGCACAGGGTGGGCACATAGTACCAGGGACGTCCAGGCCGCAGGTAGGAACCAGACCACAGACACATGGCACAGGGTGGGCACATAGTACCAGGGACGTCCAGGCTGCAGGTAGGAACCAGACCACAGACACATGGCACAGGGTGGGCACATAGTACCAGGGACGTCCAGGATGCAGGTAGGAACCAGACCACAGACACAGGGCACAGGGTGGGCACATAGTACCAGGGACGTCCAGGCCACAGGTAGGAACCAGACCACAGATACATGGCACAGGGTGGGCACATAGTACCAGGGACGTCCAGGCTGCAGGGAGGAACCAGACCACAGACACATGGCACAGGGTGGGCACATAGTACCAGGGATATCCAGGCTGCAGGTAGGAACTAGACCACAGACACATGGCACAGGCTGGGCACATAGTACCAGGGACATCCAGGCTGCAGGTAGGAACCAGACCACAGACACATGGCACAGGGTGGGTACATAGTACCAGGGACGTCCACGCTGCAGGTAGGAACCAGACCACAGACACATGGCACAGGGTGGGCACATAGTACCAGGGACGTCCAGGCTGCAGGTAGGAACCAGACCACAGACACATGGCACAGGGTGGGCACATAGTACCAGGGACGTCCAGGCTGCAGGTAGGAACCAGACCACAGACACATGGCACAGGGTGGGCACATAGTACCAGGGACGTCCAGGCTGCAGGTAGGAACCAGACCACAGACACATGGCACAGGGTGGGCACATAGTACCAGGGACGTCCAGGCTGCAGGTAGGAACCAGACCACAGACACATGGCACAGGGTGGGCACATAGTACCAAGGACATCCAGGCTGCAGGTAGGAACTAGACCACAGACACATGGCACAGGGTGGGCACATAATGCAGGGACGTCCAGGCTGCAGGTAGGAACCAGACCACAGTGCCAGGGCCATGTGGAGGTATATACAGTACATGTATGGATATAGAGGCACAGATGTGCTGCTCTGCACTGAGAACGGTGCCAGGGCCGTGTGGTGGTATATACAGTACATGTATGAATATATAGGCACAGATGTGCTGCTCTGCACTGAGGACAGTGCCACGGGTGTGTGTGGGGTATATACAGTATATGTGTATATATACAGTATACATATATATATATATATATATATATATATATATACACATACATACATACATACATACATACATATATATATATATATATATATATATATATATATATATACATACACACACACACATGGGTACCCCTTCCCTTACCAACACTCAGGCTGGAGGGGAATAAGGCGGCACTCCACGGATTTTGGTGAAATCAAAATAGTTTATATCGGCATAAACTGAATGGAAACCATCAACGTTTCAAGGCTCTGTGGCCTTTTCGTCAGGATGTGCTCCAATAGTGCTGAAGTGCTGTGAAGGTCTTTTTGCACAGCATTTTTGGAGCACACCCTGATGAAAAGGCCACAGAGCCTTGAAACGTTGATGGTTTCCATTCAGTTTATGCCGATATAAACTATTTTGATTTCACCAAAATCCGTGGAGTGCCGCCTTATTCCCCTCCAGCCTGAGTGTTGGTAAGGGGTACCTGTGTGTATTTATCAATTGCTTGGGAAGGCACCGCGGTGCTACTTCATTCGTCCGGAGTGCCAAACAATACAAGGACATATATATATATATATATATATAGAGGCACAGATGTGCTGCTCTGCGCCCCAGGAAATGCTTTGCATATTTCCCCAGCTTGAGAGCATACCTCCCAACTTTTGTAGTTCAGTAGGCAGGATGCAGCTGCTGCGCGCCGGAGGCGTGGCCTAATTTGGGGGCGTGGTCTATACTTGCGGCTCCCCCCTGCGAGGCCACGCCCCCATTTTGCCGCTATGGGGGCATGACCCAGAGGCTCTGTGAGCCTCTAGCCATGCCCCCAGCCCCCTGGCTACGGGAATAGACGCTGTGCGCATGCGCACAGCGTTTATTCCCCGCTGCTTAGCAGCTGACAGGGGGGACTCCCAACAGCCCCCCCCACACCGCGGGACACTGCCGCCCGCGGGTGGGACAGTGGGACAGGCCCTGACAATCGGGACTGTCCCGATAAAATCTCATTCCAGGCTCTCATACAGCAGCAGCCCCACTCTCCTGTACACTGACCGCACCACATGGCAGCTCACATCTCTGCATTCCAGGCTCTCATACAGCAGCAGCCTCACTCTCCTGTACACTGACCGCACCACATGGCAGCTCACATCTCTGCATTCCAAGCTCTCATACAGCAGCAGCCCCACTCTCCTGTACACTGACCGCACCACATGGCAGCTCACATCTCTGCATTCCAGGCTCTCATACAGCAGCAGCCCCACTCTCCTGTACACTGACCGCACCACATGGCAGCTCACATCTCTGCATTCCAGGCTCTCATACAGCAGCAGCCCCACTCTCCTGTACACTGACCGCACCACATGGCAGCTCACATCTCTGCATTCCAGGCTCTCATACAGCAGCAGCCCCACTCTCCTGTACACTGACTGCACCACATGGCAGCTCACATCTCTGCATTCCAGGCTCTCATACAGCAGCAGCCCCACTCTCCTGTACACTGACCGCACCACATGGCAGCTCACATCTCTGCATTCCAGGCTCTCATACAGCAGCAGCCCCACTCTCCTGTACACTGACCGCACCACATGGCAGCTCACATCTCTGCATTCCAGGCTCTCATACAGCAGCAGCCCCACTCTCCTGTACACTGACCGCACCACATGGCAGCTCACATCTCTGCATTCCAGGCTCTCATACAGCAGCAGCCCCACTCTCCTGTACACTGACCGCACCACATGGCAGCTCACATCTCTGCATTCCAGGCTCTCATACAGCAGCAGCCCCACTCTCCTGTACACTGACCGCACCACATGGCAGCTCACATCTCTGCATTCCAGGCTCTCATACAGCAGCAGCCCCACTCTCCTGTACACTGACCGCACCACATGGCAGCTCACATCTCTGCATTCCAGGCTCTCATACAGCAGCAGCCCCACTCTCCTGTACACTGACCGCACCACATGGCAGCTCACATCTCTGCATTCCAGGCTCTCATACAGCAGCAGCCCCACTCTCCTGTACACTGACTGCACCACATGGCAGCTCACATCTCTGCATTCCAGGCTCTCATACAGCAGCAGCCCCACTCTCCTGTACACTGACCGCACCACATGGCAGCTCACATCTCTGCATTCCAGGCTCTCATACAGCAGCAGCCCCACTCTCCTGTACACTGACCGCACCACATGGCAGCTCACATCTCTGCATTCCAGGCTCTCATACAGCAGCAGCCCCACTCTCCTGTACACTGACTGCACCACATGGCAGCTCACATCTCTGCATTCCAGGCTCTCATACAGCAGCAGCCCCACTCTCCTGTACACTGACCGCACCACATGGCAGCTCACATCTCTGCATTCCAGGCTCTCATACAGCAGCAGCCCCACTCTCCTGTACACTGACCGCACCACATGGCAGCTCACATCTCTGCATTCCAGGCTCTCATACAGCAGCAGCCCCACTCTCCTGTACACTGACCGCACCACATGGCAGCTCACATCTCTGCATTCCAGGCTCTCATACAGCAGCAGCCCCACTCTCCTGTACACTGACCGCACCACATGGCAGCTCACATCTCTGCATTCCAGGCTCTCATACAGCAGCAGCCCCACTCTCCTGTACACTGACCGCACCACATGGCAGCTTACATCTCTGCATTCCAGGCTCTCATACAGCAGCAGCCCCACTCTCCTGTACACTGACCGCACCACATGGCAGCTCACATCTCTGCATTCCAGGTTCTCATACAGCAGCAGCCCCACTCTCCTGTACACTGACCGCACCACATGGCAGCTCACATCTCTGCATTCCAGGCTCTCATACAGCAGCAGCCCCACTCTCCTGTACACTGACCGCACCACATGGCAGCTCACATCTCTGCATTCCAGGCTCTCATACAGCAGCAGCCCCACTCTCCTGTACACTGACCGCACCACATGGCAGCTCACATCTCTGCATTCCAGGCTCTCATACAGCAGCAGCCCCACTCTCCTGTACACTGACCGCACCACATGGCAGCTCACATCTCTGCATTCCAGGCTCTCATACAGCAGCAGCCCCACTCTCCTGTACACTGACCGCACCACATGGCAGCTCACATCTCTGCATTCCAGGCTCTCATACAGCAGCAGCCCCACTCTCCTGTACACTGACCGCACCACATGGCAGCTCACATCTCTGCATTATAACAAAAGCACCTTATACGCCCCTGAGTAACGCTGCAGCTGGGTTCTACCCTCCATAAATCAGATTATATTACATTGGCTGCAGCAGGGAGGGTCCCGTCTGCTGCTGTCAGGCTGCGTCCCCCCATCACCAGCTGAGGCCAGAACCAGGGGGGGTTCTGAGCTCCAGGCTTTCTGCATTTACAGTGACCTGGTTTCTGCCATTGCAGAGCAATGCTGCAGTGAGATGCCAGACAATGATTCTGCACATCGATGATACCATCTACCCCCAGACCATATGCCGGGGCAGCCATCGCCCCATGCCTTATGTCATCCTATTACTGTATTGTATATATCATCCTCTTCAGCGCACATTATCCTAATAACTGCAGGACAGATCTCCTGGGACCGGCGACCTTCTCTTCCCCACCAAGGTCAGTTCTCATACATTAGTGCTTGTGTCTGAGTAATGGGCAGGAAGTCCCCACTCTGATATACTGTGCTGTACACTCCAATTACTGGGAGACCGGATCATTGGATCTGGCACATGTCATATTGCACTAGTCATACTGGCTGCTTCTGCGTGTAGCCCACACTGCAATGTGGCTCAGAGCTAGGACACACCCCTCCCACACCTAACTCTCTGCACATGTTACATCTTCCCCCTGCAGTGCAGCATGGTGTTACCCAGGTGGCTCAGTTACTGGCTGCAGTAACATGTAGCCCACACATGCTGGCAGCTGTATTCTCACACCACAATGTAGCTCTGATCTAGGACACACCACTCCCACACCTAACTCTCTGCACCTGTTACATCTGCCCCCTGCAGCGCAGCAAGGTGATACCCAGGTGCTCAGTTACTGGCTGATTCTACATGTAGCCCACACATGCTGGCAGCTGTATTCTCACACTGCAATGTGGCTCAGAGCAAGGACACACCCCTCCCACACCTAACTCTCTGCACATGTTACATCTGCCCCCTGCAGTGCAGCAAGGTGATACCCAGGTGCTCAGTAACTGGCTGCTTCTGCGTGTAACCCACACTGCAATGTGGCTCAGAGCTAGGACACACCCCTCCCACACCTAACTCTCTGCACATGTTACATCTTCCCCCTGCAGCGCAGCATGGTATTACCCAGGTGTTCAGTAACTGGCTGTTTCTACATGTAGCCCACACTGCATTGTAGCTCTGAGCTAGGACACACCACTCCCACACCTAACTCTCTGCACATGTTACATCTTCCCCCTGCAGCGCAGCATGGTATTACCCAGGTGTTCAGTAACTGGCTGCTTCTACATGTAGCCCACACTGCATTGTAGCTCTGAGCTAGGACACACCACTCCCACACCTAACTCTCTGCACATGTTACACCTTCCCCCTGCAGCGCAGCATGGTATTACCCAGGTGTTCAGTAACTGGCTGCTTCTACATGTAGCCCACACTGCATTGTAGCTCTGAGCTAGGACACACCCCTCCCACACCTAACTCTCTGCACATGTTACATCTTCCCCCTGCAGTGCAGCATGGTATTACCCAGGTGCTCAGTTACTGGCTGCTTCTGTATGTAGCCCACACATGCTGGCAGCTGTATTCTCGCACCACAATGTAGCTCTGAGCTAGGACACGCCCCTCCCACACCTAACTCTCTGCACATGTTACATCTGCCCCCTGCAGCGCAGCATGGTGATATCCAGGTGCTCAGTAACTGTCTGATTCTACATGTAGCCCACACTGCAATATAGCTCTGAGTTAGGACACACCACTCCCACACCTAACTCTCTGCACATGTTACATCTTCCCCCTGCAGTGCAGCATGATGTTACCCAGGTGCCCAGTTACTGGCTGCTTCTGCATGTAGCCCACACATGCTGGCCAGCTTTATCTCATACTGCAATGTAGCTCTCAGCTAGGACACGCCCCTCCCACACCTAACTCTCTGCACCTGTTACATCTGCCCCCTGCAGTGCAGCATGATGTTACCCAGGTGCTCAGTTACTGGCTGCTTCTGCATGTAGCCCACACATGCTGGCAGCTGTATTCTCGCACCACAATGTAGCTCTGAGCTAGGACACACCCCTCCCACACCTAACTCTGTGCACATGTTACATCTTCCCCCTGCAGTGCAGCATGGTGTTACCCAGGTGCTCAGTTACTGGCTGATTCTACATGTAGCCCACACATGCTGGCAGCTGTATTCTCACACCACAATGTAGCTCTGAGCTAGGACACACCCCTCCCACACCTAACTCTGTGCACATGTTACATCTTCCCCCTGCAGTGCAGCATGGTGTTACCCAGGTGCTCAGTTACTGGCTGATTCTACATGTAGCCCACACATGCTGGCAGCTTTATTCTCACACTGCAATGTAGCTCTGAGCTAACACACCACTCCCACACCTAACTCTGTGCACATGTTACATCTGCCCCCTGCAGCGCAGCAAGGTGATACCCAGGTGCTCAGTAACTGGCTGCTTCTGTGTGTAGCCCACACTGCAATGTAGCTCTGAGCTAACACACCACTCCCACACCTAACTCTCTGCACATGTTACATCTGCCCCCCTGCAGTGCAGCATGGTGTTACCCAGGTGCTCAGTTACTGGCTGCTTCTGCATGTAGCCCACACATGCTGGCCAGCTTTATCTCATACTGCAATGTAGCTCTCAGCTAAGTCACGCCCCTCCCACACCTAACTCTCTGCACCTGTTACATCTGCCCCCTGCAGTGCAGCATGGTGTTACCCAGGTGCTCAGTTACTGGCTGCTTCTGCATGTAGCCCACACATGCTGGCAGCTGTATTCTCACACCACAATGTAGCTCTGAGCTAGGACACACCACTCCCACACCTAACTCTCTGCACATGTTACATCTTCCCCCTGCAGTGCAGCAAGGTGATACCCAGGTGCTCAGTTACTGGCTGCTTCTGCATGTAGCCCACACATGCTGGCAGCCTTATTCTCACACTGCAATGTAGCTCTGAGCTAGGACACACCCCTCCCACACCTAACTCCCTGCACATGTTACATCTTCCCCCTGCAGTGCAGCAAGGTGATACCCAGGTGCTCAGTAACTGGCTGCTTCTGCATGTAGCCCACACTGCAATGTGGCTCAGAGCTAGGACACACCCCTCCCACACCTAACTCTCTGCACATGTTACACCTTCCCCCTGCAGCGCAGCATGGTATTACCCAGGTGTTCAGTAACTGGCTGCTTCTACATGTAGCCCACACTGCATTGTAGCTCTGAGCTAGGACACACCCCTCCCACACCTAACTCTCTGCACATGTTACACCTTCCCCCTGCAGCGCAGCATGGTATTACCCAGGTGTTCAGTAACTGGCTGCTTCTACATGTAGCCCACACTGCATTGTAGCTCTGAGCTAGGACACACCCCTCCCACACCTAACTCTCTGCACATGTTACATCTTCCCCCTGCAGTGCAGCATGGTATTACCCAGGTGCTCAGTTACTGGCTGCTTCTGTATGTAGCCCACACATGCTGGCAGCTGTATTCTCGCACCACAATGTAGCTCTGAGCTAGGACACGCCCCTCCCACACCTAACTCTCTGCACATGTTACATCTGCCCCCTGCAGCGCAGCATGGTGATATCCAGGTGCTCAGTAACTGTCTGATTCTACATGTAGCCCACACTGCAATATAGCTCTGAGTTAGGACACACCACTCCCACACCTAACTCTCTGCACATGTTACATCTTCCCCCTGCAGTGCAGCATGATGTTACCCAGGTGCCCAGTTACTGGCTGCTTCTGCATGTAGCCCACACATGCTGGGCAGCTTTATCTCATACTGCAATGTAGCTCTCAGCTAGGACACGCCCCTCCCACACCTAACTCTCTGCACCTGTTACATCTGCCCCCTGCAGTGCAGCATGGTGTTACCCAGGTGCTCAGTTACTGGCTGCTTCTGCATGTAGCCCACACATGCTGGCAGCTGTATTCTCGCACCACAATGTAGCTCTGAGCTAGGACACACCCCTCCCACACCTAACTCTGTGCACATGTTACATCTTCCCCCTGCAGTGCAGCATGGTGTTACCCAGGTGCTCAGTTACTGGCTGATTCTACATGTAGCCCACACATGCTGGCAGCTGTATTCTCACACCACAATGTAGCTCTGAGCTAGGACACACCCCTCCCACACCTAACTCTGTGCACATGTTACATCTTCCCCCTGCAGTGCAGCATGGTGTTACCCAGGTGCTCAGTAACTGGCTGCTTCTGCATGTAGCCCACACATGCTGGCAGCTTTATTCTCACACTGCAATGTAGCTCTGAGCTAACACACCACTCCCACACCTAACTCTGTGCACATGTTACATCTGCCCCCTGCAGCGCAGCAAGGTGATACCCAGGTGCTCAGTAACTGGCTGCTTCTGTGTGTAGCCCACACTGCAATGTAGCTCTGAGCTAACACACCACTCCCACACCTAACTCTCTGCACATGTTACATCTGCCCCCCTGCAGTGCAGCATGGTGTTACCCAGGTGCTCAGTTACTGGCTGCTTCTGCATGTAGCCCACACATGCTGGCCAGCTTTATCTCATACTGCAATGTAGCTCTCAGCTAAGTCACGCCCCTCCCACACCTAACTCTCTGCACCTGTTACATCTGCCCCCTGCAGTGCAGCATGGTGTTACCCAGGTGCTCAGTTACTGGCTGCTTCTGCATGTAGCCCACACATGCTGGCAGCTGTATTCTCACACCACAATGTAGCTCTGAGCTAGGACACGCCACTCCCACACCTAACTCTCTGCACATGTTACATCTTCCCCCTGCAGTGCAGCAAGGTGATACCCAGGTGCTCAGTTACTGGCTGCTTCTGCATGTAGCCCACACTGCAATGTAGCTCTGAGCTAGGACACACCACTCCCACACCTAACTCTCTGCACATGTTACATCTTCCCCCTGCAGTGCAGCAAGGTGATACCCAGGTGCTCAGTTACTGGCTGCTTCTGCATGTAGCCCACACATGCTGGCAGCCTTATTCTCACACTGCAATGTAGCTCTGAGCTAGGACACACCCCTCCCACACCTAACTCCCTGCACATGTTACATCTTCCCCCTGCAGTGCAGCAAGGTGATACCCAGGTGCTCAGTAACTGGCTGCTTCTGCATGTAGCCCACACTGCAATGTAGCTCTGAGCTAGGACACACCACTCCCACACCTAACTCTCTGCACATGTTACATCTCCCCCCTGCAGCGCAGCATGGTATTACCCAGGTGCTCAGTTACTGGCTGTTTCTGAATGTAGCCCACACTGCAATGTAGCTCTGAGCTAGGACACACCACTCCCACACCTAACTCTCTGCACATGTTACATCTCCCCCCTGCAGCGCAGCATGGTGTTACCCAGGTGTTCAGTAACTGGCTGCTTCTACATGTAGCCCACACATGCTGGCAGCCTTATTCTCACACTGCAATGTAGCTCTGAGCTAGGACACACCCCTCCCACACCTAACTCCCTGCACATGTTACATCTGCCCCCTGCAGTGCAGCATGGTGTTACCTTGTGTTCAGTTACTGGCTGCTTCTGCATGTAGCCCACACATGCTCGCAGATTTATTCTCGCGCTACAAAAGAGCTGAGCTAGGACACACCCCTCACACACCTAATTAACTGCACATGTTACATCTGCCTCCCTGCAGTACAGCATGGTGTTACCCAGGTGCTCAGTTACTGGCTGCTTCTGCATGTAGCCCACACATCCTGGGCAGCCTTATTCTCACACTGCAATGTAGCTCTGAGCTAGGACACACCCCTCCCACACCTAACTCCCTGCACATGTTACATCTGCCCCCTGCAGTGCAGCATGGTGTTACCCAGGTGCTCAGTCATTGTGTGCTTCTGCATGTAGCCCACACATCCTGGGCAGCTTTATTCTCACACTGCACCCTCCACCACCAGTCCCCTGCACCTCCCCGCAGTTCCTCCACTCCCTGCCTGTATCCCTTAAGTGGAGATGGGTGGGAAAGCCTCTTGCTGACGCTCGTGCATCCCCACCAGATAGCGCTCCTGTCCGCCAGCCTGCACCAGCTTCTGCATGTAGCCCACACATCCTGGGCAGCTGTATTCTCACACCACAATGTAGCTCTGAGCTAGGACACACCCCTCCCACACCTAACTCCCTGCACATGTTACATCTGCCCCCTGCAGTGCAGCATGGTGTTACCCAGGTGCTCAGTCATTGTGTGCTTCTGCATGTAGCCCACACATCCTGGGCAGCTTTATTCTCACACTGCACCCTCCACCACCAGTCCCCTGCACCTCCCCGCAGTTCCTCCACTCCCTGCCTGTATCCCTTAAGTGGAGATGGGTGGGAAAGCCTCTTGCTGACGCTCGTGCATCCCCACCAGATAGCGCTCCTGTCCGCCAGCCTGCACCAGCTTCTGCATGTAGCCCACACAGCTCTATTCTCACCCTGCAATGTAGCTCTGACCGAGGACATGCCCCTCCCACATCTATCTCTGCATATCTCACATAGGCCCTGGCTATAAAGTACACAGGCCCACCAAGTGATGGATATAGTTGTGTGCGCGCACCGAAGACGCACTCCGGAAAAAGGGGTGTGACCACTCAAAAGGGGGCGTGCCCTTGAGTGTAATGTAGCACACAATATAGAACTTCTACACATTATGCAACAAAATAATAGACCCCATTATATTTGCCCCTTACACATGGTGCCAAATGGATTGAGACAAAATTCACAATATGCTACACAAACAGGGACATTGCGCGCCAAAGGTACGCATTAAAACTTTGCACCATAATGCCCTTAACATGTTAAGCCACACATCATAATGGCTATTAAAAATTATGCCACATAATTGCTGCTTACCTACATGCTCATTGCCAGGGGTTCCATGCTCATTGCCAAGGGGGAATACATGCTCGCGGAAACTGGGGGACAGCAGCCGCCAGGCAGAAATGACAGCCATTGACAGTCGGGCAGAGAGCAGGGGGCTGCCCGGCTGTATTCAGAGCACTGCAGGTCCCGGCTATTTTAAATAATACCCCTTTCACACCAGAAAATGCAGGGATTTACCCGGGAATATAGTCCCAGGATCACGCAGGGACATTCCCGGGTTGACCCCTTTCACATCAGCCTAGTCCCTGCATTTTCTATTGTGAGGGGGAGAGAGAGAACCCCCCCCCCCTTTAACCATATATATTGTTTAACCGGCTATATCTTCGGATCCAACTGACCCATTTAAATGAGACCAGTATCATATTGAAGAACTTTTGAGTGGGTTTCGACTGATTTTGGTCCTGTGACACTGAATTATTTGGTTCCAAAGAAATCTGAATATTTCAGACATAAAAAAAAATCAGTTTACCCATAATATCTCCGGAACCAATTGAACCATATGGACAAATCTCTATTCTCACACTGCAATGTAGCTCAGAGCTAGATCACACCCCTCCTACACCTAACTCACTGCTTCCTGCAGTGCAAACTGGTGTTACCCAGGTTCTCAGTTACTGGCTGGTAATGCAAGTAGCCCATACACAGGGCCGGCGCCACTACTAGGCAAATCTAGGCATTTGCTTAGGGCGCCGGCCACTGGAGGGCGGCATTTTGTGCCGCCCGGGTACCTGTCCTACGGCGCTGTGTATTTAAATCTGGCGGCGGAGGCAGCGGGGGTCCCTGCAGTCCATTAGAAATCACGAGCGCTATCAGCCGGGCTATGCGGAAGCGCTTCTAGTGTGAAAACTCTGGCAGCACGGCGCACGCTGATCTCAGCCAATCAGCGTGCTGCCAGTGTTTTCACACTAGAAGCGCTTCCGCATAGCCCGGCGGATAGCGCTCGTGATTTCTAATGGACTGCAGGGACCCCCGCTGCCTCCGCCGCCAGATTTAAATACACAGCGCCGCAGGACAGGTACCTACTCCCCCCCCCCCCCCCCCCCCCCCCCGGCACCGGGGCGCCCCATACATATGCAAAACTCATATGCTGCTCTTGCAGGGTTGGAATGTATGACCAACGTAGGCAATAAAGAACAGGAAGATATGAGGACTTCTACCTCTACTAACTGTAGGACCAGGAAAATTTCACCTCCAAAAAGGACTGCACTTACATAGAAACATAGAATTTGACGGCAGATAAGAACTACTTGGCCCATCTAGTCTGCCCCTTCTTTTGGGAGATTCCATCATTAGAGGAGTTCATCTGGGAAACATAGGCGAATCTAGAATTATGGTAATGGGTGGTCCCAGATCTAGACATAATGGAAGGGGGACCTTTGCGCGGCGTAGCCGTGCTGCAAAAAGGGGGCGTGGCCTCATGGGAAGGAGGCGTGGCATCACAAAAAGGGGTGTGGTATTACACTTTAGACCATACACAGTAATGCCCATTACACATTTTAGCAAACTCCGTAATACCCATTACAGCGGAAGCTGCAGGGGTGACAGTCATTGACAGCTGGGCAGAGAGCAGGGGGCTGCCCGGCTGTATTCAGAGCACTACAGGTCACAGCTGTTTGAAATAATACCCCTTTCACAACAGAAAATGCAGGGATTTACCCGGGAATATGGTCCCAGGATCATGCAGGGACATTCCCAGGCTGACCCCTTATACACCAGCCTAGTCCCTGCATTTTCTGGTGTGAGGGGGAGAGACAACCACTCCCCTTAACCACTCCACTTAACCAACCGGCTATATCTTCGGTGCCAACTGAGCCATTTACATGAGACCAGTATCATATTGAAGAACTGAGTTTGAGTTGGCTTCGAATGATTTTGGTCCCGTGAAACTAAGCTGTTTGGTTCCAGAGAAATCTGCCCTCAAAGAACATAAACAGTCATGAAATTACATTTAAGAAATGAAAAAAATGGTTTAACCTCAATATCCCTGGAACCAATTAACCCATATGGATAAAGCCTGGAATCAGATTGAAGGCCCAGCGATGTGGGTTCAACGTCGAGCTTCAGTGATGCCAAAGGGGGGAACTGGCAGCTGTTGAACTGGGTGGGGGTCGGAATTAGCGGGTCCCATGTTTATCCTATAGGGCAGGGGTGGCCAACCAGTCAGAGGTAAAGAGCCGAAAAATACCTGTAGTCAAGCTAAAGAGCCAACAACGTGCGTGCGCCAAAAAAGGGGCGTGGTCTATTTGGAAGTAGGCCAAGCCCCATTTCTGTGTCTATTCCAAGCAAAAACTTTCGTTTTTGTATCCTGACAAAAGGTGCTCCAATAAATGCACCTGAAACGTTGATAATTCATATGCTGCTGTGACAGTGTGCTTATTATAAAAAAATGCCGGGAGTGCCGCCGACAGTAGTAGCAATGCTTAAAGCCCGCACCAGTTGTCGACAGTAGTAGCGCTGTGGAAAGCCCGCACCAGTTGCCGACAGTAGCAGCGATGCGTAAAGCCCGCACCAGTTGCCGACAGTAGTAGCGCTGTGGAAAGCCCGCACCAGTTGCCGACAGTAGCAGCGATGCGTAAAGCCCGCACCAGTTGCCGACAGTAGTAGCGCTGTGGAAAGCCCGCACCAGTTGCCGACAGTAGTAGCAATGCTTAAAGCCTACACCAGTTGCCGACTAGTAGCGCAACATAACACCCGCTCAAGTTGCCAACAGTAGTAGCACAGCGTAACACCTGCAAAAGTTGCTGACTGTAGTAGTGCTGTGTAACGCCCACACCAGTTGCTGACAGTAGTAGCGCTGTGGAAAGCCTGCACCAGTTGCAGAGAGTAGTAGCGCTGCATAACACCAACATAACCTGCTGACCGGAGCATAACAGTCATGTCAGTTGCCGACAGTAGTAGCTCTGCAAAACACCCAGGTCAGTTGCCGACAGTAGTAGCTCTGCGAAACACCCAGACCAGTTGCCGACAGGTAGTGCTGTGTAACATCCACATAAGTAGCCGACAGCAGTAGCGCTGCATAACTCGCAGACCAGTTACTGACAGAATAAAACCTCAACCTTTATTTACCTTCAAATCTGTCAGGAAGTTCATCTTCTGCTCCTTCCATCAGCCCTGACCCCGTGTAGCTCCACCTCTTTCCTCCCGTGTTCTCCACCATCCATCCAGGTAGCTCCGCCTAATTTTCAGGCCATGCCATTGCCGGCCAGTGCTACCATTCATGCAGCCAAAGGGGAGTTAGGAGCCGGGAGGGAGCTTCCTGATACTGGCACCGCTGCCTGTCATCCAGTGAGACACTGACAGGCAGCGGCAGTCAGAGAGGGCAGCGGCAGCCAGAGAGGACAGCAGTGGGGACGCAGAGCAGGGAGACCTTCTCTACTAGATGGTGCCTCCTTGCCCTGCTTGCTGTGCGTAGCCGCCGGGACCTTTGATCTCCCTTTGAGACCCGCACTCCTCTGCCTTCCCCTCGCCGGCAGCCTCCTCCCGGCGCTGAGGGGAAGAAATAAATGACATGCGGCTGGCCGCGGCACCCTATGAGAGGGGACTGGGAGCAGGAGCCGCACTTAAACAGGGGTCGAGCCTCATGCGGCTCAAGAGCCGTGGATTGGCCACCCCTGCTATAGGGAAAACGTTCCAGATTTGCCTGGCAGTATCTCCGGTTTCCAGGGGGCTAGAGACACGGGGCTGGGCTCGTTGGAAAGCCCCATCTCTCAGCTACAAAATAATGGGCTAATGGTGGTCCGGTGCACCCCTGGACCACCCCCTAGATTTGCCTATGCTGGGAAATGCTACTAAAGTAGAGAAACAAGTAAGGTGCTTACCTGGAGCCACAGCTCCAAGAGATAAAGAACGCATGCTAAGAATTGTAAAGGCAGCAAGAAAAGATGGGGAGGTGGATGTCATCGTCCACCTAGGCACAAATGACCTGGTTAATGCTGAAGTCATGGCCGTAAAAGATGAATTTAGAAAGTTAGGAACTGCTCTAAAACAGGTGGCAACCACTGTAACTTTTTCAGAAGTATTGCTGGTACACCGAGGGGAAGATAGAACTCTGAGAATCAGTAACTTCAATGTTTTGCTAAGGAATTGGTGCAACGAGGAGAGATTTGGATATTTAGGTCAAAGTCAAGCTACCTGGCAAGACAGAGCCTTATATAAAAGTGATGGCCTGCACCTTCAAGGGGAACGAGAATATTAAGTGAGAAGTTTGGAAGCTTCATAGAATAGAATAGAATAGAATAGAATCAACTTTATTGGCCATGTGTGCTTGCGCACACTAGGAATTTTTTGTGGATTACAGTGCAGCATCAAGCAGGGATGAAATGGGGGGGGGACACGACACTACTAGAAACAACATAATCTATAGATGCTCACAGTGGGTGTGTCAGGCTTTGCACACTCAGACACATAGCTGGACACCAGGGAAGGGCTAATAGTAGAATGACCTAATCTATAGATGCTCACAGTGGGTGTGTCAGGCTTTGCACACTCAGAGACATAGCTGGACACCAGGGAAAGGCGAATAGTAGAATGACCTAATCTATAGATGCTCACAGTGGGTGTGTCAGTCTTTGCACACTCAGAGACATAGCTGGACACCAGGGAAAGGCGAATAGTAGAATGACATCTATAGATGCTCACAGTTGGTGGGTCAGTCCTTGCACAGTCAGACAGACAGCTGGACACCAGGGAAGGGCTAATAGCAAAATTACATACTCATCTATCGATGCTCACAGTGGGTGTGTCAGGCTTTGCACACTCAGACACATAGCTGGACACCAGGGAAGGGCGAATAGTAGAATGACATCATCTATAGATGCTCACAGTGGGTGTGTCAGGCTTTGCACACTCAGACACATAGCTGGACACCAGGGAAGGGCTAATAGTAGAATGACCTAATCTATAGATGCTTACAGTGGGTGTGTCAGTCTTTGCACACCCAGACACATAGCTGGACACCAGGGAAGGGCTAATAGAAGAATGACCTAATCTATAGTTGCTTACAGTGGGTGTGTCAGTCTTTGCACACTCAGAGACATAGCTGGACACCAGGGAAGGGCGAATAGTAGAATGACATCATCTATAGATGCTCACAGTGGGTGTGTCAGGCTTTGCACACTCAGACACATAGCTGGACACCAGGGAAGGGCTAATATTAGAATGACCTAATCTATAGATGCTTACAGTGGGTGTGTCAGTCTTTGCACACCCAGACACATAGCTGGACACCAGGGAAGGGCTAATAGAAGAATGACCTAATCTATAGTTGCTTACAGTGGGTGTGTCAGTCTTTGCACACTCAGAGACATAGCTGGACACCAGGGAAAGGCGAATAGTAGAATGACATCTATAGATGCTCATAGTTGGTGGGTCAGTCCTTGCACAGTCAGACAGACAGCTGGACACCAGGGAAGGGCTAATAGCAAAATTACATACTCATCTATCGATGCTCACAGTGGGTGTGTCAGTTTTTTCACACTCATTTGCATGGCTGGGCACCAGGGAAGAGCTAATAGAGGGACCATTTAACATTGGTTCCAATGTAAAAATCGGGTCGGTCACGTCGCATCGCATGTCATTTTAATGGCATGCGATGTGACCGATTTTTACATTGTACCAGGAACGTCCAAAAACCCCGAAATTGGGTCCAATCGCGTTGTATAAAAATCGGGCGCCCAGATATTACACAAGTACCGAATGACATCATCTAGAGATGCTCACAGTGGGAGTGTCAGTTCTTGCACACTCAGACGTACAGCTGGGCACTAGAGAACGGCTAATTACATCATATATCTCTGGGGAGCTTTGAGGTTCTGCAATACCTGATTACCACAGACCTAGCTAAGAGATATTAGCTAATTCCAGAACAGCACAGGGGTCCTTCCAATGCAATGTGCTGCCATTGAGTTTACACAGGACCCCTGCAGCCATCTGAAGGTAAACCAATTTGCTGTTGAGGCCTCATTTGGAGGTGTATACAATATTGTGAGTCACAGCTCATATAAGTGATACCATCTGGGCACATGGGGTACTGCCAACCCTGATGAGTGTACCAGTGGTGTTTTAGAGGGTAAGTTTTTTAGATGTGTACTTGGCCAAGGACAAATAAAGGCAAACATGTACCCTCAAGGCCCAAACCAAAAGGGAGAACCCAGCTTAGAAACGCTTTGTGGCTACTGGGCTACTATGGCTGATATTACAACAGTTTGGGACTTTGCAGCAGAACAGGGGACTATGTAAAAACCGGACTCGGACTAAAGTCCGGAGCTTGTAGTGTCCCGTCTGGGGGGTGTCTTGTCTGGGGGGTGTCTTGTTGGGGGGGGGTCCCTGTGATAGCTATCACCAGGGACATGGGGAAGGGAGATTACAGCCTCCCCGTGTGGCCCGGATAGGGTGACCAACTCATCCCTTTAATCCGGGACACATATTAATTACACAGGTTCTGTGGCTGGCTTTCACCTGGTTTTAAACTGCCACAGAACCTGTGTAATTAATTTGTGTCCCGGATTAAAGGGATGAGCTGGTCACCCTAGGCTCGGACCATCCGGTATTTGCTACATGTCCGGACCATACAGGGATGCTTTATTCTCCCCTTCCTCCACTCCCTGGTGACAGGTGTCACATGCAGCCCCCCCCCCCCCCACACACCCTCCGGACCAGACGCTACAAGCTCCGGACTGCAACTCCGGGCAACACTTCCCAGCAGCACGCCACGGTCACCCCCTTCAATGTACCACCCGCCTCGCCGGCTGCCCACCGCCCTACTCCGAGTTTATTACCCGGTGGCCGCGGCAGCACATTGTGACTGCGCAGTCACATGCATCCTGTCCTGAATCCTATGACAGTCGCCACCGTTGCCGGGACTCTGCCCCAACCGTAGCGTGATGTCATGACGTCACGCCGCGCGCTACTGACAACACCCGAAGAGCAGCGCAGCAGTCACGAGACTGCTGCTGCATGCTGCGCCAGTGCTACTGCCAGACCCGGTCCCCGGCCTTCAGCAGGTACCCAAAAGTGACCGGGGCGGTGGGGAGAGTATGCGTCCCCACTGCCCACCAATGTCTTTATTTATTTATACACCTGACCCACCACTGCCCACCAATGTCTTTATTTATACACCTGACCCACCACTGCCCACCAATGTCTTTATTTATTTATATACCTGACCCACCACTGCCCACCAATGTCTTTATTTATTTATACACCTGACCCACCACTGCCCACCAATGTCTGTATTTATTTATACACCTGACCCACCACTGCCCACCAATGTCTTTATTTATTTATACACCTGACCCACTGCCCACCAATGTCTTTATTTATACACCTGACCCACCACTGCCCACCAATGTCTGTATTTATTTATACACCTGACCCACCACTGCCCACCAATGTCTTTATTTATACACCTGACCCACCACTGCCCACCAATGTCTTTATTTATTTATACACCTGACCCACCACTGCCCACCAATGTCTTTATTTATTTATACACCTGACCCACCACTGCCCACCAATGTCTTTATTTATACACCTGACCCACCACTGCCCACCAATGTCTTTATTTATTTATATACCTGACCCACCACTGCCCACCAATGTCTTTATTTATACACCTGACCCACCACTGCCCACCAATGTCTTTATTTATTTATATACCTGACCCACCACTGCCCACCAATGTCTTTATTTATTTATACACCTGACCCACCACTGCCCACCAATGTCTGTATTTATTTATACACCTGACCCACCACTGCCCACCAATGTCTTTATTTATTTATACACCTGACCCACTGCCCACCAATGTCTTTATTTATACACCTGACCCACCACTGCCCACCAATGTCTGTATTTATTTATACACCTGACCCACCACTGCCCACCAATGTCTTTATGTATACACCTGACCCACCACTGCCCACCAATGCCTTTATTTATTTATACACCTGACCCACCACTGCCCACCAATGTCTTTATTTATTTATACACCTGACCCACCACTGCCCACCAATGTCTTTATTTATACACCTGACCCACCACTGCCCACCAATGTCTTTATTTATTTATACAGCTGACCCACCACTGCCCACCAATGTCTTTATTTATACACCTGACCCACCACTGCCCACCAATGTCTTTATTTATTTATATACCGGACCCACCACTGCCCACCAATGTCTTTATTTATACACCTGACCCACCACTGCCCACCAATGTCTTTATTTATTTATATACCTGACCCACCACTGCCCACCAATGTCTTTATTTATTTATACACCTGACCCACCACTGCCCACCAATGTCTTTATTTATTTATATACCTGACCCACCAATGTCTTTATTTATACACCTGACCCACCACTGCCCACCAATGTCTTTATTTATTTATATACCTGACCCACCACTGCCCACCAATGTCTTTATTTATTTATACACCTGACCCACCACTGCCCACCAATGTCTTTATTTATACACCTGACCCACCACTGCCCACCAATGTCTTTATTTATACGCCTGACCCACCACTGCCCACCAATGTCTTTATTTATACACCTGACCCACCACTGCCCACCAATGTCTTTATTTATTTATACACCTGACCCACCACTGCCCACCAATGTCTTTATTTATACACCTGACCCACCACTGCCCACCAATGTCTTTATTTATTTATACACCTGACCCACAACTGCCCACCAATGTCTTTATTTATTTATACACCTGACCCACCACTGCCCACCAATGTCTTTATTTATTTATACACCTGACCCACCACTGCCCACCAATGTCTTTATTTATTTATATACCTGACCCACCACTGCCCACCAATGTCTTTATTTATACACCTGACCCACCACTGCCCACCAATGTCTTTATTTATTTATACACCTGACCCACAACTGCCCACCAATGTCTTTATTTATTTATACACCTGACCCACCACTGCCCACCAATGTCTTTATTTATTTATACACCTGACCCACAACTGCCCACCAATGTCTTTATTTATACACCTGACCCACCACTGCCCACCAATGTCTTTATTTATACACCTGACCCACCACTGTCCACCAATGTCTTTATTTATACACCTGACCCACCACTGCCCACCAATGTCTTTATTTATACACCTGACCCACCACTGCCCACCAATGTCTTTATTTATACACCTGACCCACCACTGCCCACCAATGTCTTTATTTATACACCTGACCCACCACTGCCCACCAATGTCTTTATTTATACACCTGACCCACCACTGCCCACCAATGTCTTTATTTATACACCTGACCCACCACTGCCCACCAATGTCTGTATTTATTTATACACCTGACCCACCACTGCCCACCAATGTACTGTATATGTTACCACCTATTATTAATAAACATTGGTGGGCAGTGGTGTTTAAATAAATGTACATTGTTGGCAGTGGGAATATGAAAATATATATATATATATATATATATTGGTGGGCATAGAAAAATATATACATTGGTGGGTAGTGGTACAGCAATGTATATATTGTGGGCAGTCAGTGTGCACAGTGTACGCTGCGTGGTGGGTCAACGGGGCGGTCACCATGCTGAAAGTGTGTCATCTCTCAGCCCAACGGCGCCGTGTGCACACACACACAGCGATGATGGCTGACAAACCAGTCCTCATCGCTAGACATGCTGGTAAAGCCAGCCGATGTGGGACCTTGTCAGTGATGATGCAGGAGCAACATTGGCTTATACCGGGAGTCATAATGTGATTTCTGGCTCATACCGGGAGTCATAATGTGAGTTTGGGCTCATACCGGGAGTCATAATGTGATTTCTGGCTCATACCGGGAGTCATAATGTGATTTCTGGCTCATACCGGGAGTCATAATGTGAGTTTGGGCTCATACCGGGAGTCATAATGTGAGTTTGGGCTCATACCGGGAGTCATAATGGGATTTCTGGCTCATACCGGGAGTCAGAATGTGATTTCTGGCTCATACCGGGAGTCAGAATTGGATTTCTGGCTCATACCGGGAGTCAGAATGGGATTTCTGGCTCATACCGGGAGTCAGAATGGGATTTCTGGCTCATACCGGGAGTCAGAATGGGATTTCTGGCTCATACCGGGAGTCAGAATGGGATTTCTGGCTCATACCGGGAGTCAGAATGGGATTTCTGGCTCATACCGGGAGTCAGAATGGGATTTCTGGCTCATACCATATCTGACTAAAATATATATATATTTTAACAATGGGGGGGGGGGGGGGCTTCCTATTTTGTCAGTCCAGGGCCCCACAATTTCTGATGGCAGCCCTGTATCCACCCACTATATCGCTAGCGAGGCGCACTTCTGCAGGTGCCCCTATTGTCCCAGTTCCATCACTTTCTGATATGGGGAGTGATATCACAGTATTTACGGTGCAGATCATGTATTTAGCATTAATGGTGCCTCATATCATATTGCAGTCATTTCTCCTTCAGGCTGGTGTTTCTGGAACTGGATTATCCTGTACCATAGCAATAACTTCTATTACCACAAGCATCAATACCTGCCAATCACGTGTGCCCCTGAGAGGCCACCTGCTGCAGAGTAAGGTTCTGTTGGTGCAGACAACAAGGAAGTGAATGCCTGGTGACCCGACGCTGTCTGGCATTACATACATGCCTAGGTGCTGGGTAATGCCAACACCCTGTCCTGCAGATATACATCTCTATGCTCACCAGAGAAGGCGTGCATGTAGGGAAAGGACTTGTGGATCACAAGGGAGTTCTGTATACCTGGAATCCTGTCAGGGCATCCTCCCCATGGCCCTTATTCAGATCTGATCGCAGTACAAATTTGTTCTCAAAATGGGCAAAACTATGTGCACTGCAGGTGGGGCAGATGTAACATGTGCAGAGAGAGTTAGGTTTGGGCGAGATATTTTGTTTCTGTGCAGGGTAAATACTGTCTGCATTATTTTTACACTGCAATTTAGATTTCAGTTTCAACACACCCCACCTAAATGTAACTCTCTCTGCACATGTTACATCTGCCCCACCTGCAGTGCACATGGTTTTGCCCATTTTGAGAACAAATTTGTACTGCGATCAGATCTGAATAAGGGCCCATGTGACAAACTGGGTGTAATCAGGGCTCCCGACGCTGAACAAGTCGGCCAGGCAATAGGGTGAGGGTGGTGGTTAACTACAGGGTGCTGGGGACAGGAAGGTCATGTGACCTCATGGATGGCAGATGTGAGCCACAGTTGTGTATCTGCTGCTGTGGCTGCTTCATATTGTGCTGTAACCTGCTGTGATGTAGGACGCAAATCTGGACATCGAGGAAGGGATAGAGCGTTATTACAGGCAGTCCTTACACACTCACAGCTGGATACAGAGGAAGGGTCATAGCGTTATTACAGGCAGTCCTTACACACTCACAGCTGGACACAGAGGAAGGGTCATAGCATTATTACAGCCAGTCCTTACACACTCACAGCTGGATACAGAGGAAGGGTCATAGCGTTATTACAGGCAGTCCTTACACACTCACAGCTGGACACAGAGGAAGGGTCATAGCATTATTACAGCCAGTCCTTACACACTTACAGCTGGACACAGAGGAAGGGTCATAGCGTTATTACAGGCAGTCCTTACACACTCACAGCTGGACATAGAGGAAGGGTCATAGCATTATTACAGCCAGTCCTTACACACTTACAGCTGGACAAGGAGGAAGGGTCATAACATTATTACAGGCAGTCCTTACACACTCACAGCTGGACACAGAGGAAGGGTCATAGCATTATTACAGCCAGTCCTTACACACTCACAGCTGGACACAGAGGAAGGGTCATAGCGTTATTACAGGCAGTCCTTACACACTCACAGCTGGACATAGAGGAAGGGTCATAGCATTATTACAGCCAGTCCTTACACACTCACAGCTGGACATAGAGGAAGGGTCATAGCATTATTACAGCCAGTCCTTACACACTCACAGCTGGATACAGAGGAAGGGTCATAGCGTTATTACAGGCAGTCCTTACACACTCACAGCTGGACACAGAGGAAGGGTCATAGCGTTATTACAGGCAGTCCTTACACACTCACAGCTGGACACAGAGGAAGGGTCATAGCATTATTACAGCCAGTCCTTACACACTCACAGCTGGACATAGAGGAAGGGTCATAGCATTATTACAGCCAGTCCTTACACACTCACAGCTGGACACAGAGGAAGGGTCATGGCATTATTACAGGCAGTCCTTACACACTCGCAGCTGGACACAGAGGAAGGGTCATGGCATTATTACAGCCAGTCCTTACACACTCACAGCTGGACACAGAGGAAGGGTCATGGCATTATTACAGCCAGTCCTTACACACTCACAGCTGGACACAGAGGAAGGGTCATGGCATTATTACAGACAGTCCTTACACACTCACAGCTGGACACAGAGGAAGGGTCATGGCATGATTACAGGCAGTCCTTACACACTCGCAGCTGGACACAGAGGAAGGGTCATGGCATTATTACAGCCAGTCCTTACACACTCACAGCTGGACACAGAGGAAGGGTCATGGCATTATTACGGCCAGTCCTTACACACTCACAGCTGGACACAGAAGAAGGGTCATAACATTATTACAGCCAGTCCTTACACACTCACAGCTGGATACAGAGGAAGGGTCATGGCATTATTACAGCCAGTCCTTACACACTCACAGCTGGACACAGAGGAAGGGTCATGGCATTATTACAGCCAGTCCTTACACACTCACAGCTGGACACAGAGGAAGGGTCATAGCATTATTACAGCCAGTCCTTACACACTCACAGCTGGACATAGAGGAAGGGTCATAGAATTATTACAGCCAGTCCTTACACACTCACAGCTGGACACAGAGGAAGGGTCATAGCGTTATTACAGGCAGTCCTTACACACTCGCAGCTGGACACAGAGGAAGGGTCATGGCATTATTACAGCCAGTCCTTACACACTCACAGCTGGACATAGAGGAAGGGTCATAGCATTATTACAGCCAGTCCTTACACACTCACAGCTGGACACAGAGGAAGGGTCATGGCATTATTACAGCCAGTCCTTACACACTCACAGCTGGACACAGAGGAAGGGTCATGGCATTATTACAGACAGTCCTTACACACTCACAGCTGGACACAGAGGAAGGGTCATGGCATGATTACAGGCAGTCCTTACACACTCGCAGCTGGACACAGAGGAAGGGTCATGGCATTATTACAGCCAGTCCTTACACACTCACAGCTGGACACAGAGGAAGGGTCATGGCATTATTACGGCCAGTCCTTACACACTCACAGCTGGACACAGAAGAAGGGTCATAACATTATTACAGCCAGTCCTTACACACTCACAGCTGGATACAGAGGAAGGGTCATGGCATTATTACAGCCAGTCCTTACACACTCACAGCTGGACACAGAGGAAGGGTCATGGCATTATTACAGCCAGTCCTTACACACTCACAGCTGGACACAAAGGAAGGGTCATAGCATTATTACAGCCAGTCCTTACACACTCACAGCTGGACATAGAGGAAGGGTCATAGAATTATTACAGCCAGTCCTTACACACTCACAGCTGGACACAGAGGAAGGGTCATAGCGTTATTACAGGCAGTCCTTACACACTCGCAGCTGGACACAGAGGAAGGGTCATGGCATTATTACAGCCAGTCCTTACACACTCACAGCTGGACATAGAGGAAGGGTCATAGCATTATTACAGCCAGTCCTTACACACTCACAGCTGGACACAGAGGAAGGGTCATAGCGTTATTACAGGCAGTCCTTACACACTCGCAGCTGGACACAGAGGAAGGGTCATGGCATTATTACAGCCAGTCCTTACACACTCACAGCTGGACACAGAGGAAGGGTCATGGCATTATTACAGGCAGTCCTTACACACTCACAGCTGGACACAGAGGAAGGGTCATGGCATTATTACAGCCAGTCCTTACACACTCACAGCTGGACACAGAGGAAGGGTCATGGCATTATTACGGCCAGTCCTTACACACTCACAGCTGGACACAGAAGAAGGGTCATAACATTATTACAGCCAGTCCTTACACACTCACAGCTGGATACAGAGGAAGGGTCATGGCATTATTACAGCCAGTCCTTACACACTCACAGCTGGACACAGAGGAAGGGTCATGGCATTATTACAGCCAGTCCTTACACACTCACAGCTGGACACAGAGGAAGGGTCATAGCATTATTACAGCCAGTCCTCACACACTCACAGCTGGACATAGAGGAAGGGTCATAGCATTATTACAGCCAGTCCTTACACACTCACAGCTGGACACAGAGGAAGGGTCATAGCGTTATTACAGGCAGTCCTTACACACTCGCAGCTGGACACAGAGGAAGGGTCATGGCATTATTACAGCCAGTCCTTACACACTCACAGCTGGACACATAAGAAGGGTCATAACATTATTACAGCCAGTCCTTACACACTCACAGCTGGACACAGAGGAAGGGTCATAGCATTATTACAGCTTGTCCTTACACACTCACAGCTGGACACAGAGGAAGGGTCATGGCGTTATTACAGGCAGTCCTTACACACTTACAGCTGGACACAGAGGAAGGGTCATAGCGTTATTACAGCCAGTCCTTACACACTCACAGCTGGACACAGAGGAAGGGTCATAGCGTTATTACAGCCAGTCCTTACACACTCACAGCTGGACACAGAGGAAGGGTCATGGCATTATTACAGCCAGTCCTTACACACTCACAGCTGGACACAGAGGAAGGGTCATGGCATTATTACAGCCAGTCCTTACACACTCACAGCTGGACACAGAGGAAGGGTCATAGCATTATTACTGGCAGTCCTTACACACTCACAGCTGGACACAGAGGAAGGGTCATAGCATTATTACAGCCAGTCCTTACACACTCACAGCTGGACACAGAGGAAGGGTCATGGCATTATTACAGCCAGTCCTTACACACTCACAGCTGGACACAGAGGAAGGGTCATGGCATTATTACAGCCAGTCCTTACACACTCACAGCTGGACATAGAGGAAGAGTCATAGCATTATTACAGCCAGTCCTTACACACTCACAGCTGGACACAGAGGAAGGGTCATGGCGTTATTACAGGCAGTCCTTACACACTCACAGCTGGACACAGAGGAAGGGTCATGGCATTATTACAGCCAGTCCTTACACACTCACAGCTGGACACAGAGGAAGGGTCATAGCGTTATTACAGCCAGTCCTTACACACTCACAGCTGGACACAGAGGAAGGGTCATAGCGTTATTACAGGCAGTCCTTACACACTCACAGCTGGACACAGAGGAAGGGTCATAGCATTATTACAGGCAGTCCTTACACACTCACAGCTGGACACAGAGGAAGGGTCATAGCATTATTACAGCCAGTCCTTACACACTCACAGCTGGACACAGAGGAAGGGTCATGGCATTATTACAGCCAGTCCTTACACACTCACAGCTGGACACAGAGGAAGGGTCATAGCATTATTACAGCCAGTCCTTACACACTCACAGCTGGACACAGAGGAAGGGTCATGGCATTATTACAGCCAGTCCTTACACACTCACAGCTGGACACAGAGGAAGGGTCATAGCATTATTACAGCCAGTCCTTACACACTCACAGCTGGACACAGAGGAAGGGTCATGGCGTTATTACAGCCAGTCCTTACACACTCACAGCTGGACACAGAGGAAGGGTCATGGCATTATTACAGCCAGTCCTTACACACTCACAGCTGGACACAGAGGAAGGGTCATAGCATTATTACAGCCAGTCCTTACACACTCACAGCTGGACACAGAGGAAGGGTCATGGCATTATTACAGCCAGTCCTTACACACTCACAGCTGGACACAGAGGAAGGGTCATAGCATTATTACAGCCAGTCCTTACACACTCACAGCTGGACACAGAAGAAGGGTCATAACATTATTACAGCCAGTCCTTACACACTCACAGCTGGACACAGAGGAAGGGTCATAGCATTATTACAGCTTGTCCTTACACACTCACAGCTGGACACAGAGGAAGGGTCATGGCGTTATTACAGGCAGTCCTTACACACTTACAGCTGGACACAGAGGAAGGGTCATAGCGTTATTACAGCCAGTCCTTACACACTCACAGCTGGACACAGAGGAAGGGTCATAGCGTTATTACAGCCAGTCCTTACACACTCACAGCTGGACACAGAGGAAGGGTCATGGCATTATTACAGCCAGTCCTTACACACTCACAGCTGGACACAGAGGAAGGGTCATGGCATTATTACAGCCAGTCCTTACACACTCACAGCTGGACACAGAGGAAGGGTCATAGCATTATTACTGGCAGTCCTTACACACTCACAGCTGGACACAGAGGAAGGGTCATAGCATTATTACAGCCAGTCCTTACACACTCACAGCTGGACACAGAGGAAGGGTCATGGCATTATTACAGCCAGTCCTTACACACTCACAGCTGGACACAGAGGAAGGGTCATGGCATTATTACAGCCAGTCCTTACACACTCACAGCTGGACATAGAGGAAGAGTCATAGCATTATTACAGCCAGTCCTTACACACTCACAGCTGGACACAGAGGAAGGGTCATAGCGTTATTACAGGCAGTCCTTACACACTCACAGCTGGACACAGAGGAAGGGTCATGGCATTATTACAGCCAGTCCTTACACACTCACAGCTGGACACAGAGGAAGGGTCATAGCGTTATTACAGCCAGTCCTTACACACTCACAGCTGGACACAGAGGAAGGGTCATAGCGTTATTACAGGCAGTCCTTACACACTCACAGCTGGACACAGAGGAAGGGTCATAGCATTATTACAGGCAGTCCTTACACACTCACAGCTGGACACAGAGGAAGGGTCATAGCATTATTACAGCCAGTCCTTACACACTCACAGCTGGACACAGAGGAAGGGTCATGGCATTATTACAGCCAGTCCTTACACACTCACAGCTGGACACAGAGGAAGGGTCATAGCATTATTACAGCCAGTCCTTACACACTCACAGCTGGACACAGAGGAAGGGTCATGGCATTATTACAGCCAGTCCTTACACACTCACAGCTGGACACAGAGGAAGGGTCATAGCGTTATTACAGCCAGTCCTTACACACTCACAGCTGGACACAGAGGAAGGGTCATGGCGTTATTACAGCCAGTCCTTACACACTCACAGCTGGACACAGAGGAAGGGTCATGGCATTATTACAGCCAGTCCTTACACACTCACAGCTGGACACAGAGGAAGGATCATAGCATTATTACAGCCAGTCCTTACACACTCACAGCTGGACACAGAGGAAGGGTCATGGCATTATTACAGCCAGTCCTTACACACTCACAGCTGGACACAGAGGAAGGGTCATAGCATTATTACAGCCAGTCCTTACACACTCACAGCTGGACACAGAAGAAGGGTCATAACATTATTACAGCCAGTCCTTACACACTCACAGCTGGACACAGAGGAAGGGTCATAGCATTATTACAGCTTGTCCTTACACACTCACAGCTGGACACAGAGGAAGGGTCATGGCGTTATTACAGGCAGTCCTTACACACTTACAGCTGGACACAGAGGAAGGGTCATAGCGTTATTACAACCAGTCCTTACACACAGCTGGACACAGAGGAAGGGTCATAGCGTTATTACAGCCAGTCCTTACACACTCACAGCTGGACACAGAGGAAGGGTCATGGCATTATTACAGCCAGTCCTTACACACTCACAGCTGGACACAGAGAAAGGGTCATGGCATTATTACAGCCAGTCCTTACACACTCACAGCTGGACACAGAGGAAGGGTCATAGCATTATTACTGGCAGTCCTTACACACTCACAGCTGGACACAGAGGAAGGGTCATAGCATTATTACAGCCAGTCCTTACACACTCACAGCTGGACACAGAGGAAGGGTCATGGCATTATTACAGCCAGTCCTTACACACTCACAGCTGGACACAGAGGAAGGGTCATGGCATTATTACAGCCAGTCCTTACACACTCACAGCTGGACACAGAGGAAGAGTCATAGCATTATTACAGCCAGTCCTTACACACTCACAGCTGGACACAGAGGAAGGGTCATAGCGTTATTACAGGCAGTCCTTACACACTCACAGCTGGACACAGAGGAAGGGTCATGGCATTATTACAGCCAGTCCTTACACACTCACAGCTGGACACAGAGGAAGGGTCATAGCGTTATTACAGCCAGTTCTTACACACTCACAGCTGGACACAGAGGAAGGGTCATAGCGTTTTTACAGGCAGTCCTTACACACTCACAGCTGGACACAGAGGAAGGGTCATAGCATTATTACAGGCAGTCCTTACACACTCACAGCTGGACACAGAGGAAGGGTCATGGCATTATTACAGCCAGTCCTTACACACTCACAGCTGGACACAGAGGAAGGGTCATGGCATTATTACAGCCAGTCCTTACACACTCACAGCTGGACACAGAGGAAGGGTCATAGCATTATTACAGCCAGTCCTTACACACTCACAGCTGGACACAGAGGAAGGGTCATGGCATTATTACAGCCAGTCCTTACACACTCACAGCTGGACACAGAGGAAGGGTCATGGCATTATTACAGCCAGTCCTTACACACTCACAGCTGGATACAGAGGAAGGGTCATGGCATTATTACAGCCAGTCCTTACACACTCACAGCTGGACACAGAGGAAGGGTCATAGCATTATTACAGCCAGTCCTTACACACTCACAGCTGGACACAGAGGAAGGGTCATGGCATTATTACAGCCAGTCCTTACACACTCACAGCTGGACACAGAGGAAGGGTCATGGCATTATTACAGCCAGTCCTTACACACTCACAGCTGGACACAGAGGAAGGGTCATGGCATTATTACGGCCAGTCCTTACACACTCACAGCTGGACACAGAGGAAGGGTCATGGCATTATTACAGCCAGTCCTTACACACTCACAGCTGGACACAGAGGAAGGGTCATGGCATTATTACAGGCAGTCCTTACACACTCGCAGCTGGACACAGAGGAAGGGTCATAGCGTTATTACAGGCAGTCCTTACACACTCACAGCTGGACACAGAGGAAGGGTCATAGCATTATTACAGCCAGTCCTTACACACTCACAGCTGGACACTGAGGAAGGGTCATGGCATTATTACAGGCAGTCCTTACACACTCACAGCTGGACACAGAGGAAGGGTCATGGCATTATTACAGCCAGTCCTTACACACTCACAGCTGGACACAGAGGAAGGGTCATGGCATTATTACAGCCAGTCCTTACACACTCACAGCTGGACACAGAGGAAGTGTCATAGCATTATTACAGCCAGTCCTTACACACTCAGATGCACAGCTGGACACAGGGGAAGGCTCATAGCATTATTACAGCCAGTCCTTACACACTCACAGCTGGACACAGAGGAAGGGATAGAGCGTTATTACAGGCAGTCCTTACACACTCACAGCTGGACACAGAGGAAGGGTTATAACATTATTACAGTTGGTCCTTACACACTCAGATGCACAGCTGGACACAGGGGAAGAGATTGTGTTATTACAGTTGGTCCTTACACACTCAGATGCACAGATGGACACAGGGGAAGAGATAGTGATATTACAGGCAGTCTTTACACATGCAGATGCCTGCCTGGACACCGGGGAAGAGTATTACAGTGAGTCAGTCCTTACACACTCACGTCTGGACACCGAGGAAGGGATATACCATTATTACAGGCAGTCCTTACACACTCACAGCTGGACACCGAGGAAGGGTCATAGCATTATTACAGTTGGTCCTTACACACTCAGATGCACAGCTGGACACAGGGGAAGAGATAGTGTTTTTACAGGAAGTCCTTACACACTCAGATGCACAGCTGGACATCAGGGAAGGGGTATAGCGTTATTACAGGCAGTCCTTACACACTCAGATGCACAGCTGGACATCAGGGAAGTGGTATAGCGTTATTACAGGCAGTCCTTACGCACTCACAGCTGGACACTGAGGAAGGGTTATAGCATTATTACAGTTGGTCCTTACACACTCAGATGCACAGCTGGACATCAGGGAAGGGATACAGCCTTATTACAGTTGGTCCTTACACACTCAGATGCACAGCTGGACACAGGGGAAGAGACAGTGTTATTACAGGCATTCCTTACACACGCAGGTGCCTGCCTTGTCACCGTGAAGAGTAAAAGCAGTGAGTCAGTCCTTACACACTCATGGCTGGACACCGATGAAGGGATATACCATTATTACAGGCAGTGCTTACACACTCAGACACACATCTGGACACAGGGGAAGGGTTATAGCATTATTACAGTTGGTCCTTACACACTCAGACGCACAGCTGGACATCAGGGAAGGGATATAGTGTTATTACAGGCAGTCTTTACACAATCAGATGCACGGATGCACCAGGTAAGGATCATAGAATAATTACAGTCGGTCCTTCACACTCAGATGGACAGCAGGACAACGGGGAAGGAAAATTGTGTTATTACACTCAGTCCTTGCATACTCAGACACACAGATGCACCAGGGAAGGATTATAGCGTTATTACAGTTGGTCCTTACACACGCAGATGCATGGCTGGACACCGAGGAAGGGTCATAGCATTATTACAGTCAGTCTTTACACACTCAGATGCACGAATGCACCAGGGAAAGGTTATAGCATCATTACAGTCGGTCCTTCACACCCAGATGCACAGCGGGACACCAGGCTCATAGCATTATTACAGTCGGTCCTTACAAACACAGATCCACGGCTGGACATTGAATAAGGGTGATAGCATTATTACAGGCAGTACTTACTCACGGCTGGACACCGAGGAAGGGTCATAGCATTATTACAGTCAGTCTTTACACACTCAGATGCACCAATGCACCTGGGAAGGGTTATAGCATTATTATAGTCGGTCCTTCACACTCAGATGCACAGCGGGACACCAGCGAAGGAAAATCACGTTATTACACTCAGTCCTTGCATACTCAGACACACAGATGCACCAGGGAAGGATTATAGCCAGGGCCGGCGCTACCCACTCAGCAGCTCCTGCAAAGCAGGGAGGCGCCATGCTGAAAAGGCGCTGTCTCCCTCCCTGCTCTGCTAAAGCTGCCTCAGCCCTCACTGTCACTGCTTCTTGCACGCCGCCCATGGCATACCTTCCAACTTGTGTCCGGATGAAATAGGGACCGCGCGAGCGCCCGAAAAGGGGGCGGGGCGTATGCAAATGAGGGCGCGGCTTATGCTAATTAGCCGCGACCTCATTTTCATACGAGAATAGACGCTGTGCGCATGCGCACAGCGTCTATTCTACTAGATTGGGGGGTCTCCCAACTGCCACCCCCCGCAGCGGGACAATGCCTGCCGCGGGTGGGACGTCGGGACAGGACCCGAAAATCGGGACTGTCCCGACGGAATCGTGACAGTTGGGAGGTATGCCATGGGCGGGCGGCAGTATAAAGATTTGCTCCCTGCACCCAGTAGTACACACAGGGGGTGTTTCTGAGTACCCAGAAACCCACCTCCAGGAGTCTAAGGGCCCTAGTCTGAAAGCTGAGGGTCCCCTCTTTTCATGAGTACCAGAATTTAAAAAATCAGCCCTAAGGAACCGGAGATATCTGACTTCAAATCAGTGGTCCCCATCCAAGCCTGTTAATTGCTTTTCCCAGTCAGATATTTCAGGTTCTGTCTGACTTAAAGTTTTTCTAAGGGTATATTCCAAAAGCTGGGACTCTCCCCCTTTGATGGACAGTAGAAGTCTCTACTATTCCCCGAACCAGAGATATCAGCCTTCCAGCAGCTGGTTACTGCTCCAGCTCCACACACCTGGTATGTAGTTTTATATACTTGTTGGCACATTGCTCTGCCTCCTGAACTCTGATCCCCTAGTCCCCAATACCATTTGGTAGGTGGGATTCTCTAGTTTTTAATTCCATTAAAATCTAAGAAATCTCTTTCTGGGAACTGGAGATATCTGCAGTCAAGCAAGCTGTCCTCCCACCAGAAAATTATGAATAATAAGCCCACTCCACTATACACCCCTCCTCTGCGTATTAAAAACCTCTACCACCCTGGAAGTTATGTATCAGGACCCCTTCATTCAGCCCAATGCCCCCTTATCCCACCTCATCTCCCCGCATCTGTGCAGTAAAGGGGTAATTAGTGGAAATGACTGACCCAGGCCCTACATGCTGAGCGGTTGATATAATACCCCCTACCACCCGCGGGACATCAAAGCTTCCGCTCATAGCAACCCCCACCCCTACCGCTGGAGGATCGGTAGGGGCCCAAATACATTGCTATGCCCAGGGGTCTACACTGCTGTTGACGCCCCTGTATATATATATATATATATATATATATATATATACTTATTATTATTATTATTATTTATATACATTTGGTCTATCTATAATACTTTAACTGACCTGGCATATACTGGGTCACCTAAGTGTCCATCTCCGTGCTTTGCTCCGCCCCTCTGGAAACCCCCTTCTGAAAATCCTGCGTTTGCCCCTGGCACTGCAAGTGCACACAGCCTGCATGTCGCCCGCAGTGCCTGTCTGACAGCGGGCGGCAGTATGGAGAAGCTGAGCAGCTCCCTGCACCACGCACACACTGTACTCCTCCTGCAACCTGCCCCCTCTTCCTCACGGACACTTGCGCTAAGGCAGGTAGCGCTGTCTGTGAATGCCTGGATGACATGTCATGTCCGGATCCGCCCCCCTACCCATTGCTCCCTGCGCCTGTCAGCTGTCAATCAAATGACAAACAGGCAGCAGCGCCGCCTCCCCTTCCTTCCCTCTTCTCAGTGTGCTGTGCCACTGCCAGTCCTCAACACTCTGCCCCCTCTACTCTCCTATTCTTCCATCTCCACCTTCGCTCCCCTCCTTTCCCCCTCAGTCACGAGAGGGGTGTAATGGCGTCCTCACCGTCCAGCCTACGCAGATAGAAGAGGAGGGACTGCACAAGAGTTAAACAGCAAAAGACCAGTGAGTCTTTTATTATACATGTTTATAACAATTTTTTTTCTCTTTCAATGGTCCTGGTGACACAGCTCAACACTGGGATGTAGGAGGGTCCGAAGGAGCCAGGCACCTATCCTAAAGTTTTAGAGGGTAGGCTCCTCCCCTACTGCATCCCTGGACTCTTCAGTTCGTGTTAGGTGCCCACTGGAGTGGGTGCTATTCTAAAGGGCTGCAGGAGCAGCCGAAGAATTAGAGTAGTTAGGGGATTTTTATTGTTTTATTAACTTTTACCCTAGCTAGGTAGGCACAGTGTGAGGATTCTCATAGTGATTCCTCACACTGCTAGCGCAGCAGGAGCTGACAGAAGCGCGTCCTGTCAGCTCACTGTGCACAGGGGAGACACTGTCTGGTCTCCCTGTGCAGCGCTTATAGCCTTTTCTAAAAGGCTGCCTGGGCTCCGGAGTACCCTGAAACCGGCTCCACATTTAGGTGGGGATCATGGGGGACAGGCGCTCCGTGATGGCGGCGGCCATTTTATGCGGAGCTTACACGCTGAGCTCCTAGATGAGAGGACAGCAGCGTTGTGACAGGCATGTTCCAAGTGATCCCCAGTTGAGGGGGAGACACTGGAACTAGGAAATCCTACCTGAGGAGCGGCTGGCTGGGGGTGGTTGGCGCCAAAAGGTCACGGACCCCGCAGCAGCAGGGACCTGTGGTCTCTTCCTTCACTCTGACTTTGGCGCCTTTCAGAACGCTTGCAGCGGAGCTGAGCTGGCTTACTGATCCTGGCAGAGTGACTTGGATTTCCTGGGCATCGCTTCCCCGCAGTTGAAACCAACAGACAGATAAGTGATTGGGTGCATTGCCTCTGTATAAACGCTTGTACATTGTTTGCACTGTGTATACTGATAGATATACATTTATCACTTGCATCATGTCTGAGCATCAGGCTGTGGTTTTGGGGGAGGGAGCCCTTAGTGCACTGAGCGCGTGCAATGTTTGCACACAAAAGTTTGTCCCTGAGCAGATGGCCAAGGGGGGCTTATGTATTACTTGCGCTGATGTGAGACCCATGGGCAGTGATCCCCATAGGGCAGAGCAGATGGAACCTGCGTGGGCCAGAGCCCTAGGCAGGTCAGTTAACGCTTTGGTGCAGCTTTTGGACAGGCAGAGTGATGGGCTGGTAGAATCACAGAGACCTATGCCATCATCTCAGCAGTCGTCTGGCTCCTTGCCTCTTACCCAGGCAGATCCTGCGCTGATTCAGGTGATGCAGGATACTGCTAAAGGGATCAACAGGTTCAGTGAAATGCTGGACAAAATGGATGATGTGGCAGGGACCCCTAGAAGGTCTTATGCTTTAACTACTGTGGTAGATGAGGAGGAAGGAGAGTATACTGACATCCCCTGGGATCAGGGTGATGATGTGGAAGAGAACTCTGCTGCTGGTATAGAGGATCTCATTGTAGCTGTGAAGCAGGCTTTAAAGCTGTCTGTGGAGGATAAGACTCCTGTTAAAGGTGTTTTTAAGCGACAGCGGAAGGAGGCTGTTACTTTTCCTTCAGATGAGGGGTTACAGGAATTGTTAGAAGGGGCTTGGAAAACTCCTGATAAGAGGCTACAGATGCCTAAGCGATTCCTTAGTCTGTACCCCATGCCAGAGTCTCATGCGGAGCTCTGGGAAAAGGTCCCAGTGGTGGACGCTTCAGTGGCACGTTTGTCCAAGGCTACTGTATTACCAGTACAGGGCGGTGCAGCTTTCAAAGATTCTGTGGATAAAAAGCTGGAGGGTAACCTCAAGGCTATCTTTGAAGGGGTGGGGTTTACCTTACGGCCCCTTATTGCTTCAGCCTGGGTCTCTAAGGCCATGATAGAGTGGGCTGGTGAATTATGCACCATGCTGCAGGCTGACCCTGGTGCGTTACTGCTTGCAGAAAAGATTAAGGCAGCTGCGGAATATGCAGTGGAAGCAGAGGAGGAAGCTATTAAAATGGCAACCAGAGTGTCCACAGTCTCCATTAATGCCAGGAGAGTGCTTTGGCTTAAAGCCTGGGAAGCAGACAATGAGTCCAAGAAGGCTCTGGAAACATTAGCCTTCAAAGGAAAGGTGCTTTTTGGTACCGAATTAGAGGAGATTATAAAGCAGGCCACGGGCGGCAAAAGTACATTCCTGCCGGCCTCCTCAGCAAAGCAGACGTCCAGATTTTCTGCTTTTAAGCCGTCCTTTCGGCCCTCCCCTAGAGGTGGTGCGTCCTTTCGAGGACAGTCTTTCAGGGGAAGGTTTCAGTCCTCTAGAGGCAAGACACAAAAGTCAAAATTTGGCTCTTTTCACAAGAAGCCTGCCACAAAGGGAGAGGATAAACCCTCTGCATGACTGTCAGGGACTTTGCCCGACAGTGACAAAAGTGGGGGGGCGTCTCACACTCTTCAGGGACGCTTGGGCTTCTCTAGACCAGGATGCCTGGGTGTTAGATATTATAACACAGGGTTACAAAATCCCTTGCAGAGGGCCGCCTCCGAAGAGGTTCATCCCCACATCCTTACCAAAGGAGGCACGGCTTCGTACAGCTCTTGTGAGAGCAGCTCACTCCCTTTTGGAAAAAGGGGTGGTTACACCAGTCCCCAGGGCAGAGTGGAAGAAAGGCTTTTACTCCACGCTGTTCCTGGTGCCCAAACCAGACGGGTCTTTCAGACCAATACTAAATTTGAAGTCCCTAAATGTTCATTTATGGGTAGACCATTTCAAAATGGAGTCCCTACGGTCAGTACTCCTGAGTCTGGACCAGGGAGAATTTTTGGCGTCCATGGATGTCCAGGACGCATATTTGCACGTTCCTATACACCCGGAGCATCAGACCTTGTTGAGGTTTGCCATAGGAGACCTGCATTTACAATTCCGGGCGTTACCCTTTGGGCTAGCAACCGCGCCAAGGGTATTCACAAAGATAATGTCAGTAATGGCGGCGGTGCTGAGGCTCAGGGGAATCACAGTAATACCCTATTTGGACGATCTCCTGTTCAAAGCAGAGTCGGCAGCCATGCTGCAGAGTCACTTGGCAGAGGCAATCAGTTTTTTGCAGGCTCACGGCTGGATTTTAAATTTGCAAAAATCTCAGTTGGTACCGTCACAAAGGCTCCAATTCTTGGGAGTCATACTGGACACCCATCTTCATCGGGTATTCCTCCCGGAGGTAAAGGCCAGGGATCTGGTCACCCTAGTCCAGGAGATTCTCAGGGCTCAGAGCATTTCAGTATGGAGGTGCCTCAAGCTCCTGGGGAAGATGGTGGCATCATTCGAGACGCTTCAATTTGCCAGGTTCCACTCTCGGAGGTTCCAATGGAACATTTTGTCAGCCTGGTCAGGAAACACTTTGACCATGAAATCCGAGATGATAGTGCTGTCTTCGGACACCCGAGAATCCTTGAAATGGTGGACAGAAGTAGATTCCCTTCAGTGGGGTCGGTCATTACAGACCTGGGACTGGTTGATAGTAACTACCGACGCCAGTCTCAGGGGCTGGGGGGCAATAGTCCTGGATCTCAGGCTTCAGGGCCTGTGGACGGCAGAGGAATCAGCGTTACCAATCAACATCTTGGAGCTGAGAGCTGTCTGGAAAGTGATTTCCTTGGCGGGAGACAGGTTACAGAACCTCCCTTTGAGGATTCAGACCGACAATGCCACAGCTGTGGCGTATCTGAATCACCAGGGAGGTACACGCAGCAGATTGGCCATGTGGGAGGTGTCCAGAATCTTCCTATGGGCGGAACAGAATGTTCCAGCTGTATCGGCTATATTCATTCCAGGAATAGAGAATATAGAAGCCGACTTCCTGAGCAGGGAGAAGCTCAAGGAAGGGGAATGGAGCTTACACCCTCAAGTGTTTCACCAAATCACTTCGATGTGGGGAACTCCGGATGTGGACCTGATGGCATCCAGGGTCAACTGTCAAGTGCCCAGGTTCTATGCCAGAACAAGGGATCCACTAGCGGAGGCAGTGGATGCCATGACTATTCACTGGCAGGGAGATCTCCTTTATGCATTTCCACCAGTCCCAATGTTACCGAGACTTCTGAAGAAAATACAGGGGCAGAAGGTTCCAGTGATCTTAGTGGCCCCAGATTGGCCAAGGAGGTCCTGGTACTCGAGGCTTCAGAGGTTGTCTGTGGACTCATGGCGTCTACCTCTGAGACCAGACCTTCTAAGACAAGGCCCATTCAATCACCTGGATTCAGATCGATTGATTTTGACGGCCTGGCTATTGAAACCACCATTTTGAAAAGAAAAGGGTTTTCTGAGGCAGTAGTACAGACGATGATAAAAGCCAGAAAAGCTGTATCTTCGGCAAATTATTATAGAGTCTGGAAGACTTACATTCGATGGTGTGAGAGAAGAAAGGCTCATACATCTCATTTTAAGCTATCAAGAATGATGGAATTCTTACAAGATGGTTTTTCATCGGGCCTAAGCCTTCAGTCACTGAAGGTGCAGATTTCGGCCTTGTCCATCTATTTCCAGAAAAAGATAGCCATTTTGCCGGAAATTCAAACCTTTTTACAAGGAGTATCCAGGTTGAAACCTCCATACAAGCAACCAGTAGCACCTTGGGATCTATCACTGGTTTTGGAATGCCTTCAAAAGGCACCTTTTGAACCTTTAAGGTCGGCTGACTTTAAGTTTCTCACGTGGAAGCTAGTGTTTTTGTTAGCAGTAGCATCTGCTAAAAGAGTTTCAGAATTGGGAGCTTTGTCATGTAAATCTCCCTTCTTAATTTTTCATGATGACAGGGCTGTTTTAAGAACAGTGCCTCAGTTTTTACCGAAGGTGGTATCTACCTTCCATTTAAATCAGGAGATAGTTCTACCTGTGTTTCAACCCCCAGAGGGTTCTAAGAAAAGGGACAAGTTGAGAACTTTGGATGTTGTGCGTGCCTTACGCATATATGTGGACAGAGTGAAGAGTGTCAGGAAGACTGACACATTGTTGGTATTGTATGACGTACACAAAATTGGTTGGCCTGCATCTAAGCAGACTATTGCTAGGTGGTTGCGGTCTGTGATAGCCTTTGCATACACCAAAGTGGGTAGACCAGTACCGGCCAAAAGAAATGCGCATACCACCAGGTCAGTTGCCACCTCTTGGGCGGTTCGACATGGGGCCACAGCTGAGCAGGTTTGCAGAGCTGCCACTTGGTCATCTGTTCACACATTTGCCAAATTCTATAGATTCCATGAGTTCGCGTCGGAGGACGCATCATTCGGGCGAGCAGTGCTGAGAGCTGCAGACCTGAGCGTACCCTCCCAAAGGACCGGCTCTGGAACGTCCCAGTGTTGAGCTGTGTCACCAGGACCATTGAAAGAGAAAAAGGGATTTTTGTAAGAACTTACCGTTCGAATCCCTTTCTCTGATATGGTCCTGGTGACACAGCGATCCCTCCCTTACGCTCAGTAAGTATGCCAGAAGTTTCATGATGTTCATGTTAAAATGGTTAAAAGTTAACAGTTTTCTGTTATAAAATGTGCATATAATATGTGCAGGCGTTTGTACTGAGTTAATGTATTCCAGTGGCTTTGAAAGATTGAACTGAAGAGTCCAGGGATGCAGTAGGGGAGGAGCCTACCCTCTAAAACTTTAGGATAGGTGCCTGGCTCCTTCGGACCCTCCTACATCCCAGTGTTGAGCTGTGTCACCAGGACCATATCAGAGAAAGGGATTCGAACGGTAAGTTCTTACAAAAATCCCTTTTAATAATTGTAGATATTTTTTATATTAATTTAGACAATTTTTTAAATAATGGGCTGGGTTATGTGCCTAAAGGTAGCCATGCTGCAGTACAAAAAGTATGTGCTACACATACTTTTTGTACTGCTTTCGGATCGCATCGCACACACATTGCATGCATGCCGTGCGATGCGATCTAGCCCATAACGTATGTGATTCTCGCAGCGTGTATGGGCACCTTTAGTGCCTGCAATATTTTGCGGACACAGCACTGATTTGGTGTATGCATACATGTAGGGGGAAATTTACTAAAGGAAATTTGTAAAAAATAGGTGTGTTTGTATCCAGAAACACACTTATTTTTGACATTTACTATCCCGAAAATACGGCAATTCGTATTCCTATTGATAGCACATCAATACGAATACGAATTGCCGTATTTTCGGGATAGTAAATGTCAAAAATGAGTGTATTTCTGGATACAAATACACCTATTTTTTTACAAATTTTCTTTAGTAAATTTCCCCCGTACATGCACTAGAGATCCTCCATAGCATACGCTCCCACAATCGGGCTGCAGCTTGTTGCAATGGCAAAGTGAAAGGGCGCAAAATTTATGGTTTGCAGGAGGGCGCCGGACACCCTAGCACCGGCCCTGATTATAGCGTTATTGCAGTTGGTCCTTACACACTCAGATGCATGGCTGGAAAGCAGGGAAGGGTCATGGCATTATTACAGGCAGTCCTTACACACTCATGGCTGGACACCGAGGAAGGGTCATGGCATTATTACAGGCTGTCCTTACACACTCAGATGCACAGATGCACCAGGTAAGGCTCATAGCATTATTACAGTTAATTCTTATACAATCAGACAAACAGCCGGATATCGGGGAAGGGTAATAGCATTATTACAGTTACAGTCAGTCTTTACACACTCAGATGCACGAATGCACCAGGGAAGGGTTATAGAATTATTACAGTTGGTCCTTACACACTTAGATGTACAGATGGACAGCAGGCTCATAGCGTTATTACAGTTAATTTTTATACAATCAGACATGCAGCCGGATATCGGGGAAGGGTCATAGCAATATTACAGTAGTCTTTACACACTCAGAGGCATGAATGCACCAGGGAAGGGTTATAGCATTATTACAGTCCATTCTTACACAATCGGATGCATGGCTGGACACCAGGGAAGGGTTATAGAATTATTACAGTTGGTCCTTACACACTTCGATGTACAGATGGACACCAGGCTCATAGCATTATTACAGTCGGTCATTACACACTCAGGCACACAGTTGGACACTGGGGAAGGGTTAAAGCATTATAACAGACTGACCTTACACACTCAGATGCACCAGGGAGGGGATTATAACAGTATCGCAGTCAGTCCTTACACACTCAGATGCACAGATGCACCACAGAGGGGCTTGCAGTATTATTTGCATAAAGTTGCAGTTGTGCCAATGGTAAAAGACAAAATCCCAGCTGCTGCATTATCCAGCTGAGAATCGGCCTCAGTGCAGTCTCCTGTGAGGGGGAATATTACAGTGTGCTGAGCACAGTGAGGGGATATCATATACTTATACAACGTCCATGTTGACACCGACATGAAAAAATACACAAAACTCATGTCAAGCTCTTACATATTGCTTCTGTCAACATTGTCAATGTCAACCTAATGCATGTAGACCTTTTATGTGTGTTGACCAATAGGGTTCACATTTTTTACCATACCCGCTGCCTCTTTGGAAGGTTTCTTTGATGTCCCAGGGTAGGGGGTGTGAGTGTGCAAGAGAGAATAGGAGGGAACTGGAGTGTGAGTGTGTGTGTGAGAGAGAATAGGGGGACTAGCAGTGTGAGTGTGTGAGAGAATAGGAGGGAACTGGAGTGTGAGTGTGAGAGAGAGAGAATAGGGGGACTAGCAGTGTGTGTGAGAGAATAGGTGGAATGGGAGTGTGAGTGTGTGTGTGTGAGAGAATAGGAGGTAACTGGAGTGTGAGTGTGTGTGAGAGAGAATATGGGGACTAGCAGTGTGAGTGTGTGAGAGAGAATAGGTGGAATGGGAGTGTGAGTGTGTGAGAGAATAGGAGGTAACTGGAGTGTGAGTGTGTGAGAGAGAGAATAGGGGGACTAGCAGTGTGTGAGAGAGAGAATAGGTGGAATGGGAATGTGAGTGTGTGTGAGAGAGAATAGGAGGTAACTAGAGTGTGAGTGTATGAGAGAGAGAGAATAGGGGGACTAGCAAGCGCATGGTTGGACACCGGGAAAGGGTTATAGCGGTATTACAGTTCATCCTTACACACTCAGATGCACCAGGGAGGGGCTTATATCATTATTACAGTCAGTACATACAAACTCAGGTGCACAGATGCACCACAGAGGGGCTTACAGCATTACAGAGAGAGAATAGGGGGGATGGGAGTGTGAATGTATGTGAAAGGGAATAGGTGGGAAAGGGAGTGTGAGTGTGTGTGTGTGTGGGAGAGAATAGGGGGGATGGGAGTATGAATGTGTGAGAGAGAGAATAGGAGGGAATGGGAGTGTGAGTGTGTGAGAGAGAGAATAGGAGGGAATGGGAGTGTGAGTGTGTGGGAGAGAGAATAGGAGGGAATGGGAGTGTGAGTGTGTGAGAGAGAATAGAAGGGAATGGGAGTGTGAGTGTGTGTGAGAGAGAATAGGATGGAATGGGAGTGTGAGTGTGTGAGAGAGAATAGGAGAGAATGGGAGTGTGAGTGTGTGTGAGAGAGAATAGGAGGGAATGGGTGTGTGAGTGTGTGTGAGAGAGAATAGGAGGGAATGGGAGTGTGAGTGTGTGAGAGAATAGGGGAGAATGGGAGTGTGAGTGTGTGTGTGAGAGAGAGAATGGGAGTGTGAGTGTGTGAGAGAGAATAGGAGGGAATGGGAGTGTGAGTGTGTGTGAGAGAGAATAGGAGGGAATGGGAGTGTGAGTGTGTAGGAGAGAGAATAGGAGGGAATGGGAGTGTGAGTGTGTGCGAGAGAGAATAGGAGGGAATGGGAGTGTGAGTGTGTGAGAGAGAGAATAGGAGGGAATGGGAGTGTGAGTGTGTGTGAGAGAGAATAGGAGGGAATGGGAGTGTGAGTGTGTGTGAGAGAGAATAGGAGGGGATGGGAGTGTGAGTGTGTGTGAGAGAGAATAGGAGGGAATGGGAGTGTGAGTGTGTGAGAGAGAGAATAGGAGGGAGTGTGAGTGTGTGAGAGAGAATAGGAGGGAATGGGAGTGTGAGTGTGTGTGTGAGAGAGAATAGGAGGGAATGGGAGTGTGAGTGTGTGTGAGAGAGAATAGGAGGGGAAGGGAGTGTGAGTGTGTGTGAGAAAGAAAGGGAGTGTGAGTGTGTGAGTGTGTGTGAGAGAGAATAGGAGGGAATGGGAGTGTGAGTGTGTGTGAGAGAATAGGAGGGGATGGGAGTGTGAGTGTGTGTGAGAAAGAAAGAAAGGGAGTGTGAGTGTGTGTGAGAGAGAATAGGAGGGTATGGGAGTGTGAGTGTGTGGGAGAGAGAATAGGAGGGAATGGGAGTGTGAGTGTGTGTGTGTGAGAGAGAATAGGAGGGAATGGGAGTGTCAGTGTGTGGGAGAGAGAATAGGAGGGGATGGGAGTGTGAGTGTGTGTGAGAGAATAGGAGGGAATGGGAGTGTGAGTGTGTGTGAGAAAATAGGAGGGAATGGGAGTGTGAGTGTGTGGGAGAGAGAATGGGAGGGTATGGGAGTGTGAGTGTGTGTGAGAGAGAGAATAGGAGGGAATGGGAGTGTGAGTGTGTGGGAGAGAGAATAGGAGGGAATGGGAGTGTGAGTGTGTGTGAGAGAGAATAGGAGGGAATGGGAGTGTGAGTGTGTGTGAGAGAGAATAGGAGGGAATGGGAGTGTGAGTGTGTGAGAGAGAATAGGAGGGAATGGGAGTGTTAATGTGTGTGAGAGAGAATAGGAGGGAATGGGAGTGTGAGTGTGTGTGAGAGAGAATAGGAGGGAATGGGAGTGTGAGTGTGTGTGAGAGAGAATAGGAGGGAATGGGAGTGTGAGTGTGTGAGAGAGAGAATAGGAGGGAATGGGAGTGTGAGTGTGTGAGAGAGAGAATAGGAGGGAATGGGAGTGTGAGTGTGTGTGAGAGAGAATAGGAGGGAATGGGAGTGTGAGTGTGTGTGAGAGAGAATAGGAGGGAATGGGAGTGTGAGTGTGTGAGAGAGAATAGGAGGGAATGGGAGTGTGAGTGTGTGTGAGAGAGAATAGGAGGGAATGGGAGTGTGAGTGTGTGTGAGAGAGAATAGGAGGGAATGGGAGTGTGAGTGTGTGAGAGAGAGAATAGGAGGGAATGGGAGTGTGAGTGTGTGAGAGAGAGAATAGGAGGGAATGGGAGTGTGAGTGTGTGTGTGTGAGAGAGAATAGGAGGGAATGGGAGTGTGAGTGTGTGAGAGAGAGAATAGGAGGGAATGGGAGTGTGAGTGTGTGTGTGAGAGAGAGAATAGGAGGGTATGGGAGTGTGAGTGTGTGTGAGAGAGAATAGGAGGGGATGGGAGTGTGAGTGTGTGTGTGAGAAAGAAAGGGAGTGTGAGTGTGTGAGTGTGTGTGAGAGAGAATAGGAGGGAATGGGAGTGTGAGTGTGTGAGAGAGAGAATAGGAGGGAATGGGAGTGTGAGTGTGTGAGAGAGAGAATAGGAGGGAATGGGAGTGTGAGTGTGTGTGTGAGAGAGAATAGGAGGGTATGGGAGTGTGAGTGTGTGTGAGAGAGAATAGGAGGGGATGGGAGTGTGAGTGTGTGTGAGAAAGAAAGGGAGTGTGAGTGTGTGAGTGTGTGTGAGAGAGAATAGGAGGGAATGGGAGTGTGAGTGTGTGTGAGAGAATAGGAGGGGATGGGAGTGTGAGTGTGTGTGAGAAAGAAAGAAAGGGAGTGTGAGTGTGTGAGTGTGTGTGAGAGAGAATAGGAGGGAATGGGAGTGTCAGTGTGTGGGAGAGAGAATAGGAGGGGATGGGAGTGTGAGTGTGTGTGTGAGAGAATAGGAGGGAATGGGAGTGTGAGTGTGTGGGAGAGAATAGGAGGGGATGGGAGTGTGAGTGTGTGGGAGAGAGAATAGGAGGGGATGGGAGTGTGAGTGTGTGTGTGAGAGAATAGGAGGGAATGGGAGTGTGAGTGTGTGGGAGAGAGAATGGGAGGGAATGGGAGTGTGAGTGTGTGTGAGAGAGAATAGGAGGGAATGGGAGTGTGAGTGTGTGGGAGAGAGAATAGGAGGGGATGGGAGTGTGAGTGTGTGTGAGAGAATAGGAGGGAATGGGAGTGTGAGTGTGTGTGAGAGAGAATAGGAGGGAATGGGAGTGTGAGTGTGTGGGAGAGAGAATAGGAGGGGATGGGAGTGTGAGTGTGTGTGAGAGAATAGGAGGGAATAGGAGTGTGAGTGTGTGTGAGAGAGAATAGGAGGGAATGGGAGTGTGAGTGTGTGGGAGAGAGAATAGGAGGGGATGGGAGGGATTGTTCTGTCCAGGGTCATCCCTATAAGTGACTGTAACCGTACAGGCCCAGGCTGGTCTATAGCTGTCCCCAGCAAGTCCCAGAGACTCCAAGCTTAGAAACATACTATAAGAGGCTTGAGGCCAATGATGGAGAGGAGTATGTAACCTGCATTCTGATTGGTGGTATGTTTGTAATTGCATAATACCCTGAGGTGTAATGTCTCCCCCTTATCTGTATCCTTTCTGCAGAGAGGATCTCCACCTCCGCCTATTCCTCACCAGCCAGAAGTTTGGGTGATCCCGGAATAACGCCGTTATCCCCCTCACATATAGCAACGGTAAGTGCTCCCTCAACTTCTGCTGCTCACTGGGGGGTGTGGGGGGGTGGGCGGCGGCAGGGGGTTCACAAAGGGGGAATGGGTAAGGAATAGGACCATTGGACCGGTAAGAATCAAGGAATAAGAGACCGGACATACCAGACCTAGCATTATAAGAACCAACACATTCACCTCGGTACCATTTCCAACCTTATCAATTTGCACAAGGCCAGGTCTTGATTTCCTAACCATGGCCAACCTTAGTATGGCAGATGTCCTCCTCCCACTCATTACCCCTTAGTGGACAACCAGAACCCCGCAATGCTGCGATGCACTGAGCCTCTGCACTTCCAGTGACCTAAAGCTAGAATATCCCAGATAGAGGGACCTGCACAGGCAGAAAGTGCCGCTGGGCCAATGTGAAATGATATGTCCCAGTCTCCTCCATACAATGCTACCTGACAGAGGCAAACTTCTACGTGGATACAGAACTGTCTACATGAACCAGACAAGCGCCATCGCTATTCAGATGTACATGCTAATAGGCTGGTGCCAAGGACACAGGGCAGACCCAAGAATCAGTGCAAGCAGGATGGGAAATGTCACCCGTCTAGAAGATGGAATAGAGCAGAAGATGGAGAAGAGACATTTACCGTACTAGCACATTGCAGAAGGAGATCACTAACCTGGAATTATCCAATTCAACAGCCAATAGAAAAGGTGTAGTCTCAAAATACAGAAACATATAGTCCCACGGATATAAGTATGCATGAGCCATTGCTGGACAGAACCCACCTCTGCCATAGTGACCATGTGGTCCATGCAATCAGACAAAGAAAGAAATCCCATCTAAAGTCACAGAACAACACTCTTCCCCTCATGCCTACCCTTCCCTTCATGCCAACTCTTCCATTCATGCCCACCCTTCCCTTTATGCCCACTCTTCCCCTCATGCCCACTCTTCCATTCATGCCCACTCTTCCCTTCATGCCCACTCTTCCCCTCATGCCCACTCTTCCCCTCATGCCCACTCTTCCCTTCATGCCCACTCTTCCCCTCATGCCCACTCTTCCCTTCATGCCCACTCTTCCCCTCATGCCCACTCTTCCCTTCATGCCCACTCTTCCCCTCATGCCCACCCTTTCCCTCATGCCCACCCTTCCCTTCATGCCCACTCTTCCCTTCATGCCCACTCTTCCCCTCATGTCCACCCTTTCCCTCATGCCCACTCTTCCCTTCATGCCCACTCTTCCCCTCATGTCCACCCTTTCCCTCATGCCCACTCTTCCCTTCATGCCCACTCTTCCCCTCATGCCCACTCTTCCCCTCATGCCCACCCTTTCCCTCATGCCCACCCTTCCCTTCATGCCCACTCTTCCCCTCATGCCCACTCTTCCCCTCATGCCCACCCTTCCCTTCATGCCCACTCTTCCCCTCATGCCCACTCTTCCCCTCATGCCCACCCTTCCCTTCATGCCCACTCTTCCCTTCATGCCCACTCTTCCCTTCATGCCCACTCTTCCCCTCATGCCCACCCTTCCCCTCATGCCCACTCTTCCCCTCATGCCCACTCTTCCCCTCATGCCCACCCTTCACCCAATGAACCCATGTCCAATCACCCATTTCTGTCCACAGATGAACACTGATATAATGCTGCTCTGCAAACCCTGAATACAACTTCTCCTCGTCAGAATCAAAACTAAAGGAACCGCCTCATTATTATGTGATGGAAGAAATGCCCCATATGTACTATGCCCTGATTACTCCTGATGTGGAGCTGGCAAAAGCTGGTGATCCCCCACGGCCGTCTCCTCACCCTGCGAATGCCAGCTGCTGAAACCTCAGGTACCGGCGGCTGTCACACAGGGCAGATCCTGGAGCTGCCCTTTGTGTTACTCAGGGGTAGATATATGAAGCAGTGATAAAGGAGGTGAAGTGGCCCATGGCAACCAATCAGCACAAGTGTCTATAATTTTTATATTATAAAATTATACAGAGCAGCTGGTTGGTTGCCATAGGGCACTTCTCCCATACCATTGCTTAGTACATCTACCCCTTAGTGTCGGCACTGTAAGTGCTGGGAAGTATCAGTTTGGTATGTCCCGTCCTTTAGTTCTAATACTAAAAGGATGGGGCATTTCAGCTCTGTACTGTACAAAGGAACTTGTATTACTGGATCAGTACAACACATCACCACATCCGCTAGGCCCCAACCTCCTGATAACACGTTTCAGTGACACCCGATCTTTGGGTGCACCATCGGTCAGTGGCCACTCAGAACTCTGGCCTCCGTGTGCCTGTGCCGGGACTCTGGCCTCCGTGTGCCTGTGCTGGGACTCTGGCCTCCGTGTGCCTGTGCCGGGACTCTGGCCTCCGTGTGCCTGTGCCGGGACTCTGGCCTCCGTGTGCCTGTGCCGGGACTCTGGCCTCCGTGTGCCTGTGCCGGGACTCTGGCCTCCGTGTGCCTGTGCCGGGACTCTGGCCTCCGTGTGCCTGTGCCGGGACTCTGGCCTCCGTATGCCTGTGCCGGGACTCTGGCCTCCGTGTGCCTGTGCCGGGACTCTGGCCTCCGTGTGCCTGTGCCGGGACTCTGGCCTCCGTGTGCCTGTGCCGGGACTCTGGCCTCCGTGTGCCTGTGTCTGTACTCTGGCCTCCGTGTGCCTGTGTCGGTATTCTGGCCTCCGTGTGCCTGTGTCGGTATTCTGGCCTCCGTGTGCCTGTTTGTGGCCCCCTGTCTGGCCTCCGTGTGCCTGTGTCTGTACTCTGGCATCCATGTGCCTGTGTCTGTACTCTGGCCTCCGTGTGCCTGTGCCGGGACTCTGGCCTCCGTGTGCCTGTGCCGGGACTCTGGCCTCCGTGTGCCTGTGTCGGTATTCTGGCCCCCTGTCTGGCCTCTGTGTGCCTGTGTCTGTACTCTGGCCTCCGTGTGCCTGTGTCTGTACTCTGGCCTCCGTGTGCCTGTGCCGGGACTCTGGCCTCCGTGTGCCTGTGCCGGGACTCTGGCCTCCGTGTGCCTGTGCCGGGACTCTGGCCTCCGTGTGCCTGTGTCGGGACTCTGGCCTCCGTGTGCCTGTGCCGGGACTCTGGCCTCCGTGTGCCTGTGCCGGGACTCTGGCCTCCGTGTGCCTGTGCCGGGACTCTGGCCTCCGTGTGCCTGTGCCGGGACTCTGGCCTCCGTGTGCCTGTGCCGGGACTCTGGCCTCCGTGTGCCTGTGCCGGGACTCTGGCCTCCGTGTGCCTGTGCCGGGACTCTGGCCTCCGTGTGCCTGTGCCGGGACTCTGGCCTCCGTGTGCCTGTGCCGGGACTCTGGCCTCCGTGTGCCTGTGTCTGTACTCTGGCCTCCGTGTGCCTGTGTCGGTATTCTGGCCTCCGTGTGCCTGTGTCGGTATTCTGGCCTCCGTGTGCCTGTTTGTGGCCCCCTGTCTGGCCTCCGTGTGCCTGTGTCTGTACTCTGGCATCCATGTGCCTGTGTCTGTACTCTGGCCTCCGTGTGCCTGTGCCGGGACTCTGGCCTCCGTGTGCCTGTGCCGGGACTCTGGCCTCCGTGTGCCTGTGTCGGTATTCTGGCCCCCTGTCTGGCCTCTGTGTGCCTGTGTCTGTACTCTGGCCTCCGTGTGCCTGTGTCTGTACTCTGGCCTCCGTGTGCCTGTGCCGGGACTCTGGCCTCCGTGTGCCTGTGCCGGGACTCTGGCCTCCGTGTGCCTGTGCCGGGACTCTGGCCTCCGTGTGCCTGTGCCGGGACTCTGGCCTCCGTGTGCCTGTGCCGGGACTCTGGCCTCCGTGTGCCTGTGCCGGGACTCTGGCCTCCGTGTGCCTGTGCCGGGACTCTGGCCTCCGTGTGCCTGTGTCGGGACTCTGGCCTCCGTGTGCCTGTGCCGGGACTCTGGCCTCCGTGTGCCTGTGTCTGTACTCTGGCCTCCGTGTGCCTGTGTCTGTACTCTGGCCTCCGTGTGCCTGTGTCTGTACTCTGGCCTCCGTGTGCCTGTGTCTGTACTCTGGCCTCCGTGTGCCTGTGTCGGTACTCTGGCCCCCGTGTGCCTGTGTCGGTACTCTGGCCTCCGTGTGCCTGTGTCGGTACTCTGGCCTCCGTGTGCCTGTGTCGGTACTCTGGCCTCCGTGTGCCTGTGCCGGGACTCTGGCCTCCGTGTGCCTGTGCCGGGACTCTGGCCTCCGTGTGCCTGTGCCGGGACTCTGGCCTCCGTGTGCCTGTGCCGGGACTCTGGCCTCCGTGTGCCTGTGTCTGTACTCTGGCCTCCGTGTGCCTGTGTCGGTATTCTGGCCTCCGTGTGCCTGTGTCGGTATTCTGGCCTCCGTGTGCCTGTTTGTGGCCCCCTGTCTGGCCTCCGTGTGCCTGTGTCTGTACTCTGGCATCCATGTGCCTGTGTCTGTACTCTGGCCTCCGTGTGCCTGTGCCGGGACTCTGGCCTCCGTGTGCCTGTGCCGGGACTCTGGCCTCCGTGTGCCTGTGTCGGTATTCTGGCCCCCTGTCTGGCCTCTGTGTGCCTGTGTCTGTACTCTGGCCTCCGTGTGCCTGTGTCTGTACTCTGGCCTCCGTGTGCCTGTGCCGGGACTCTGGCCTCCGTGTGCCTGTGCCGGGACTCTGGCCTCCGTGTGCCTGTGCCGGGACTCTGGCCTCCGTGTGCCTGTTTGTGGCCCCCTGTCTGGCCTCCGTGTGCCTGTGTCTGTACTCTGGCATCCATGTGCCTGTGTCTGTACTCTGGCCTCCGTGTGCCTGTGCCGGGACTCTGGCCTCCGTGTGCCTGTGCCGGGACTCTGGCCTCCGTGTGCCTGTGTCGGTATTCTGGCCCCCTGTCTGGCCTCTGTGTGCCTGTGTCTGTACTCTGGCCTCCGTGTGCCTGTGTCTGTACTCTGGCCTCCGTGTGCCTGTGCCGGGACTCTGGCCTCCGTGTGCCTGTGCCGGGACTCTGGCCTCCGTGTGCCTGTGCCGGGACTCTGGCCTCCGTGTGCCTGTGCCGGGACTCTGGCCTCCGTGTGCCTGTGCCGGGACTCTGGCCTCCGTGTGCCTGTGCCGGGACTCTGGCCTCCGTGTGCCTGTGCCGGGACTCTGGCCTCCGTGTGCCTGTGCCGGGACTCTGGCCTCCGTGTGCCTGTGCCGGGACTCTGGCCTCCGTGTGCCTGTGTCTGTACTCTGGCCTCCGTGTGCCTGTGTCTGTACTCTGGCCTTCGTGTGCCTGTGTCTGTACTCTGGCCTCCGTGTGCCTGTGTCTGTACTCTGGCCTCCGTGTGCCTGTGTCGGTACTCTGGCCCCCGTGTGCCTGTGTCGGTACTCTGGCCTCCGTGTGCCTGTGTCGGTACTCTGGCCTCCGTGTGCCTGTGTCGGTACTCTGGCCTCCGTGTGCCTGTGTCGGTACTCTGGCCTCCGTGTGCCTGTGTCGGTACTCTGGCCTCCGTGTCGGTACTCTGGCCTCCGTGTGCCTGTGTTGGGACTCTGGTCTCCGTGTGCCTGTGTCTGTACTCTGGCCTCCGTGTGCCTGTGTCTGTACTCTGGCCTCCGTGTGCCTGTGTCTGTACTCTGGCCTCCGTGTGCCTGTGTCTGTACTCTGGCCTCCGTGTGCCTGTGTCTGTACTCTGGCCTCCGTGTGCCTGTGTCGGTACTCTGGCCTTCGTGTGCCTGTGTCGGTATTCTGGCCTCCGTGTGCCTGTGCCGGGACTCTGGCCTCCGTGTGCCTGTGTCTGTACTCTGGCCTCCGTGTGCCTGTGTCGGTATTCTGGCCTCCGTGTGCCTGTGTCGGTATTCTGGCCTCCGTGTGCCTGTTTGTGGCCCCCTGTCTGGCCTCCGTGTGCCTGTTTGTGGCCCCCTGTCTGGCCTCCGTGTGCCTGTGTCTGTACTCTGGCATCCATGTGCCTGTGTCTGTACTCTGGCCTCCGTGTGCCTGTGCCGGGACTCTGGCCTCCGTGTGCCTGTGTCGGTATTCTGGCCTCCGTGTGCCTGTGTCGGTACTCTGGCCTCCGTGTGCCTGTGTCGGTACTCTGGCCTCCGTGTGCCTGTGTCGGTATTCTGGCCTCCGTGTGCCTGTGTCGGTATTCTGGCCTCCGTGTGCCTGTGTCAGTATTCTGGCCTCCGTGTGCCTGTGTCGGTACTCTGGCCTCCGTGTGCCTGTGTCGGTACTCTGGCCTCCGTGTGCCTGTGTCGGTACTCTGGCCTCCGTGTGCCTGTGTCGGTACTCTGGCCTCCGTGTGCCTGTGTCGGTATTCTGGCCTCCGTGTGCCTGTGTCGGTACTCTGGCCTCCGTGTGCCTGTGTCGGTATTCTGGCCTCCGTGTGCCTGTGTCGGTATTCTGGCCTCCGTGTGCCTGTTTGTGGCCCCCTGTCTGGCTACCATGGGGCTCTCGGATACACTGATTGTGAGGTGGAGATAGATTACATATGTTGCCTGTAACAAATGGCCGGACATACAGGGATAACTTGGATCTTCTCTTTCAGAATTCAGACACCAGCTCGGCAGCTGAGCAGAACTTCTCAGTGGTTGTTGCCATTGATTTTGGCACCACTTCCAGCGGCTACGCCTACAGCTTCTCTAAGGAGCCGGAATGTATCCATATAATGAGGTAATATCTGTAGTGCCGCACATTAACCATTATATTATAATTCTCTGTCATGTAGTGCCGCATTATGTTATAATTCTCTGTCATGTAGTGCCGCATTATATTATAATTCTCTGTCATGTAGTGCCGCATTATATTATAATTCTCTGTCATGTAGTGCCGCATTATATTATAATTCTCTGTCATGTAGTGCCGCATTATGTTATAATTCTCTGTCATGTAGTGCCGCATTATATTATAATTCTCTGTCATGTAGTGCCGCATTATATTATAATTCTCTGTCATGTAGTGCCGCATTATATTATAATTCTCTGTCATGTAGTGCCGCCATAGGCAAATCTAGAATTATGGTAATGGGTGGTCCCAGATATAGACATAACAGTAGGGGGACCTTTGCGCGGCGTAGCCGCGTGACAAAAATGAGGCGTGGCATCACAAAAAGGGGTGTGGTATTATACTTTAGACCATACACAGTAATGCCCATTACACATTTTAGCAAACTCCGTAATATCCATTATACTGTACATATAGCCAAACGCCGTAATGCCAATTACACATAAGGCCACACACCATAATGCCCATTACACATTGTGCCACACATCATGATGCCCATTACATACTATATAACAAACCGTAATGCCCATTACATATTTGCCACATAAGTGCTTCTTACCTACGTGCTCATTGCTAGGGGGTTCTTGCTTGATGGCACCATAGTACCCATTACACATGATGCCGCACACCATAGTACCTATTACACATGATGCCACACACCATAGTACCCATTACACATGATGCTGCACACATAGGGGGAAAATTACTAAAGGAAATTTACTATCCCGAAAATACGGCAATTCGTATTCGTATTGATGTGCTATCAATACGAATAGCCGTATTTTCGGGATAGATAATGTCCCTTACAAATGATGCTGCACACGTAATGCCCCTTACACATGATGCTGCACACCATAATGCCCCTTACACATTAAGCCACACATTATGCGTAATGCCCCCACATACTGCCACTTGTAGCATCCCTTAAGCAATGCCCCCAAAAGTGCCACTTACTGCTGCAGGGAGAGATGGAGAGCAGTGCAGCTGCTTCTATGGGGAGAGGAGCAGAGCGCAGCGCAGAGCACGCTCCCACTCCTCTCCTGGTGTCCCCTCTAGCCGAGGGACATTTGAAATATTGTGTGTGCTGTTGTTGTGCGTGACGTCGGGGGAGCATGCCGGGCGCCGGCACCACATGATTAAAGGGGGGGGCGGGCTGAGGTGAAAGCGGGGAGAAGAATTGGAGCGGAAGCTGCAGGGGTGACAGTCATTGACAGCTGGGCAGAGAGCAGGGGGCTGCCTGGCTGTATTCAGAGCACTGCAGGTCACGGCTGTTTGAAATGATACCCCTTTCATAACAGAGAATGCAGGGATTTACCCGGGAATATGGTCCCAGGATCATGCAGGGACATTCCCAGGCTGACCCCTTATACACCAGCCTAGTCGCTTCATTTTCTGGTGTGAGGGGGAGAGACAACCACTCCCCCTCCCTACCCGCCTTTAACCAACCAGCTATATCTTCGGAAGCAACTGACCCATTTACATGAGACCAGTATCATATTGAAGAACTTTTGAGTTGGCTTCGAATGATTTTGGTCCCGTGAAACTGGGCTGTTTGGTTCCAGAGAAATCTGCCCTCAAAGAACATAAACAGTCATGAAATTACATTTAAGAAATGAAAAAAAAAAAAAAACGGTTTAACCTCAATATCCCTGGAACCAATTAACCGATATGGATCCAGCCTGGTATCAAATTGAAGGCCCAGCGATTTGGGTTCGACTGAGATTAACCTCGAGCTTCAGTGATGCCGAAGGGGGAACTGGCAGTCGTTGAACTGGGTGGGGGTCAGAATTAGCGTTTCCCATGTTATCCTATAGGGAAAACGTTCCAGCTTTGCCTGGCCGTATCTCCGGTTCCCAGGGGGCTAGAGACACGGGGCTGGGCTCATTGGAAAGCCCCATCCCTCAGCTACAAAATAGGCTAATGGGTGGTCCTGTGCACCCCCGGACCACCCCCTAGATTCGCCTATGAGTGCCGCATTATATTATAATTCTCTGTCATGTAGTGCCGCATTATATTATAATTCTCTGTCATGTAGTGCCGCATTATATTATAATTCTCTGTCATGTAGTGCCGCATTATATTATAATTCTCTGTCATGTAGTGCCGCATTATATTATAATTCTCTGTCATGTAGTGCCGCATTATATTATAATTCTCTGTCATGTAGTGACGCATTATATTATAATTCTCTGTCATGTAGTGCCGCATTCTATTACAATTCTCTGTCATGTAGTGCCGCAGTATATTATAATTCTCTGTCATGTAGTGCCGCATTATATTACAATTCTCTGTCATGTAGTGCCGCATTATATTATAATTCTCTGTCATGTAGTGCCGCATTCTATTACAATTCTCTGTCATGTAGTGCCGCATTCTATTACAATTCTCTGTCATGTAGTGCCGCATTCTATTATAATTCTCTGTCATGTAGTGCCGCATTCTATTATAATTCTCTGTCATGTAGTGCCGCATTCTATTATAATTCTCTGTCATGTAGTGCCGCAGTATATTATAATTCTCTGTCATGTAGTGCCGCATTATATTATAATTCTTTGTCATGTAGTGCCGCAGTATATTATAATTCTCTGTCATGTAGTGCCGCATTATATTATAATTCTCTGTCATGTAGTGCCGCATTCTATTACAATTCTCTGTCATGTAGTGCCGCATTCTATTACAATTCTCTGTCATGTAGTGCCGCATTCTATTATAATTCTCTGTCATGTAGTGCCGCATTCTATTATAATTCTCTGTCATGTAGTGCCGCATTCTATTATAATTCTCTGTCATGTAGTGCCGCAGTATATTATAATTCTCTGTCATGTAGTGCCGCATTATATTATAATTCTTTGTCATGTAGTGCCGCAGTATATTATAATTCTCTGTCATGTAGTGCCGCATTATATTACAATTCTCTGTCATGTAGTGCCGCATTATATTATAATTCTCTGTCATGTAGTGCCGCATTATATTATAATTCTCTGTCATGTAGTGCCGCATTATATTATAATTCTCTGTCATGTAGTGCCGCATTATATTATATTTCTCTGTCATGTAGTGCCGCATTATATTATAATTCTTTGTCATGTAGTGCCGCGTTTCATTTTACAGCATTAGGTCAAGATGCACTGTGTCAACCATCAAAAGGTCGACATGGGTTTTTAAAATGTATCTTGTCCTAAATGTTGACGCATGGCTCACTGTACTTGGTATACCCTGATGTTCTCCCACCCCACCCTAGTGGATGGTAGACCATGAAATACCACCTGTCGGCACATGTCGGCTCAAAAAAACATTTTAACCATTTGACTGTCGACTTCGGGCATGGTGACCCAATACCTGTGTTGACCTAATGACCTGGTTGACCCAACACCATGTCGACCTTCAGTCAAGTTGACATTCCTGCATGTCGACCTTTAATGATCGACCTAGCGACCGTATCCCAAAGTAACAGTCACTTTGACTATGGCGGTACATGCGTCCTGCTACTCCAATGCCGACATTGTACTCACATATTCCCAATATCATTACCGTGGATAGGAGTCGGTTGCGGTCTCTCTGATGTTATTGGTATAGAGGCCATGTATCAAGAAATATTCATAGCGATATTAGGTATTGCCTGGATGTATGGAGGAAGGTGCGCAGCAGTGCCCGGTGTAACCTGATATAACCTTATTGCATGCACTAATACCACAGTGACTGTGATGTGACTCTGGCTCTGACTCTGGCTGCGACTCGGCTCCGACTCCGACGTGACTGTGACGTGACTCCGACTGTGACGTGACTCCGACTGTGACGTGACTCCGACTGTGACGTGACTCCGATTGTGACGTGACTCCGACTGTGACGTGACTCTGACTGTGACGTGACTCTGACTGTGACGTTGACTCTGACTGTGACTGTGACTCTGACTGTGACTCTGACTGTGACGTGACTCTGACTGTGACTCTGACTGTGACTCCGACTGTGACGTGACTCTGACTGTGACGTGACTCTGACTGTGACGTGACTCTGACTGTGACTCTGACGTGACTTTGACGTGACTCTGACTGTGACGTGACTCTGACTGTGACTCTGACTGTGACTCTGACTGTGACGTTGACTCTGACTGTGACTCTGACTGTGACTCTGACTGTGACTCTGACTGTGACGTGACTCTGAATGTGACTCTGAATGTGACTCTGACTCTGACTGTGATGTGATGTGACTGTGATGTGACTGTGACAGTGCTGTGACTGTGATGTGACTGTGATGTGACTCTGACAGTGCTGTGGCTGTGATGTGACTCGGACAGTTCTGTGACTGTGATGTGACTCGGACAGTGATGTGACTCGGACAGTGATGTGACTGTGATGTGACTCGGACAGTGATGCGACTGTGATGTGACCGTGACTGTGATGTGACTGTGACAGTAAGTTTGGTGACTGTGACTGTGATGTGACTGACAGTGATGTGACTGATGTGACTCTGACGTGACAGTGATGTGACCGTCACTGTGACTGTGATTGTGATGTGACTGTGACAGTAAGTTTGGTGACTGTGACTGTGATGTGACTGTGATGTGACCGTGACACTGATGTGACCGTGACAGTAAGTTTGGTGACTCTGACTCTGACTGTGACTCTGACTCTGACTGTGATGTGACTCTGACTGTGACTCTGACTGTGATGTGACTCTGACTGTGATGTGACTCTGACTGTGATGTGACTGTGATGTGACTCGGACAGTGCTGTGACTGTGATGTGACTCGGATAGTGCTGTGACTGTGATGTGACTCGGACAGTGATGTGACTGTGATGTGACCGTGACTGTGATGTGACTGTGACAGTAAGTTTGGTGACTGTGACTGTGATGTGACTGACAGTGATGTGACTGATGTGACTCTGACGTGACAGTGATGTGATCGTCACTGTGACTGTGATTGTGATGTGACTGTGACAGTAAGTATGGTGACTGTGATGTGACTGTGACACTGATGTGACCGTGACAGTAAGTTTGGTGACTGTGACTCTGACTGTGACTCTGACTGTGACTCTGACTGTGACGTGACTGACTGTGATGTGACTCTGACTGTGATGTGACTCTGACTGTGATGTGACTGTGATGTGACTTTGATGTGACTGTGACAGTGCTGTGACTGTGATGTGACTCGGACAGTGCTGTGACTGTTATGTGACTCTGACAGTGATGTGACTGTGATGTGACTGTGATGTGAGTGACTGTGATGTGACTCTGACGTGACAGTGATGTGACCGTCACTGTGATTGTGATGTGACTGTGACAGTAAGTGTGGTGATTGTGACTGTGATATGACCGTGACACTGATGTGACTGTGACAGAAAGTTTGGTGACTGTGATGTGACTGTGATGTGACTGTGATGTGAGTGTGAGGTGACTGTGAGGTGACTGTGATGTGACAGTGCTTTGACTGTGATGTGACTCTGACAGTGATGTGACTGTGATGTGACCGTGACTGTAAGTTTGGTGACTGTGATGTGACTCTGACAATGCTGTGACTGTGATGTGACTCGGACAGTGATGTGACTGTGATGTGACCGTGACTGTGATGTGACTGTGACAGTAAGTTTGGTGACTGTGACTGTGATGTGACTGACAGTGATGTGACTGATGTGACTCTGACGTGACAGTGATGTGACCGTCACTGTGACTGTGATTGTGATGTGACTGTGACAGTAAGTTTGGTGACTGTGACTGTGATGTGACTGTGATTGTGATGTGACTGTGATGTGACCGCGACACTGATGTGACCGTAACAGTAAGTTTGGTGACTCTGACTGTGATGTGACTGTGATGTGACTCTGACAGTGCTGTGACTGTGATGTGACTCTGACGTGACAGTGATGTGACCGTCACTGTGACTGTGATTGTGATGTGACTGTGACAGTAAGTGTGGTGATTGTGATGTGACTATGATGTGACCGTGACTGTGACAGTAAGTGTGGTGATGTGACTGTGACACTGACTGTGACATGCATGTGATGTGACTGTGATGTGACTGATGTTACTGTGACAGTGAATGTGATGTGAGTGTGACAATAAGTGTGGTGACTGTGATGTGAATGTGACACTGACTGTGACTGTGATGTGACTGTGATGTGACTGATGTTACTGTGACAGTGAATGTGATGTGATTGTGATGTGAGTGTGACAATAAGTGTGGTGACTGTGATGTGAATGTGACACTGACTGTGATGTGACAGTGACTGTACTGTGACTGTGATGTGAATGTAATGTGATTGTGACGTGACTGTGACAATAAGTGTGGTGACTGTGACACTGACTGTGACAATAAGTGTGGTGACTGTGACACTGACTGTGATGTGACTATGATGTGACCGTGAACTTTACTGTGATAGTGAATGTGATGTGATTATGACAATGATGTGACTGAACGTTACTGTGATAGTGACTGTGATGTGACTGTGATGTGACAGTGACTGTTAAGCTGTGTACACACGGGGCAATATGATCCCTGGTAATATATTGCTCAGCAATCATACTGCTTAGTGTCCTGTCTTCATCTGCAACCAGAGATGAAAATGTCACACTGCCGAGAGAAGAGGCGCAGGGGAAGTCGCTGGTCGGAGGAGCAAGTTCCTCTGACCAGCGACCATTAGGGGGCTGAAAACGGGAGCGCACACCCGGCGATTTATGTCATGTGACTGTGATGTGACTGTGATTGTGATGTGACTGTGATGTGCCTGATGTGACAGTGACTGTAACGTGACATTGATGTGACTATGACTGTGATGTGACAGTGAATATGATAGTGATGTGACAGTGACTGTGATGTGACTGTGACAGGGACGTGACAGGGGACGTGACACCTTCCCAACACTGTACAGGAAGAGGAGGCTCCTACCACCATTTGCACCCCCTCTGTAAGGAACACTGCCAGTACAGGTGACATTGAGTTTGAGGATGTCACTGTAGAAGTACACCAGGAGGAGGAGGATATTGTTGTATCTGGATGTTGAAGAGGATTCTGATGGTGATGTGGTTTGTTTGAATCAGGCACAGGTGCAGACAATTTTTGCCGGTGGGAAGAAAAAGCCCATTGTCATGCCTGGGGAAAAGACCAAAAAACCTCTTCGGTCTGGAATTATTTCTACCCAAATCCAGGCAACTGTCTTGGCATATGTAGTCTGTGTAAAAGTGTAATAAGTAGGAGTAAGGATGCTAACCACCTAGAAACATCCTCCCTTATACATTACCCGCAACGCACTCATCATAAGTCATTGTCCAGCTCTAAGAGCGTGAGCAGTTCAGTGACACCTAAATCCCTCATTCCTCTTGTATTTGAGATAGCAATGTCCTTCTTATGCGTTTCACTACACCTGGTAGCTTTATCAAAGGAGGACATTGCTTTCTCCCCCAACCTGGGGTTCCTGGATTGCTGACCTACCCCCACTTTGTTTTATCTCAAATTGGGATACAAAATAAACAACTGGGCTACTCCATCGGAAGTTGAGGATTCCTTATCCTGTAAAAATAACTGCGGTAGGAGTTGGTTATTTGTGCCACCCTGGGCCACTCCTAGCTAACACCTGCACCTTTTCCTCCTTCCGAAAGAAGATCTGGAGATACATCTGTGGACCCATAAAGAGGTTGAGGACCTTCTTTTCTAAAATAAGAACTACGGTAGGTTGTGCCATCTTGGGCCACTCCTAAATGTCCTCCCTCTGGATAACCACTTGGGGACCTATACCACCAATTATGGGTCTATAAATGAGGACACTTCCATTAAAATGGGTGGTGAGGTTCACTATACATTTGTGATTTAATTTTACCAACTTTATCATTGTTTAATCATGTTGGATATATAGTAAATTTTTAGTACATTCATTTAATAAAAATTCTTTGTAATAGATTAACCAATCTGGGAAAGTTTTAGTGCTGCTTATCTTCTGTTTTTCTATTGGTTATTATACAGGACTGACCATCCTCTTGCAAAGCAGCAGCTAGGTATAAACCACCCCTGCCAAGTGCCCCTGGTTCAGTCTCATTAGTGAGATTTGACCCACACACCATTCCCCTGATCAGACTTCTGCAGAAGCAGCTGGAGAAAGTGAAGGAGGAGCTAAACAGGAGCGATTCCACTAAGTACATGGGACTTGTGGATGAAGCCCTTCATTTGCTTTGCCAGGATTCGAATGTGGTCAATCTGTTGAAGTCGGATCATTACAGTTTTGTCACCATACTCGATCCTAAGTTTAAATTGTATGTTGTGTCTGTTTCTGGCAGACACAAGTCTACAGCGGTGCAAAGACCTACGAGATTGTCATCTGAAGCGGAACAGGACACGGCAACAGCTCCTCCTTCATGTTCTCCCTCAACTTGGGCTGCGAGGAAACAGCTCAAATCTCCGTCAAGAGCCAATGGCATTGATGCTGGTATCAGTTATGTGCAGACCCTGGCACTGAAATGATTGGCTAGATAAAGTGTGCATGTCCTATTTATGCAACTTAAGGGTGGGTGTCAGGACCCAAGGACTTTTCCATCTTGCACCTCTCTTCTTTGCATTATGTGCTCTTTGGGGCCTAGTGTATAAAACTGCCATCCTTTCTGTCGCTGTAGTGCCACTCCTAGATGGGCCACGTGTTTGTGCTGCCCACTTGTGTCGCATAGCAAAGTCATCCAACGACCTCGGTGCAACCTATTAGCCTAAAAACAACATTGTGAGGTGTTTAGAGACTGGAAATTAGTGGAAATTAATGTTATGGAGGAACAAAAAAATATCTGTGAATTTAGCAAGGGTGGTTTTGGCAAAACAATCCAGATCCAGAACACGATGGGAGATTCAGATCCCAAACCCCTAAAATGTCGGGATGCTCAACCCTACTGCAAGGTGGCAGCTCACTGTACAGCAGCCCTCCAGGAGCCGAAACCTGGGTAGGCAGGTATAATCATTCATGGTGGGGTGGGTAAGTACCATAGGTGCAGGGAGTGCAGCTGATATGGGGCCCAGAGCTGAGAGGGGCCACCTTCCCTGTCACAGTTACATGTGTTATATACAGAGGTGTAGCTACCATAGGTGCAGGGGGTGCAGCTGCTATGGGGCCAGAGCTGGGCGGGGCCACCTTCCCTGTTACATGTGTTATATACAGGGGTGTAACTACCATAGGTGCAGGGGGTGCAGCTGCTATGGGCCCAGAGCTGAGAGGGCCACCTTCCCTGTCACAGTTACAGGTTTTATATACAGTGTGTAGTTACCATAGGTGCAGGGGGTGTAGCTGCTATGGGGCCAGAGCTGAGAGGGGCCACCTTCCCTGTCACAGTTACATGTGTTATATACAGGGATGTAGCTACCATAGGTGCAAGGGATGCAGCTGCTATGAGGCCCAGAGCTGAGAGGGGCCACCTTCCCTGTCACAGTGACATGTGCTATATACAGGGGTGTAACTACCATAGGTGCAGGGGGTGCAGCTGCTATGGGGCCCAGAGCTGAGAGGGCCACCTTCCCTGTCACAGTTACATGTTATATACAGGGTGTAGCTACCATAGGTGCAGGGAGTGCAGCTGCTATGGGACCCAGAGCTGAGAGGGGCCACCTTCCCTGTCACAGTTACATGTGTTATATACAGGGTGTAGCTACCTTAGGTGCAGGGGTGCAGCTGCTATGGGACCAGGAGCTGAGAGGGGCCACCTTCCCTGTAACAGTTACATGTGTTATATACAGGGATGTAACTACCATAGGTGCAGGGAGTGCAGCTGCTATGGGCCCAGAGCTGAGAGGGCAACCTTCCCTGTCACAGTTACATGTGTTATATACAGGGGTGTAACTACCATAGGTGCAGGGGATGCAGCTGCTATGGGCCCAGAGCTGAGAGGGGCCACCTTCCCTGTCACAGTTACATGTGTTATATACAGGGGCATAGCTACCATAGGTGCAGGGGTGCAGCTGCTATGGGGCCAGAGCTGAGAGGGGCCACCTTCCCTGTCACAGTTACATGTGTTATATACAGGGGTGTAACTACCATAGGTGCAGGGGATGCAGCTGCTATGGGCCCAGAGCTGAGAGGGGCCACCTTCCCTGTCACAGTTACATGTATATATACAGGGGTGTAACTACCATAGGTGCAGGAGGTGCAGCTGCTATGGGCCCAGAGCTGAGAGGGGCCACCTTCCCTGTCACAGTTACATGTGTTATATACAGGGTGTAGCTACCATAGGTGCAGGGGGTGCAGCTGCTATGGGCCCAGAGCTGAGAGGGGCCACCTTCCCTGTCACAGTTACATGTGTTATATACAGGGTGTAGCTACCATAGGTGCTGGGGGTGCAGCTGCTATGGGGCCCAGAGCTGAGAGGGAATTATCCCATTTATTAAAACTTGCAACAAAATTTACAATATATTACAATAAATAAACAAATAAATAACAAGTATTTTACATCTTAACACACATGAAATATTAATACATAACATAAATTAATGCAAACCGCAATAGATCAATTTTTACTAGTCACCTTCTTAGAAGTGACTTTACCCTTCTCAACCACCATTGTTCAAGGGTTCTCACTAGGAGGGGAACCTGGGTCTGGCGGTTCACAAGCAGACTTAAGTACCAGGCACTGATCATCCAGTACCTTGTCTTCCATCTCAATACTTGGACCAATTACTGACCCAGATGACACTAAGCTATCACTCTGGGATACAATCATGTTTTTTCCCCCACCACTTAACTCCACACCACTTTGGTCACTTCCCTCTCTTATACTTTCCACACTGTTTTTAATCAGCTCTGTGCCAACTGGGTCCCAGTCCAGACTTTCCTGGATTTCTTCATCAGAAACCATTTCAATTACCTTTTTCTTTCCAAAATTCCCTTTCTTACTCTTTTTCACACGTACCACCCCTACCTTTGATCTTACTACCACTTTCCTTGCTCCCCCATTTCCAACAATTTCCCCTTCATTTTCCTCATCTGAATTAAAACCATCAAACCTGTTACTTAAACTGATTTCTGCCTCCTCTCCTTTTCTTACGACTTTCCTTTACTACTTGATAGGAATCTTTTTGATTTAGTACTGCAGAATTTTCCACTACCACAACAGATGTTACTTTTTCTCAGTTTTCTGATTTCGCTCCTGACCTGCCGCTTCCTTACCCATTACCCACTGAAAGGTCTGCATCTGGTCATTTTTCTTTCCCCCAGTTGGCACATTCTCCTCCATATTCTGTTCTGCCCAGGGACATCTACTGTAGGGGTGACCCTCCTCTCCACACATATTACACATAACATTGTTACATTCCTTGGAAGTATGTCCCACTTTACCACATAAAGCACATTTAGTCACTGTACAGTCACTACTTAAGTGGCGGAAATCGCCACAACGGAAACATGTTCTTGGTTGTCCCTGATAAAAACATTGTATGCGGTCTCTACCAATATAGGCAGCAGAAGGAATGTGTGCAAAACCCCTGTCTATATTCCTTAATTTAACCATTGCAGCCCATGCTCCTCCCCACACTCCCATAGTAAAGCCAACCTTGGTCAACTCGGATTCCACATCACAAAACCTTGTTAACCAGTATTTTATATCTTGCACAGGAATGGATTCATTTCTCACCAATATATTCACCTTTACCTTATCCTGTTTTGTAACAAGCACTGCTTTATATGCATCATATGGCTTAGATGACCTGTACGCCTGCCATTTCATCCAAAAGGCTTGAAGCCCCTGATATGAAATAAAACTCAGATCAAAATCTGCCGTTTTCACTGGATGGATGCAGGCGTACAGGTCAGTTGCACGGAACCCCAAACTGAAGATCATTTGCAGAAACTCTTCTTTGGAAGTAGTAGTAGTACGTTTATTTATAAGGCGCCACAAAGTGTCCGCAGCGCCGTACATAGCAAACAAATTACAAGGTAACGTACAGGGTGTGTAGAAAGATACAGTATAAATAGGGGTATAGCTGGTAGAACTAAAATCAGCATCAGTTCAGAAGTAGGTGTCAAAATAGTCAAGGAGACCGAAGATGAAGTAGAGGAAGGGAAGAACAGGACAGGAGCACAGGTGAGGTAATGAGGTAGGGTGAGTACGTGAGGAAGGAGGGCCCTGCTCATAAGAGTTAACATACTAAAAATAGGTGGGTGGACGAACGAAATACAATAGGATAAGTAGGAACGGAGGGGAACGGAGGCAGGATAGGAGGATCAAAAGAGGTTAGGAGGAGGGATAGGCTAGTCGAAAAAAGTGGGTTTTGAGGGAGCGCTTGAAGGAGGTAAGGGAATCAGATAGCCTGATGGGTGGCGGGAGGTTGTTCCAGTGCAGGGGGGCAGCGCGAGAGAAATCTTGGACACGGGAGTGGGAGGAGGTGATTAGGTGAGAGGTCAGTCGGCGGTCAGCGATGGAGCGAAGAGGACGGGAGGGAGTGTGGATAGAGATCAGTGAAGAGAGGTAGGGAGCTGTGGAGGAGGAGAGAGCCTTGTAGGTGGTGGTGAGGAGTTTAAAGAGAACTCGGAAAGGAATTGGGAGCCAGTGAAGAGATAAACAGAGGGGGGAGGCGGAGGTAGAGCGGCGGGAGAGGAAGATGAGCCTAGCAGCAGCGTTAAGAATGGATTGGAGAGGTGCGAGGCGGGTGAGAGGTAGCCCACAGAGAAGGATGTTGCAGTAGTCAAGGCGGGAGATGACAAGAGAGTGAATGAGAATTTTGGTCGCGTCAGTGGAGAGGAATGGTCTGATGCGTGAGATGTTGCGTAGGTGAAAGCGGCAAGACTGTGAGAGAGCACGAATGTGGGGGGTGAAAGAGAGGGAGGAGTCAATGATGACACCGAGGCAGCGCGTTTGGTCGGTGGACGTGATCTCGGTTTCACCAATGCTGATGGAGATAGTGGGAGAAGAGGGGATGTTCGGGGGATGGAAGATTAGAAGTTCAGTTTTAGCCATGTTTAGTTTCAGGAAGCGTTGGGTCATCCAGGCTGAGATGGGCGTGAGGCATTCGGAGACCTTGGACAGAAGTGATGGGGATAAGTCGGGGGAGGAGAGATAGATTAGGGTATCATCAGCATAAAGGTGGTAATGAAAACCATAGGAGCTGATGAGGGTGCCCAGAGAGGTGGTGTAGAGGGAGAAGAGGAGAGGGCCAAGGACTGACCCTTGGGGAACACCGACTGGCTGGGGGGTAGTAGGAGAGGAGGAGCTCGGAGTGGAGACGGAGAAGGAGCGATCGGAGAGGTATGAGGTGAACCAGGAGAAGACCGTGCCAGTGATGCCAAAGGAGCGGAGGGTGTTGAGCAGGAGAGGGTGGTCAACAGTGTCAAAGGCAGCCGACAGATCAAGCTGGATGAGGATAGAGAAGAGGCCTTTGGATTTAGCCGATAGTAGATCGTTAGTGACTTTGGTCAGGGCAGTTTCAGTGGAATGTAAAGGGCGGAACCCGGATTGGAGGGGGTCTAGAATGGAGTTAGCAGTAAGGTGGCTTAGGAGACGATTATAGGTCAGACGTTCTAGGAGTTTGGAGGCAAAAGGGAGGAGGGAGATGGGCCTGTTGTTGGATGGAGAGTTGGGGTCCAGATTTGTTTTTTTGAGAATTGGGGAGACAAGAGCGTGTTTGAAGGAGGAAGGGAAGATCCCAGAGGATAGGGAAAGATTAAAGAGGTGAGCCAGGTGAGAGCAGACTGATGGACTGAGACGACGGATAATATTGGAGGGGATAGGATCAAGCGGGCAGGTGGAGGGAGAAGCGGATTGAAGGATAGAGTGGACTTCAGCAGCAGTGGTGGGGTAAAATGAGGACAGGGGTTGGAAGGAGGGGAGTGGAGATGTAGGAGGGGAGGAGGGAGAGGGTGAGGTCATGGCAGCAGTGATGGCAGTCCTGAGAGAGGAGATTTTGGTTGAAAAGTAGGTAGCAAAATCAGCGGCTACGATGGAGGACGGAAGAGCTGGAGGAGGGGGGGAGAGCAAGGAGTTGAAGGTGGCGAAGAGCCTGCGGGGATTGGATGATTGGGAAAGGATGAGGGACTTAAAGTAGGATTCCTTGGCCAGAGCAAGGGCAGAGCTGAAGGAGGAAAGAATGAATTTGAAATGGAGATAATCCGCAAGGGAGCGTGATTTCTTCCAGAAGCGCTCAGCAGTGCGAGAGCACTTTTTAAGGAATCGGGTGATAGGTGAGTGCCACGGTTGGGGGTTGGAGCATCGAAGGGGGATAGAGGAGGGAGGGCAGGCAGAGTCCAATGCCGAAGATAGGGTGTCATTATTGAGGGAGGCAGCGAGGTTCGGGCAGGACATGAGGGCGATTGGGGCGAGAAGAGGACACAGCGTGTTTGAGAAGGCAGCAAGATCAAGTGTGTTGACGTTATGCCGTGAGACAATGCGCTTGGGAGGGGGGGTGGGAGAGGGGGAAGCAGTGAGGGAGAAGGAGATGAGGTGATGGTCAGAAAGAGGAAAAGCTGAGATAGTGTAGTCAGTAAGGGAACAAGAGCGAGAGAAGACGAGATCGAGGGAGTGTCCTTGGATGTGGGTGGGAGAGGTAGTCCACTGAGATAGGCCAAGAGAGGAGCAGAGAGAGAGGAGTTTGGAGGTGCCAGGATCAGCGGGGTTATCCAAGGGGATGTTAAAGTCACCAAGAATGACAGATGGCAGGTCAGAGGAGAGGAAGTGTGGAAGCCAGGCGGCGAAGTTGTCAAGAAATTGGGAGATAGGGCCAGGGGGGCGGTAGATTACAGCGACACGGAGGTGGTAGGGGTAGTATAGACGGATAGAGTGAGACTCAAAGGAGGAGAAAAGGAGAGAGGGTTCAGGGTGAATGACACTGTGGGTGCATGAGGCTGAGAGGAGAAAACCCACACCGCCACCTTGGCGACCGTCAGGCCTGGGAGTGTGAGAGAAAGAGAGGCCACCGTGGGAGAGAGCAGCTGGAGAGACAGAATCAGAGGTGGAGAGCCAGGTCTCGGTGATAGCAAGGAGGTGGAATGCTCTAGAGATGAATAGGTCATGGATAGCAGGGAGTTTGTTGCAGATGGATCTGGCGTTCCATAGTGCACAGGAAAGAGGGGGGGTGGGTTGTGTATTTATGTGGATAAGGTTTTTGGGATTGCAGAAGCGAGGGGGGGGTCATTGGGAGGGTGGGGGTGCGGGGGCGAGTGGTCAGGATAGGTATGGGATGGGAGGGGGGAGGAACAGTTGGAGAAAGTGAAGTTGAGAGATTAACAGCCATGAGGAACCGAAGGTGAGAGGGTAGGTTAGTGAAAGCAGACAGAGGGATTTGGGAGGACAGACAGCGTCTGTAGTAAATTTGGTAGAAAACAGAGTGAGAGAGAAGGTAACAGGCAAGGAACTACTGTCAGAGAGGAGACCAGTGGGTAAAATCAGGTTGATTGAGTAATCCAATTAAGTATGAAACAACAACAAGTGAGAGGATGAAGGGAACAGAGAAGGTCAGAAGTGAGGCAAATGTGAGCAGGCGTGAAGAGGGAAACAGGGTGCGATAAATGTGTGGCAAAGATAAGAGAAAATAATAGTGAATGAGTAAAAATGACATACAATGTTGGAAAAATATAGATACAATGAATTTAAATGTCAAAATTGAGCAACAGGTTACAATAGGATAGAAAGAAGATGAATATATTACAATAAAACAGAATATGAAAATTTAGACTGTGTTCAAAGGCGCTTCACCTTTCCCCAACCATTTAAATTGAATTAAATTTCTCCTTTTCCCCACCTGACCTGATCCCACATTTGTTTGGGGAATACTGGTGCTTACACCTGGCTTAGCCTTAACCATGTTTGCATAAGAAATAATACCTGGGACTGGTTGCTTATTGACATTAACAGGGACATTAGCACATGGCACAGATATTGCATTACCTTCCCCAGTCCCCTTTTTCAGTCTTACTTGCTCCTTTTGCAATAATTGAGCTGCAACTTTAGCTCTCTCTGGAACTAGCATCTGTCCATATACAGTCTCAATGATCTGTTGTTCACCAGGTGACAGTTCATTTTTATCCAGAATTGACATTCCTTGTGCGGCTTGCAGGTGTTGATGTTCTTTACCTGTGGAATAAACAGACTGTACTTCTTGGGCATTAACCCCTGGTTTGCCATCCGTGTCCTGTGCACCCTTCTCTGCCTGCATCACATCTTAAACTTGAGGAGACGCCTCCCCAATCTCCGCAACCACCGGTACCTCCGCAACAGAATATTGTCTGTCCAATTGACAGACCTCCATTTTTTGTGCATTTTTCACTTCAGTCTCACAGGAAACAGCAATTAATTCACTTTTTGCCTTTTTCTCCTGCAGCTGCTATGGGGCCCAGAGCTGAGAGAGGCCACCTTCCCTGTCACAGTTACATGTGTTATATACAGGGTGTAGCTACCATAGGTGCAGGGAGTGCAGCTGCTATGGGGCCCAGAGCTGAGAGGGGCCACCTTCCTTGTCACAGTTACATGTGTTATATACAGGGTGTAGCTACCATATGTGCAGGGGGTGCAGCTGCTATGGGCCCAGAGCTGAGAGGGGCCACCTTCCCTGTCACAGTTACATGTGTTATATACAGGGGTGTAGCTACCATAGGTGCAAGGAGTGCAGCTGCAATGGGCCCAGAGCTGAGAGGGGCCACCTTCCCTGTCACAGTTACATGTGTTATATACAGGGGTGTAGCTACCATAGGTGCAGGGGGTGCAGCTGCTATGGGCCCAGAGCTGAGAGGGGCCACCTTCCCTGTCACAGTTACATGTGTTATATACAGGGTGTAGCTACCATAGGTGCAGGGAGTGCAGCTGCTATGGGGCCAGGAGCTGAGAGGGGCCACCTTCCCTGTCACAGTTACATGTGTTATATACAGGGGTGTAGCTACCATAGGTGTAGGGGCTGCAGCTACTATGGGGCCAGAGCTGAGAGGGGCCACCTTCCCTGTCACAGTTACATGTGTTATATACAGGGTGTAGCTACCATAGGTGCAGCGGGTGCAGCTGCTATGGGGCCCAGAGCTGAAGGGGGCCCATGTTTACATTCTAAGTTATATGTGCATGTATTACCATCCATTGCTAAATTGGGGCCTGTGAATGTGTGGTTGCACCCCTGGGGTTGGGGGTTGCTGGTGGTGTACGCACAGCATAGGATCAGGGTATTTATGGACAATACCCCAATAAGGATCTGGAGACAAATCAAGCTCTGTCCTTGCATGTGATAAATGATGTATCCGTGCAATGTAATCTGTTAGCACATTGCCACGGACACTGATGGTGATAAATCAGCCGGCATCTCACTGGGTGCAGGAATGATGTTCATATACGGTAATTATCACATACTGTTGTGAGAACCAGATTTGTTCTTAAAATGAGCAAACCCATGCTGCGCTGCAGGAGGGGCAGATTTAACATGTGCAGAGTTACATTTGGGTGGGGGGTATGTAAAATGAAATCTACATTGCAGCGTGAAAATAATACAGCCAGTATTTATTCTGCACAGTAACAACATAACCCACCACAACCTAAAGCTGGGTACACATCTATACTGTAACGATCAGATCAGGTGATCGATCAAATTAACGTATGCCTCCTGTTATGATTATCTGTTCGATCAATGTATGTCTGATATTGTTGTAAAGTTATGTCTCCTGTGAGTATTGGAATCAGGACATGTCTTTTATTATGTGGGTAAACTGTAGGTGACCCTGGTTTGAGTTTGCGGCCTGTATTCCCTCTGTTTGACATCTGTAAAAATCCTCTGGAGTTAGGATGTAAGATAAGATCTGAGACCCCTCATAAACCATGGTCCAGAAGAGGAGGTAAAGGTGCCCATACACTAGTAAGATTTATCTTCAGATCTGGCTGGTTGGAACAAAAACATGGTTATGGATGAGTGACAGTTTGTCAGTTTTCCAGCATTTCCAAGCAAATGGTCAACTGTCATTTGCTCTCATCCATAACCATGTTTTTGTTCCAACCAGCCAGATCTGAAGATAAATCTGCGTGTGTATGGCCACCTTTAGAAATTGTCCCCTTCCTTCAGATCTCTTATCAGTGAAGCCTGTCTGCTATGCACCTCACTGGATAAGGAAGGAGGATCAATCACTTTGAAAACAGCAGACTGTAGAAGATACATTGCCAGGGACCTTCCACATTCCTTCAGCATGGAAAGAGTCAAATCCCAAGGGTGGGAGGAATGAGGGAGTTTGTAAGGTATAACTAAGCTACTTCTCTCTATGGTCAGTGTCACTACCTGGGGGTGTAGCAAACAGGCTGTAAGCGACCAGAGATTTCTTGTGGAGAACCCCCCCACGTCAGGATTGGTACTTAAGTGTAAGATACGGTTCTGTCATTTTTCCCTTTTATTTTATTTCTGAAATTGCATTTAATCTTGTGTGTACTTTTACAATCATTGTAATATCTTGTAACAATTTTCTAAAGCTCTGTAGTATTTCTAGGAATAAATAATACATATTCTCAGTCCTGGTTCTGTGTTTAGACTCATTAGCCTCAGAAGAGAACGCTCCAGCGTGTTACCATTTGTATATTGTATTGTGCGGTCAGGTGCGAGCCAAGCCGCCCCTTGCGCAGTTTCAAGCACTAAAATCAGGTTTTGGCTGGTGGCAGTGTACCTCAAGTAAAGGACCCGAGAGTCCAAAGTGAGCCCCAGTCACGGCCGGAGCTGCTCAGATTGACGTATCGGAGCAGGCGACCGGTAGGTCCGTGACATATACAATCCCTATTTCTTGCAACCGTTCGGCCGACCGTACTCCCGTCAGACCATCCACAAACAACAGCCGACACGCGTGTACACACCTGTACAATTTTACTTGACGTCCGATGTACTCCCGTCCAAACAGTCGCAATAAAAAGATTGTACCACCTTACACACTATCTCAATTTGGGCTATTGACACGTCACATGTGACCAAAATTATCATAATGGGCTGGGTTAGGGCATAATTAGGTACTTGTGTACTTTCACGGCTCCCATCGCATGCCATCGCATGCCATATGTAGTGGCATGCGATGGCATGCGATTTTTGCCGTTTTTAAGCATTTAAAAAAAAATTGCATGTGATCGCATCGCATGCGATACGATCTAATGCTATCGCATGCGATTTTTAACAGAAATGCATCCAAATGCATCCAAATTAGTATCAAACATGTACAATGGCCCCCAAATGTCATTTTTCAGGCTGTACCACCCCCACTATTGACTCGAACCCGAAGCGTGGCGAGCGCAGCGAGCCCGCGAGTGGCTGCGGTACGCGTCCTACGACCTTTTCATACCCCCACTATCCACGTCGGCGTGGAGTTGAGAATAGAAAGTGTGGCGAGCGCAGCGAGCCACCGAGCCTGAAGCGTGGCAAGCGGACGCGGACACCTGTGAAGCCCGTGAGGGGACGCGTATACCTGTGAAGGGGCCATTGAACATGTTTGATACTAATTTCAATGCATTTGGATGCATTTCTGTTAAAAATCGCATGTGATCGCAGGCTGACTGGTCAGAGGGCTGAATGCTTTGGCCGCGGGACTTTATATAATAAGTGTCCCCCGGCTGTGGCATTAACCTGCTGGCTGGTTTGGCTTGGGGCTGGTTCTTAAAATACGGGAGACCCCTGGTCATTTTGTCCCCCGTATTTTGGGAACCAGCCCCGGACCTGGAGCCTGGGGCTGGTTTTAAAAATCAGCGAAGCCCTATTTGTCGGGTTTCCTGATTTTTTAATACCAGCCCCAGCTCTTTCAGCCTGGTGCTGGTCACGGCTGTGGGGGGGGCCCCACGCCATTTTTTTTTTTAGTCAAAGCTGGAACGCCCACATGGGCGTTCCAGCTTTGGCAGTATAGTCGCAAGGACGGCAGCATATCGGTCGAACATGCGTACACACTGCACTTTTGTACCAATATGAGGCCGTCCTGTCGGATGAAAATTAAACAGCAAAGAACCGTCGACCGACCGATTATGGACGGTCAAGACAGTTTTTTGCCGTTTATCACTCGTACGGGACAGCGTACACACATATACAGTTGAACGGCCGTCCGACCCAGAACGGAAGAACGGCCCGACAATTGTATATACTGTATGTGTACCCAGCTTTACTCTCTGTACATGTTACATCTGCCCCCTGCAGTGTAGCATGGTTTTGCCCATTTTGATAACAAATTTGCCCTGTGATCAGGTCTGATTTGATAATGTTTGGACTTAAAAACATAATTTTGTTTTTGTTCTGTAGACGATGGGAAGGGGGAGATCCAGGAGTTTCCAATCAGAAGACTCCAACTACAATGCTTCTGATGCCAGACCGAAAGTTCCACAGTTTTGGATTTGCTGCACGGGATTTCTACCATGACCTTGACCCCAGCGAGTCCAAACACTGGCTGTACTTTGAGAAATTTAAGATGAAGCTGCACAGCAGTACAGTAAGTGCTCCCCATAACGCCCCAATATGTTACCCTGATTATACACTGGTTATAACGGGTTCAGTTAAATGACGGACCAAAGACAGGGAGTAATAAAGTAAACACAATGTACAGCGAGGGGATCACACAGTGTAACAGGGGAGCTGATGGGGAACACAATGTACAGCGAGGGGATCACACAGTGTAACAGGGGAGCTGATGGGGAACACAATGTACAGCGAGGGGATCACACAGTGTAACAGGGGAGCTGATGGGGAACACAATGTACAGCGAGGGGATCACACAGTGTAACAGGGAGCTGATGGGGAACACAATGTACAGCGAGGGGATCACACAGTGTAACAGGGGAGCTGATGGGGAACACAATATACAGCAAGAGTATCACACAGTGTGATGGGGAGCTGATGGGGAACACAATATACAGTGAGGGGATCACACAGTCTGATGGGAGAGCTGATGAAGAACACAAGATACAGTGAGGGGATTACACAGTGTGATAGGGGAGCTGATGGGGAACACAATATACAGCGAGGGTATCATACAGTGTAACAGGGGAGCTGATGGTGAACACAATGTACAGCGAGGGGATCACACAGTGTAACAGGGGAGCTGATGGGGAACACAATGTACAGCGAGGGGATCACACAGTGTAACAGGAGATCTGATGGGGAACACAATGTACAGCGAGGGGATCACACAGTGTAACAGGGGAGCTGATGGGGAACATAATATACAGCGAGGGGATCACACAGTGTAACAGGGGAGCTGATGGGGAACACAATGTACAGCGAGGGGATCACACAGTGTAACAGGGGAGCTGATGGGGAACACAATGTACAGCGAGGGTATCATACAGTGTAACAGGGGATCTGATGGGGAACACAATGTACAGCGAGGGGATCACACAGTGTAACAGGGAGTAATAAAGGAAACACAATGTACAGCGAGGGGATCACACAGTGTAACAGGGGAGCTGATGGGGAACACAATGTACAGCGAGGGGATCACACAGTGTAACAGGGGATCTGATTGGCAACACAATGTACAGCGAGGGGATCACACAGTGTAACAGGGGAGCTGATGGGGAACACAATGTAGAGTAAGGGGATCACACAGTCTGATGGGAAAGCTGATGGGGAACACAAGATACAGTGAGGGGATCATACAGTGTGATGGGGGAGCTGATGGGGAACACAATATACAGCAAGAGGATCACACAGTGTGGTGGGGGAGCTGATGGGGAATACAATGTACAGCAAGGAGATCATACATGTGACGGGGGAGCTGATGGGGAACACAATATACAGTGTGGGGATCACACAGTCTGATGGGAGAGCTGATAGTGAACACAATATACAGTGAGGGGATCATACAGTGTGATGGGGGAGCTGATGGGGAACACAATATACAGTGAGGGATCACACAGTGGGACAGAGGATCGGACAGGGAACACAATATACAGCAAGAGGATCACACAGTGTGGTGGGGGAGCTGATGGGGAACACAATATACAGCAAGGAGATCACACATGTGACGGGGGAGCTGATGGGGAACACAATATACAGTGTGGGGATCACACAGTCTGATGGGAGAGCTGATGGGGAACACAATATACAGTGAGGGAATCACACAGTGTGATGGGGGAGCTGATGGGGGAGCTGATGGGGAACACAATATACAGTGAGGGATCACACAGTGGGACAGAGGATCGGACAGGGAACACAATATACAGCAAGAGGATCACACAGTGTGATGGGGGAGCTGATGGGGAACACTATATACAGCAACGGGATCATACATGTGATGGGGGAGCTCATGGGGATCACAATATACAGCAAGGGGATCATACATTTGATGGGGAAGCTGATGGGGAACACTATATACAGCAACGGGATCATACATGTGACGGGGAAGCTGATGGGGAAACAATATACAGCAAGTGGATCATACATGTGACGGGGGAGCTGATGGGGAACACAATATACAGTGAGGGGATCACACAGTCTGATAGGAGAGCTGATGGGGAACACAATATACAGTGAGGGGGTCACACAGTGTGATGGGGGAGCTGATATGGAACACAATATACAGTGAGGGATCACACAGTGGGACAGAGGATCGGACAGGGAACACAATATACAGCAAGAGGATCACACAGTGTGATTGGGGAGCTGATGGGGAACACTATATACAGCAACGGGATCATACATGTGACGGGGGAGCTGATGGGGAACACAATATACAGCAAGGGGATCGTACATTTGACGGGGGAGCTGATGGGGAACACAATATACAGTGAGGGATCACATAGTGGGACAGAGGATCGGACAGGAAACACAATATACAGCAAGGGGATCACACAGTGTGATAGGGAAGCTCATGGATATCACAATATACAGCAAGGGGATCATACATGTGATGGGGGAGCTGATGAGGAACACTATATACAGCAAAGGGATCATACATGTGACAGGGGAGCTGATGGGGAACACAATATACAGTAAGGGGATCATACATGTGACGGGGGAGCTGATGGGGAACAAAATATACAGAAAGGGGATCGTACATGTGACGGGGGAGCTGATGGGGAACACGATATACAGTGAGGGATCACACAGTGGGACAGAGGATCGGACAGTGAACACAATATACATCAAGAGGATCACACAGTGTGATGGGGGAGCTGATGGGGAACACAATATACAGCAAGGGAATCATACATGTGACGGGGGAGCTGATGGGGAACACAACATACATCAAGGGGATCATACATGTGATGGGGTAGCTGATGGGGAACAAAATATACAGCAAAGGGATCATACATGTGACGGGGGAGCTGATGGGGAACAGAACATACAGCAAGGGGATCATACATGTGATGGGGGAGCTGATGGGGAACACAATATACAGCAAGGGGATCATACATGTGACGGGGGAGCTGATGGGTAACACAAAATAGAGTGAGGGATCACACAGTGTGATGGGGGATCGGACAGGGAACACAATATACAGCAAGAGGATCACACAGTGTGATGGGGGAGCTGATGCGTAACACAATAAACTGCAAGGATATCATAAATGTGATGGGGGAGCTGATGGGAAACACAATATAGAGCAAGGGGATCATACATGTGACGGGGGAACTGATGGGGAACATGATATACAGCAAGAGGATCACACAGTGTGATGGGGTGCTGATGGGGAACACAATATACAGTGAGGGGATCACACAGTCTGATGGGAGAGCTGATGGGGAACACAATATACAGTGAGGGATCACACAGTGGGACAGAGGATCGGACAGGGAACACAATATACAGCAAGAGGATCACACAGTGTGATGGGGGAGCTCATGTAGATCACAATATACAGCAAGGGAATCATACATGTGATGGGGGAGCTGATGGAGAACACTATAAACAGCAACGGGATCATACATGTGACGGGGGAGCTGATAGGGAACACAATATACAGCAAGGGGATCATACATGTGACGGGGGAGCTGATGGGGAACAAAATATACAGAAAGGGGATCATACATGTGACGGGGGAGCTGATGGGGAACACAATATACAGTGAGGGATCACACAGTGGGACAGAGGATCGGACAGGGAATACAATATACAGCAAGAGGATCAAGCAGTGTGATGGGGGAGCTGATGGGGAACACAATATACAGCAAGGGGATCATACATGTGACGGGGGAGCTGGTGGGGAACAAAATATACAGCAAGGGGATCATACATGTGATGGGGGAGCTGATGGGGAACACAATATGCAGTGAGGGATCATACATGTGACGAGGGAGCTGATGGGGAACACAATATACAGCAAGAGGATCACACAGTGTGATGGGGGATCTGATGGGGAACACAATATACAGCAAGGAGATCATACATGTGACGGGGGAGCTGATGGGAAACACAATATACAGTGAGGGATCACAAAGTGGGACAGAGGATCGGACAGGGAACACAATATACAGCAAGGGGATCACACAGTGTGAAGGGGGAGCTGATGGGGAACACAATATACAGGAAGGGAATCATACATGTGACGGGGGAGCTGATGGGGAACACAACATACAGCAAGGGGATCATACATGTGATGGGGTAGCTGATGGGGAACAAAATATACAGCAAAGGGGATCATACATGTGATGGGGGAGCTGATGGGGAACACAATATACAGCAAGGGGATCATACATGTGACGGGGGAGCTGATGTGGAATAAAATATACAGAAAAGGGATCATACATGTGACGGGGGAGCTGATGGGGAATAAAATATACAGAAAAGGGACCATACATGTGACGGGGGAGCTGATGGGGAACACAATAATGAGTGAGGGATCACACAGTGGGACCGAGGATCGGACAGGGAAAACAATATACAGCAAGAGGATCACACAGTGTGATGGGGGAGCTGATGCGGAACACCATAAACAGCAAGGGGATCATACATGTGACGGGGGAGCTGATGGGGAACAAAATATACAGCAAGGGGATCATACATGTGACGGGGAGCTGATGGGGAACACAATATATAGTGAGTGATCACGCTGTGGGACAGAGGATCGGACAGTGAACACAATATACAGCAAGAGGATCACACAGTGTAATGGGGGAGCTGATGCAGAACACAATAAACAGCAAGGATATCATACATGTGACGGGGGAGCTGATGGGAAACACAATATACAGCAAGGGGATCATACATGTGATGGGGGAGCTGATGGGGAACACGATATACAGTGAGGGATCACACAGTGGGACAGAGGATCGGACAGTGAACACAATATACAACAAGAGGATCACACAGTGTGATGGGGGATCTGATGGGGAACACAATATACAGCAAGAGGATCATACATGTGACAGGGGAGCTGATGGGGAACAAAATATACAGAAAGAGGATCATACATGTGACGGGGGAGCTGATGGAGAACACAATATACAGTGAGGGATGACCCAGTGGGACAGAGGATCGGACAGGGAACACAATATACAGCAAGAGGATCACACAGTGTGATTGGGGAGCTGATGTGGAACACAATATACAGCAAGGGGATCATACATGTGACGGGGGAGATGATGGGGAACAAAATATACCGAAAAGGGGTCATACAGTGTGATGGGGGAGCTGATGGGGAACACATTATACAGTGAGGGATCACACAGTGGGACAGAGGATTGGACAGGGAACACAATATACAGCAAGAGGATCACACAGTGTGATGGGGGAGCTCATGGGGATCACAATATACAGCAAGGGAATCATACATGTGATGGGGGAGCTGATGGAGAACACTATATACAGCAACGGGATCATACATGTGACGGGGGAGCTGATAGGGAACACAATATACAGCAAGAGGATCATACATGTGACGGGGAGCTGATGGGGAACAAAATATACAGAAAGGGAATCATACATGTGATGGGGGAGCTGATGGGGAACACAATATACAGTGAGGGATCACACAGTGGGACAGAGGATCGGACAGGGAACACAATATACAGCAAGAGGATCACGCAGTGTGATGGGGGGAGCTGATGGGGAACACAATATACAGCAAGGGGATCATACATGTGACGGGGGAGCTGGTGGGGAACAAAATATACAGCAAGGGGATCATACATGTGATGGGGGAGCTGATGGGTAAAACAATATGCAGTGAGGGATCATACATGTGACAAGGGAGCTGATGGGGAACACAATATACAGCAAGAGGATCACACAGTGTGATGGGGGAGCTGATGGGGAACACAATATACAGCAAGGAGATCAAACATGTGACGGGGGAGCTGATGGGGAACACAATATACAGTGAGGGATCACAAAGTGGGACAGAGGATCGGACAGGGAACACAATATACAGCAAGGGGATCACACAGTGTGAAGGGGGAGCTGATGGGGAACACAATATACAGCAAGGGAATCATACATGTGATGGGGTAGCTGATGGGGAACAAAATATACAGCAAAGGGATCATATATGTGATGGGGGAGCTGATGGGGAACAACATACAGCAAGGGGATCATACATGTGATGGGGGAGCTGATGGGGAACACAATATACAGCAAGGGGATCATACATGTGACGGGGGAGCTGATGGGGAATAAAATATACAGAAAAGGGATCATACATGTGACTGGGGAGCTGATGGGGAACACAATATAGAGTGAGGGATCACACAGTGGGACCGAGGTTCGGACAGGGAAAACAATATACAGCAAGAGGATCACACAGTGCGATGTTGGAGCTGATGCGGAACACAATAAACAGCAACGATATCATACATGTGACGGGGGAGCTGATGGGAAACACAATATACAGCAATGGGATTATACATGTGATGGGGGAGCTGATGGGGAACACAATATACAGTGAGGGATCACACAGTGGGACAGAGGATCGGACAGTGAACACAATATACATCAAGAGGATCACACAGTGTGATGGGGGAGCTGATGGGGAACACAATAAACTGCAAGGATATCATAAATGTGATGGGGGAGCTGATGGGAAACACAATATACAGCAAGGGGATCATACATGTGACGGGGGAACTGATGGGGAACATGATATACAGCAAGAGGATCACACAGTGTGATGGGGTGCTGATGGGGAACACAATATACAGTGAAGGGATCACACAGTCGGATGGGAGAGCTGATGGGGAACACAATATACAGTGAGGGATCACACAGTGGGACAGAGGATCGGACAGGGAACACAATATACAGCAAGAGGATCACACAGTGTGATGGGGGAGCACATGTAGATCACAATATACAGCAAGGGAATCATACATGTGATGGGGGAGCTGATGGAGAACACTATAAACAGCAACGGGATCATACATGTGACGGGGGAGCTGATAGGGAACACAATATACAGCAAGGGGATCATACATGTGACGGGGGAGCTGATGGGGAACAAAATATACAGAAAGGGGATCATACATGTGACGGGGGAGCTGATGGGGAACACAATATACAGTGAGGGATCACACAGTGGGACAGAGGATCGGACAGGGAATACAATATACAGCAAGAGGATCAAGCAGTGTGATGGGGGAGCTGATGGGGAACACAATATACAGCAAGGGGATCATACATGTGACGGGGGAGCTGGTGGGGAACAAAATATACAGCATGGGGATCATACATGTGATGGGGGAGCTGATGGGGAACACAATATGCAGTGAGGGATCATACATGTGACGAGGGAGCTGATGGGGAACACAATATACAGCAAGAGGATCACAGAGTGTGATGGGGGATCTGATGGGGAACACAATATACAGCAAGGAGATCATACATGTGACGGGGGAGCTGATGGGAAACACAATATACAGTGATGGATCACAAAGTGGGACAGAGGATCGGACAGGGAACACAATATACAGCAAGGGGATCACACAGTGTGAAGGGGGAGCTGATGGGGAACACAATATACAGCAAGGGAATCATACATGTGACGGGGAAGCTGATGGGGAACACAACATACAGCAAGGGGATCATACATGTGATGGGGTAGCTGATGGGGAACAAAATATACAGCAAAGGGGATCATACATGTGATGGGGGAGCTGATGGGGAACACAATATACAGCAAGGGGATCATACATGTGACGGGGGAGCTGATGTGGAATAAAATATACAGAAAAGGGATCATACATGTGACAGGGGAGCTGATGGGGAATAAAATATACAGAAAAGGGATCATACATGTGACGGGGGAGCTGATGGGGAACACAATATAGAGTGAGGGATCACACAGTGGGACCGAGGATCGGACAGGGAAAACAATATACAGCAAGAGGATCACACAGTGTGATGGGGGAGCTGATGGGGAACACAATATACAGCAAGGGAATCATACATGTGATGGGGTAGCTGATGGGGAACAAAATATACAGCAAAGGGATCATATATGTGATGGGGGAGCTGATGGGGAACAACATACAGCAAGGGGATCATACATGTGATGGGGGAGCTGATGGGGAACACAATATACAGCAAGGGGATCATACATGTGACGGGGGAGCTGATGGGGAATAAAATATACAGAAAAGGGATCATACATGTGACTGGGGAGCTGATGGGGAACACAATATAGAGTGAGGGATCACACAGTGGGACCGAGGTTCGGACAGGGAAAACAATATACAGCAAGAGGATCACACAGTGTGATGTTGGAGCTGATGCGGAACACAATAAACAGCAACGATATCATACATGTGACGGGGGAGCTGATGGGAAACACAATATACAGCAATGGGATTATACATGTGATGGGGGAGCTGATGGGGAACACAATATACAGTGAGGGATCACACAGTGGGACAGAGGATCGGACAGTGAACACAATATACATCAAGAGGATCACACAGTGTGATGGGGGAGCTGATGGGGAACACAATAAACTGCAAGGATATCATAAATGTGATGGGGGAGCTGATGGGAAACACAATATACAGCAAGGGGATCATACATGTGACGGGGGAACTGATGGGGAACATGATATACAGCAAGAGGATCACACAGTGTGATGGGGTGCTGATGGGGAACACAATATACAGTGAGGGGATCACACAGTCGGATGGGAGAGCTGATGGGGAACACAATATACAGTGAGGGATCACACAGTGGGACAGAGGATCGGACAGGGAACACAATATACAGCAAGAGGATCACACAGTGTGATGGGGGAGCTCATGTAGATCACAATATACAGCAAGGGAATCATACATGTGATGGGGGAGCTGATGGAGAACACTATAAACAGCAACGGGATCATACATGTGACGGGGGAGCTGATAGGGAACACAATATACAGCAAGGGGATCATACATGTGACGGGGGAGCTGATGGGGAACAAAATATACAGAAAGGGGATCATACATGTGACGGGGGAGCTGATGGGGAACACAATATACAGTGAGGGATCACACAGTGGGACAGAGGATCGGACAGGGAATACAATATACAGCAAGAGGATCAAGCAGTGTGATGGGGGAGCTGATGGGGAACACAATATACAGCAAGGGGATCATACATGTGACGGGGGAGCTGGTGGGGAACAAAATATACAGCATGGGGATCATACATGTGATGGGGGAGCTGATGGGGAACACAATATGCAGTGAGGGATCATACATGTGACGAGGGAGCTGATGGGGAACACAATATACAGCAAGAGGATCACAGAGTGTGATGGGGGATCTGATGGGGAACACAATATACAGCAAGGAGATCATACATGTGACGGGGGAGCTGATGGGAAACACAATATACAGTGATGGATCACAAAGTGGGACAGAGGATCGGACAGGGAACACAATATACAGCAAGGGGATCACACAGTGTGAAGGGGGAGCTGATGGGGAACACAATATACAGCAAGGGAATCATACATGTGACAGGGAAGCTGATGGGGAACACAACATACAGCAAGGGGATCATACATGTGATGGGGTAGCTGATGGGGAACAAAATATACAGCAAAGGGGATCATACATGTGATGGGGGAGCTGATGGGGAACACAATATACAGCAAGGGGATCATACATGTGACGGGGGAGCTGATGGGGAATAAAATATACAGAAAAGGGATCATACATGTGACGGGGGAGCTGATGGGGAACACAATATAGAGTGAGGGATCACACAGTGGGACCGAGGATCGGACAGGGAAAACAATATACAGCAAGAGGATCACACAGTGTGATGGGGGAGCTGATGCGGAACACCATAAACAGCAAGGGGATCATACATGTGACGGGGGAGCTGATGGGGAACAAAATATACAGCAAGGGGATCATACTTGTGACGGGGAGCTGATGGGGAACACAATATACAGTGAGTGATCACGCTGTGGGACAGAGGATCGGACAGTGAACACAATATACAGCAAGAGGATCACACAGTGTAATGGGGGATCTGATGCGGAACACAATAAACAGCAAGGGGATCATACATGTGACGTGGGAGATGATGGGGAACAAAATATACCGAAAGGGGGTCATACAGTGTGATGGGGGAGCTGATGGGGAACACAATATACAGTGAGGGATCACACAGTGGGACAGAGGATTGGACAGGGAACACAATATACAGCAAGAGGATCACACAGTGTAATGGGGGATCTGATGCGGAACACAATAAACAGCAAGGGGATCATACATGTGACGGGGGAGATGATGGGGAACAAAATATACCGAAAGGGGGTCATACAGTGTGATGGGGGAGCTGATGGGGAACACAATATGCAGTGAGGGATCATACATGTGACAAGGGAGCTGATGGGGAACACAATATACAGCAAGAGGATCACACAGTGTGATGGGGGATCTGATGGGGAACACAATATACAGCAAGGAGATCATACATGTGACGGGGGAGCTGATGGGAAACACAATATACAGTGATGGATCACAAAGTGGGACAGAGGATCGGACAGGGAACACAATATACAGCAAGGGGATCACACAGTGTGAAGGGGGAGCTGATGGGGAACACAATATACAGCAAGGGAATCATACATGTGACGGGGAAGCTGATGGGGAACACAACATACAGCAAGGGGATCATACATGTGATGGGGTAGCTGATGGGGAACAAAATATACAGCAAAGGGGATCATACATGTGATGGGGGAGCTGATGGGGAACACAATATACAGCAAGGGGATCATACATGTGACGGGGGAGCTGATGTGGAATAAAATATACAGAAAAGGGATCATACATGTGACGGGGGAGCTGATGGGGAATAAAATATACAGAAAAGGGATCATACATGTGACGGGGGAGCTGATGGGGAACACAATATAGAGTGAGGGATCACACAGTGGGACCGAGGATCGGACAGGGAAAACAATATACAGCAAGAGGATCACACAGTGTGATGGGGGAGCTGATGCGGAACACCATAAACAGCAAGGGGATCATACATGTGACGGGGGAGCTGATGGGGAACAAAATATACAGCAAGGGGATCATACTTGTGACGGGGAGCTGATGGGGAACACAATATACAGTGAGTGATCACGCTGTGGGACAGAGGATCGGACAGTGAACACAATATACAGCAAGAGGATCACACAGTGTAATGGGGGATCTGATGCGGAACACAATAAACAGCAAGGGGATCATACATGTGACGGGGGAGATGATGGGGAACAAAATATACCGAAAGGGGGTCATACAGTGTGATGGGGGAGCTGATGGGGAACACAATATACAGTGAGGGATCACACAGTGGGACAGAGGATTGGACAGGGAACACAATATACAGCAAGAGGATCATACATGTGATGGGGGAGCTGATGGAGAACACTATATACAGGAACGGGATCATACATGTGACGGGGGAGCTGATAGGGAACACAATATACAGCAAGAGGATCATACATGTGACGGGGAGCTGATGGGGAACAAAATATACAGAAAGGGAATCATACATGTGACGGGGGAGCTGATGGGGAACACAATATACAGTGAGGGATCACACAGTGGGACAGAGGATCGGACAGGGAACACAATATACAGCAAGAGGATCACGCAGTGTGATGGGGGGAGCTGATGGGGAACACAATATACAGCAAGGGGATCATACATGTGACGGGGGAGCTGGTGGGGAACAAAATATACAGCAAGGGGATCATACATGTGATGGGGGAGCTGATGGGGAACACAATATACAGCAAGGAGATCATACATGTGACGGGGGAGCTGATGGGGAACACAATATACAGTGAGGGATCACAAAGTGGGACAGAGGATCGGACAGGGAACACAATATACGGCAAGGGGATCACACAGTGTGAAGGGGGAGCTGATGGGGAACACAATATACAGCAAGGGAATCATACATGTGATGGGGTAGCTGATGGGGAACAAAATATACAGCAAAGGGATCATATATGTGATGGGGGAGCTGATGGGGAACAACATACAGCAAGGGGATCATACATGTGATGGGGGAGCTGATGGGAACACAATATACAGCAAGGGGATCATACATGTGACGGGGGAGCTGATGGGGAATAAAATATACAGAAAAGGGATCATACATGTGACTGGGGAGCTGATGGGGAACACAATATAGAGTGAGGGATCACACAGTGGGACCGAGGTTCGGACAGGGAAAACAATATACAGCAAGAGGATCACACAGTGTGATGTTGGAGCTGATGCGGAACACAATAAACAGCAACGATATCATACATGTGATGGGGGAGCTGATGGGGAACACAATATACAGCAAGGGGATCATACATGTGACGGGGGAGCTGATGGGGAACACAATATACAGTGAGGGATCACACAGTGGGACAGAGGATCGGACAGGGAACACAATATACAGCAAGAGGTTCACACAATGTGATTGGGGAGCTGATGGGGAACACAATATACAGCAAGGGGATTATACATGTGACGGGGGAGCTGATGGGGAACAAAATATGCAGAAAGGGGGTCATACATGTGACGGGGGAGCTGATGGGGAACACAATATACAGTGAGGGATCACACAGTGGGACAGAGGATCGGACAGGGAACACAATATACAGCAAGGGGATCACACAGTGTGATGGGGGAGCTGATGGGGAACACAATATACAGCAAGGGGATCATACATATGACTGGGGAGCTGATGGGGAACAAAATATACAGAAAGAAGATCACACAGTGTGATGGGGGAGCTGATGGGGAACACAATATAGAAACATAGAAACATAGAATTTGACGGCAGATATGAACCATTTGGCCCATCTAGTCTGCCCCTTTTTTTATCCTTTAGGAAATCTCAACCATTTTTGATCCTTATTTCTTTGTAAGGATATTCATATGCCTATCCCAAGCATGTTTAAATTGTTCTACTGTCTTAGCCTTTACCACCTCTGATGGGAGGCTATTCCACTTATCTACTACTCTTTCTGTGAAGTAATTCTTCCTCACATTTCCCCTGAATCTTCCTCCCTCTAGTTTCAGTGCATGTCCTCGTGTTCTGCTGCTCCTCTTCCTGTGAAGAATGTCTCCTACCTGTACCTTCCTCCCCCTAGTGTCAGTGCATGTCCTCGTGTTCTGCTGCTCCTCTTCCTGTGACGAATGTCTCCCACCTGTACCTTCCTCCCCCTAGTGTCAGTGCATGTCCTCGTGTTCTGCTGCTCCTCTTCCTGTGACTAATGTCTCCTACCTGTACCTTCCTCCCCCTAGTGTCAGTGCATGTCCTCGTGTTCTGCTGCTCCTCTTCCTGTGACTAATGTCTCCTACCTGTACCTTCCTCCCCCTAGTGTCAGTGCATGTCCTCGTGTTCTGCTGCTCCTCTTCCTGTGACGAATGTCTCCCATCTGTACCTTCCTCCCCCTAGTGTCAGTGCATGTCCCCGTGTTCTGCTGCTCCTCTTCCTGTGACTAATGTCTCCCACCTGTACCTTCCTCCCTCTAGTGTCAGTGCGTGTCCTCGTGTTCTGCTGCTCCTCTTCCTGTGAAGAATGTCTCCCACCTGTACCTTCCTCCCTCTAGTGTCAGTGCGTGTCCTCGTGTTCTGCTGCTCCTCTTCCTGTGAAGAATGTCTCCCACCTGTACCTTCCTCCCTCTTGTGTCAGTGCGTGTCCTCGTGTTCTGTTGCTCCTCTTCCTGTGACTAATGTCTCCCACCTGTACCTTCCTCCCCCTAGTGTCAGTGCATGTCCTCGTGTTCTGTTGCTCCTCTTCCTGTGAAGAATGTCTCCCACCTGTACCTTCCTCCCCCCAGCGTCAGTGCATGTCCTTGTGTTCTGCTGCTCCTCTTCCTGTGAAGAATGTCTCCCACCTGTACCTTCCTCCCTCTAGTTTCAGTGCATGTCCTCGTGTTCTGTTGCTCCTCTTCCTGTGACTAATGTCTCCCACCTGTACCTTCCTCCCCCTAGTGTCAGTGCATGTCCTCGTGTTCTGTTGCTCCTCTTCCTGTGAAGAATGTCTCCCACCTGTACCTTCCTCCCCCTAGTGTCAGTGCATGTCCTCGTGTTCTGCTGCTCCTCTACCTGTTAGGAATGTCTCCCACCTGTACCTTCCTCCCCCTAGTGTCAGTGCATATCCTCGTGTTCTGTTGCTCCTCTTCCTGTGACTAATGTCTCCCACCTGTACCTTCCTCCCTCTAGTGTCAGTGCATGTCCTCGTGTTCTGCTGCTCCTCTTCCTGTGAAGAATGTCTCCCACCTGTACCTTCCTCCCTCTAGTTTCAGTGCATGTCCTTGTGTTCTGTTGCTCCTCTTCCTGTGAAGAATGTCTCCCACCTGTACCTTCCTCCCCTAGTGTCAGTGCATGTCCTCGTGTTCTGCTGCTCCTCTTCCTGTGACAAATGTCTCCCACCTGTACCTTCCTCCCCCTAGTGTCAGTGCATGTCCTCGTGTTCTGCTGCTCCTCTTCCTGTGACTAATGTCTCCCACCTGTACCTTCCTCCCTCTAGTGTCAGTGCATGTCCTCGTGTTCTGCTGCTCCTCTTCCTGTGACTAATGTCTCCCACCTGTACCTTCCTCCCTCTAGTGTCAGTGCATGTCCTCGTGTTCTGCTGCTCCTCTTCCTGTGAAGAATGTCTCCCACCTGTACCTTCCTCCCTCTAGTGTCAGTGCGTGTCCTCGTGTTCTGCTGCTCCTCTTCCTGTGAAGAATGTCTCCCACCTGTACCTTCCTCCCTCTTGTGTCAGTGCGTGTCCTCGTGTTCTGTTGCTCCTCTTCCTGTGACTAATGTCTCCCACCTGTACCTTCCTCCCCCTAGTGTCAGTGCATGTCCTCGTGTTCTGTTGCTCCTCTTCCTGTGAAGAATGTCTCCCACCTGTACCTTCCTCCCCCTAGTGTCAGTGCATGTCCTCGTGTTCTGCTGCTCCTCTACCTGTTAGGAATGTCTCCCACCTGTACCTTCCTCCCCCTACTGTCAGTGCATATCCTCGTGTTCTGTTGCTCCTCTTCCTGTGACTAATGTCTCCCACCTGTACCTTCCTCCCTCTAGTGTCAGTGCATGTCCTCGTGTTCTGCTGCTCCTCTTCCTGTGAAGAATGTCTCCCACCTGTACCTTCCTCCCTCTAGTTTCAGTGCATGTCCTTGTGTTCTGTTGCTCCTCTTCCTGTGAAGAATGTCTCCCACCTGTACCTTCCTCCCCTAGTGTCAGTGCATGTCCTCGTGTTCTGCTGCTCCTCTTCCTGTGACAAATGTCTCCCACCTGTACCTTCCTCCCCCTAGTGTCAGTGCATGTCCTCGTGTTCTGCTGCTCCTCTTCCTGTGACTAATGTCTCCCACCTGTACCTTCCTCCCTCTAGTGTCAGTGCATGTCCTCGTGTTCTGCTGCTCCTCTTCCTGTGACTAATGTCTCCCACCTGTACCTTCCTCCCTCTAGTGTCAGTGCGTGTCCTCGTGTTCTGCTGTTCCTCTTCCTGTGACTAATGTCTCCCACCTGTACCTTCCTCCCTCTAGTGTCAGTGCATGTCCTTGTGTTCTGCTGCTCCTCTTCCTGTGAAGAATGTCTCCCACCTGTACCTTCCTCCCTCTAGTGTCAGTGCATGTCCTCGTGTTCTGCTGCTCCTCTTCCTGTGAAGAATGTCTCCCACCTGTACCTTCCTCCCTCTAGTGTCAGTGCATGTCCTCGTGTTCTGCTGCTCCTCTTCCTGTGACTAATGTCTCCCACCTGTACCTTCCTCCCTCTAGTGTCAGTGCATGTCCTCGTGTTCTGCTGCTCCTCTTCCTGTGAAGAATGTCTCCCACCTGTACCTTGTTAAAGCCCTTGATATATTTGAAAGTTTCTATCATGTCCCCCCCTTTCCCTTCTCTGCTCTAAAGTATACATATAAGGATCTTTTAGTCTTTCCTGGTACGTTTTGTGATGTAGGCCATGCACCATTTTAGTTGCCCTTCTTTGTACAGTCTCTAATGTATTTATATCCTTCTGGAGATATGGCCTCCAGAACTGAACACAATACTCTAGGTGAGGTCGTACCAATGACCTATACAGTGGCATTATTACTTCTTTCTTTCTACTGCTGATACCTCTCCCTATGCAACCAAGTATCTGACTTGCCTTATTCATTGCTTTGTTACATTGCCTACCTGCTTTTAAGTCCCCTGAAATAGTGACACCTAGATAGATAGATATGAGATAGGCAAATTCACCCACATGGCTGCGAATGAAAGTTTTGCATAAACATCCATTTGCAGCCTACGGGGCCAACCGATATCATTCAATGGTTGTCGACCATCGAATGATGTGGAAGGTACACTCAAAGCTAACACAATCTCATGTGTCCTGGAGGGGAACATGGTGGGTAACTGACATCCGGTGGTGTCAGCTGCCCGCCACCAGCACCCATGTCACTGAGTCATTACTATAGAAAAGCCCAGCATGTTCTGGAAACACCCATGAAACGCTGGGTATTACCATGGGCGCGACTACCCACCGCCACCCCCCTCCCGCACTGGTGGGTGCGAGCGCCTGGAGAACACTCTGTTTGCCGTGACCGCTCACACCCAATGCATGCACATACGCAGTTTGGAAACATTGTGCATATGGACCAGAATAAGTTCCTGTGTGTGTCCTGCAACACCTCACCCTAAAAGGGCAGACGAGCTGGGCCATGTGCTTCCTATGTCATGTATCCTATAGCTGCCTACCCTCCTGCATTCTGCAGGAGACTCCCTGACATAGCAGCAATCTCCCTCTCTCCCTCATTAGTCTAGCAATCTCCCTCATGTCACCTAGCCCACATTACACTGTTACATCATAGTTACCTCCCCTCCTGCATTCTGCAGGAGACTCCCTGATATAGCAGCAATCTCCCTCTCTCCCTCATTAGTCTAGCAATCTCCCTCATGTCACCTAGCCCACATTACACTGTTACATCATAGTTACCTCCCCTCCTGCATTCTGCAGGAGACTCCCTGACATAGCAGCAATCTCCCTCTCTCCCTCATTAGTCTAGCAATCTCCCTCATGTCACCTAGCCCACATTACACTGTTACATCATAGTTACCTCCCCTCCTGCATTCTGCAGGAGACTCCCTGACATAGCAGCAATCTCCCTCTCTCCCTCATTAGTATAGCAATCTCCCTCATGTCAGCTAGCCCACATTACACTGTTACATCATAGTTACCTACCCTCCTGCATTCTGCAGGAGACTCCCTGACATAGCAGCAATCTTCCTCTCTCCCTCATTAGTATAGCAATCTCCCTCATGTCACCTAGCCCACATTACACTGTTACATCATAGTTACCTCCCCTCCTGCATTCTGCAGGAGACTCCCTGACATAGCAGCAATCTCCCTCTCTCCCTCATTAGTATAGCAATCTCCCTCATGTCACCTAGCCCACATTACACTGTTACATTATAGTTACCTCCCCTCCTGCATTCTGCAGGAGACTCCCTGACATAGCAGCAATCTCCCTCTCTCCCTCATTAGTATAGCAATCTCCCTCATGTCACCTAGCCCACATTACACTGTTACATTATAGTTACCTCCCCTCCTGCATTCTGCAGGAGACTCCCTGCAATCTCCCTCATGTCACCTAGCCCACATTACACTGTTACATCATAGTTACCCCCCTCCTGCATTCTGCAGGAGACTCCCTGTCATAGCAGAAATCTCCCTCTGTCCCTCATTAGTCTAGCAATCTCCCTCATGTCACCTAGCCCACATTACACTGTTACATCATAGTTATCTCCCCTCATGCATTCTGCAGGAGACTCCCTGACATAGCAGCAATCTCCCTGTCTCCCTCATTAGTCTAGCAATCTCCCTCATGTCACCTAGCCCACATTACACTGTTACATCATAGTTACCTCCCCTCCTGCATTCTGCAGGAGACTCCCTGATATAGCAGCAATCTCCCTCTCTCCCTCATTAGTCTAGCAATCTCCCTCATGTCACCTAGCCCACATTACACTGTTACATCATAGTTACCTCCCCTCCTGCATTCTGCAGGAGACTCCCTAATATAGCAACAATCTCCCTCTCTCCCTCATTAGTCTAGCAATCTCCCCCATGTCACCTAGCCCACATTACACTGTTACATCATAGTTACCTCCCCTCCTGCATTCTGCAGGAGACTCCCTGACATAGCAGCAATCTCCCTCTCTCCCTCACTAGTCTAGCAATCTCCCTCATGTCAGCTAGCCCACATTACACTGTTACATCATAGTTACCTCCCCTCCTGCATTCTGCAGGAGACTCCACGATATAGCAGCAATCTTCCTCTCTCCCTCATTAGTCTAGCAATCTCCCTCATGTCACCTAGCCCACATTACACTGTTACATCATAGTTACCTCCCCTCCTGCATTCTGCAGGAGACTCCCTGACATAGCAGCAATCTCCCTCTCTCCCTCATTATTCTAGCAATCTCCCTCATGTCACCTAGCCCACATTACACTGTTGCATCATAGATACCTCCCCTCCTGCATTCTGCAGGAGACTCCCTGACATAGCAGCAATCTCCCTCTCTCCCTCATTAGTCTAGCAATCTCCCTCATGTCACCTAGCCCACATTACACTGTTACATCATAGTTACCTCCCTTCCTGCCTTCTGCAGGAGACTCCCTGACATAGCAGCAATCTCCCTCTCTCCCTCATTATTCTAGCAATCTCCCTCATGTCACCTAGCCCACATTACACTGTTACATCATAGTTACCTCCCCTCCTGCATTCTGCAGGAGACTCCCTGACATAGCAGCAATCTCCCTCTCTCCCTCACTAGTCTAGCAATCTCCCTCATGTTGCCTAGCCCGCATTACACTGTTACATCATAGTTACCTCCCCTCCTGCATTCTGCAGGAGACTCCCTGACATAGCAGCAATCTCCCTCTCTCCCTCATTACTCTAACAATCTCCCTCATGTCACCTAGCCCAGATTATACTGTTACATCATAGTTACCTCCCCTCCTGCATTCTGCAGGAGACTCCCTGACATAGCAGAAATCTCCTTCTCTCCCTCATTAGTCTAGCAATCTCCCTCATGTCACCTAGCCCACATTACACTGTTACAACATAGTTACCTCCCCTCCTGCATTCTGCAGGAGACTCCCTGACATAGCAGCAATCTCCTTCTCTTTCTCATTAGCCTAGCAATCTCCCTCATGTCACCTAGCCCACATTACACTGTTACATCATAGTTACCTCCCCTCCTGCATTCTGCAGGAGACTCCCTGATATAGCAGCAATCTCCCTCATGTCACCTAGCCCAGATTAAACTGTTACATCATAGTTACCTACCCTCCTGCATTCTGCAGGAGACTCCCTGACACAGCAGCAATCTCCCTCTCTCCCTCATTAGTCTAGCAATCTCCCTCATTTCCCCTAGCCCACATTACATTGTTACATCACAGTTACCTGCCCTCCGGCATTCTGCAGGAGAATCCCTGACATAGCCACAATCTCCCTCTCTCCCTCATTAGTCTAGCAATCTCCCTCATGTCACCTAGCCCACATTACACTGTTACAACATAGTTACCTCCCCTCCTGCATTCTGCAGGAGACTCCATGACATATCAGAAATCTCCCTCTCTCCCTCATTAGTCTAGCAATCTCCCTCATGTCAGCTAGCCCACATTACACTGTTACATCATAGTTACCTCCCCTCCTGCATTCTGCAGGAGACTCCCTTACATAGCAACAATCTCCCTCTCTCCCTCATTAGTCTAGCAATCTCCCTCATGTCACCTAGCCCAGATTATACTGTTACATCATAGTTACCTCCCCTCCCGCATTCTGCAGGAGACTCCCTGACATATCAGAAATCTCCCTCTCTCCCTCATTAGTCTAGCAATCTCCCTCATGTCAGCTAGCACACATTACACTGTTACATCATAGTTACCTCCCCTCCTGCATTCTGCAGGAGACTCCCTGACATAGCAGCAATCTCCCTCTCTCCCTCATTAGCCAAGCAATCTCCCTCATGTCACCTAGCCCACATTACACTGTTACATCATAGTTACCTCCCCTCCTGCATTCTGCAGGAGACTCCCTGACATAGCAGCAATCTCCCTCTCTCCCTCATTAGCCAAGCAATCTCCCTCATGTCACCTAGCCCACATTACACTGTTACATCATAGTTACCTCCCCTCCGGCATTCTGCAGGTGACTCACTGCCATAGCAACAATCTCCCTCTCTCCCTCATTAGTCTAGCAATCTCCCTCATGTCAGCTAACCCACATTACACTGTTACATCATAGTTACCTCCCGTCCTGCATTCTGCAGGAGACTCCCTGACATAGCAACAATCTCCCTCTCTCCCATCATTAGTCTAGCTATCTCCCTCATGTCACCTAGCCCACATTACACTGTTATATCATAGTTACCTCCCCTCCGGCATTCTGCAGGTGACTCCCTGCCATAGCAACAATCTCCCTCTCTCCCTCATTAGCCTAGCAATCTCCCTCATGTCACCTAGCCCACATTACACTGTTACATCATAGTTACCTCCCCTCCTACAATCTGCAGGTGACTCTCTGACATAGCAACAATCTCCCTCTCTCCATCATTAGTCTAGCAATCTCCCTCATGTCACCTAGCCCACATTACAGTGTTACATCATAGTTACCTCCCCTCCTGCATTCTGCAGGAGACTCCCTGACATAGCAGCAATCTCCCTCTCTCCCACATTAGTATAGCAATCTCCCTCATGTCACCTAGCCCACATTACACTGTTACATTTTTGGCGAAAAAAGGAATGAGAGATCGATACATTTATATTGAATCATCAGCGCCATTTCCCAGCACTTTACCAAGTATAGTATCTCTTACTAACTGCTTTGGGGATCATCTACATTTGGATATAATTCATTTTAAGAGAATCCTCTCTGATGTAGAAGTACACACCAACGCTTCTAGGTGCCACATTCACAGTCTCTTTTCACAATCTCTCCATATATGGAACTAGCTACGCCCTTTGGGTGGAGCATGATACGCCCCCTCAATGTGGCGCTGATCACATTGTGAATACCAACTATAATCTCTCTGAAACTTGTTTTCAAAAGTAGGCAAGTATGATGTATCCTGTGACCCAGCCTAGTAAAGAGTTACATACTGTACATATTCTTTACCACACACAGGACTTGTCTATGGACACAGATCTTATAGCTGCAAATGGGAAGAAGGTGAAAGCCCTGGATATATTCGCCTATGCTCTGCAGTACTTCAAAGAACAGGCTCTAAAGGTGAGAATGAGCAACGGTCTGCAGAGTATACACTGCAAGTGCCCTTGGAGCAGCTTTCTGTCCCCCAATTATATGAATAGGCTCTGTATATACTGTATCTGTCCCCCAATTATATGTGTAGGCTCTGTATATACTGTATCCGTCCCCCAATTATATGAGTAGGCTCTGTATATACTGTATCTGTCCCCCAATTATATGTGTAGGCTCTGTATATACTGTATCCGTCCCCCAATTATATGTGTAGGCTCTGTATATAATGTATCTGTCCCCCAATTATATGTATAGGCTCTGTATATACTGTACCTGTCCCCCAATTATATGTATAGGCTCTGTATATACTGTATTGTCCAGTAGAAGCCAGCTGGGGAATATGCAGAGGAGAAGAAAATGCATTACCAGTCCAAGTCCTAGCCAGGTTCCCAGCATTACCAGTCCTAGCCAGGTTCCCAGCATTACCAGTCCTAGCCAGGTTCCCAGCATTACCAGTCCAAGTCCTAGCCAGGTTCCCAACATTACCAGTCCTAGCCAGGTTCCCAGCATTACCAGTCCAAGTCCTAGCCAGGTTCCCAGCATTACCAGTCCTAGCCAGGTTCCCAGCATTACCAGTCCAAGTCCTAGCCAGGTTCCCAGCATTACCAGTCTAAGCCAGGTTCCCAGCATTACCAGTCCTAGCCAGTTTCCCAGCATTACCGTTCCGAGCCAGGTTCCCAGCATTACCAGTCCTAGCCAGGTTCTCAGCATTACCAGTCCTAGCCAGGTTCTCAGCATTACCAGTCCTAGTCCTAGCCAGGTTCCCTGCATTACCGGTCCCAGTCCTAGCCAGGTTCCCTGCATTACCAGTCCTAGACAGGTTCCCAGCATTACCAGTCCTAGCAAGGTTCCCAGAATTACCAGTCCAAGTCCTAGCCAGGTTCCCAGCATTACCAGTCCTAGCCAGCTTCCCAGCATTACCAGTCATCCTAGCTAGGTTCCCAGCATTACCTTTACTAGCCAGGTTCTCAGCATTACAAGTCCTAGCCAGGTTCACAGCATTAACAGTCCTAGCCAGGTTCCCAGCATTACCAGTCCTAGCCAGGTTCTCAGCATTACCAGTCCTAGCCAGGTTCTCAGCATTACCAGTCCTAGCCAGGTTCTCAGCATTACCAGTCCTAGCCAGGTTCCCAGCATTACCAGTCCTAGCCAGGTTCCCAGCATTACCAGTCCAAGTCCTAGCCAGGTTCCCAGCATTACCAGTCTAAGCCAGGTTCCCAGCATTACCAGTCCTAGCCAGTTTCCCAGCATTACCGTTCCGAGCCAGGTTCCCAGCATTACCAGTCCTAGCCAGGTTCTCAGCATTACCAGTCCTAGCCAGGTTCTCAGCATTACCAGTCCTAGTCCTAGCCAGGTTCCCTGCATTACCGGTCCCAGTCCTAGCCAGGTTCCCTGCATTACCAGTCCTAGACAGGTTCCCAGCATTACCAGTCCTAGCAAGGTTCCCAGAATTACCAGTCCAAGTCCTAGCCAGGTTCCCAGCATTACCAGTCCTAGCCAGCTTCCCAGCATTACCAGTCATCCTAGCTAGGTTCCCAGCATTACCTTTACTAGCCAGGTTCTCAGCATTACAAGTCCTAGCCAGGTTCACAGCATTAACAGTCCTAGCCAGGTTCCCAGCATTACCAGTCCTAGCCAGGTTCTCAGCATTACCAGTCCTAGCCAGGTTCTCAGCATTACCAGTCCTAGCCAGGTTCTCAGCATTACCAGTCCTAGCCAGGTTCTCAGCATTACCAGTCCTAGCCTGGTTCTCAGCATTACCAGTCCTAGCCAGGTTCCCAACATTACCAGTCCTTGCCAGGTTCCCAGCATTACCAGTCCTAGCCAGCTTCTCAGCATTACCAGTCCTAGTCCTAGCCAGGTTCCCTGCATTACCAGTCCTAGCCAGGTTCTCAGCATTACCAGTCCTAGCCAGGTTCTCAGCATTACCAGTCCTAGTCCTAGCCAGGTTCCCTTCATTACCGGTCCTAGCCAGGTTCTCAGCATTACCAGTCCTAGCCAGGTTCCCTGCATTACCGGTCCTAGTCCTAGCCAGGTTCCCTGCATTACCGGTCCTAGCCAGGTTCCCTGCATTAACATTCCTAGCCAGGTTCCCAGCATTACCTGTCCTAGACAGGTTCCCAGCATTACCAGTCCTAGACAGGTTCCCAGCATTACCTGTCCTAGCTAGGTTCCCAGCATTACCAGTCCTAGACAGGTTCCCAGCATTACCAGTCCTAGACAGGTTCCCAGCATTACCTGTCCTAGCTAGGTTCCCAGCATTACCTGTCCTACCTAGGTTCCCAGCATTACCAGTCCTAGACAGGTTCCCAGCATTACCTGTCCTAGCTAGGTTCCCAGCATTACCAGTTCTAGCCAGGTTCCCAGCATTACCAGTCCTTGCCAGGTTCCCAGCATTACCAGTCCTAGCCAGCTTCTCAGCATTACCAGTCCTAGTCCTAGCCAGGTTCCCTGCATTACCGATCCTAGCCAGGTTCTCAGCATTACCAGTCCTAGCCAGGTTCTCAGCATTACCAGTCCTAGTCCTAGCCAGGTTCCCTGCATTACCGGTCCTAGCCAGGTTCCCTGCATTACCAGTCCTAGCCAGGTTCCCAGCATTACCAGTCCTAGCCAGGTTCCCAGCATTACCAGTCCTAGACAGGTTCCCAGCATTACCTGTCCTAGCTAGGTTCCCAGCATTACCTGTCCTAGCTAGGTTCCCAGCATTACCAGTCCTAGTTAGGTTCCCAGCATTACCAGTCCTAGACAGGTTCCCAGCATTACCTGTCCTAGCTAGGTTCCCAGCATTACCAGTTCTAGCCATGTTCCCTGCATTACCTGTCCTAGCTAGGTTCCCATCATTACCAGTCCTAGACAGGTTCCCAGCATTACCTCTCCTAGCTAGGTTCCCAGCATTACCAGTTCTAGCCAGGTTCCCAGCATTACCAGTCCTAGTTAGGTTCCCAGCATTACCAGTCCTAGACAGGTTCCCAGCATTACCTGTCCTAGCTAGGTTCCCATCATTACCAGTCCTAGACAGGTTCCCAGCATTACCTCTCCTAGCTAGGTTCCCAGCATTACCAGTTCTAGCCAGGTTCCCAGCATTACCAGTCCTAGTTAGGTTCCCAGCATTACCAGTCCTAGAACGGTTCCCAGCATTACCGGTCCTAGCCAGGTTCTCAGCATTACCATTCCTAGCCAGGTTCTCAGCATTACCTGTCCTAGTCCTAGCCAGGTTCCCTGCACGACCGGTCCTAGCCAGGTTCCCAGCATTACCAGTCCTAGTCCTAGCCAGGTTCCCAGCATTACCGTTACTAGCCAGGTTCTCAGCATTACCATTCCTAACCAGGTTCCCAGCAATACCAGTCCTAGCCAGGTTCCCAGCATTACCAGTCCTAGCCAGGTTCTAAGCATTACCAGTCCTAGTCCTAGCCAGGTTCCCTGCATTACCATTCCTAGCCAGGTTCCCAGCATTACCAGTCCTAGCCAGGTTCCCAGCATTACCAATCCCAGCCAGGTTCCCAGCATTACCAGTCCTAGCCAGCATCCCGGCATTACCAGTCCTAGCCAGGTTCCCAGCATTACCGTTCCTAGCCAGGTTCCCAGCATTACCGTTTCTCGCCAGGTTCCCAGCATTACCTGTCCTAACCAGGTTCCCAGCATTACCAGTCCCAGCCAGGTTCCCACCATTACCAGTACCAGCCATTTTCTATTGTGTATGCAACGCGGTTGCGATTGGTGGGCAACTAGGTCGCTGGTGCTATTAGCCGCGTTAGCTAGTTACGGCAAGTTGCCTTTTTCTTTAATTACAGTTAGGATTCTTCAGTTAGATTTTCCTTTTGGCTGTACCATGAGGGGAACCCTGGTTCCTTATCTGTACTTAACACCTGGCTGCACCGGATCTAGGGTGGGCCTAACTCGCCCTTTCAAATGTGGCGGCTACAGGCGAAGCCTAGTTCCTGCAGGAGCTGGTCACCCTACTGGGGGGGGGGGGGTCAACAGAGGCAGTGAAGGATCCCGCTGTGGCTGTTCTGAACAGCAGTCCCGGCATCAGGTGCATACCCAAAACCATAACAGCCAGCCGCTCACCATGTAATGATTCCCCAGTGTGTGAAGTCTGTGTGTAGCCCAGGACTTACTCAGCAGTTGTGATAGAATCAGGCTGATCAGGGGCGGGCCTGACGTCACATGACTTCCCCTCATGCACCTGGGCACGCCTGTTTATTACCTGATACTCCCAGATAACAGTTGCTCCCCATGTACTGATTCCCCAGTGTGTGCAGTGTGTGCGTAGCCCAGGACTTACTCAGCAGCAGCAGCAATAGAATCAGGGTGATTGGGGGCGGAGCTGAAGTCACATGATATCCCCTCACACAGCTGGCCACGCCCCTCACCATGTAATGATTCCCCAGTGTGTGTGTAGCCCAGAACTTACTCAGTGGCTGTGACAGAATCAGGCTGATCAGGGGTGGAGCTGACATCACATGATATCCCCTCACACACCTGGCCACGCCCATCACCATGTAATGATTCCCCAGTCTGTGTGTAGCCCAGGACTTACTCAGCAGCTGTGATAGAATCAGGCTGATCAGGGCGGAGCTGATGTCACGTGACTTCCCCTCACACACCTGGCCACGCCTGTGTATTCCCTGACACTCCCAGATAACAGCCGCTCAACATGTAATGATTCCCCAGTGTGTGCAGTCTGTGCGTAGCCCAGGACTTACTCAGCGGCTGTGATAGAATCAGGCTGATCGGGGGCGGAGCTGATGTCACATGACTTCCCCTCACACACCTGGCCACGCCTGCGTATTACCTGACACTCCCAGATAACAGCCACTCACCATGTTATGGTTCCCCAGTGTGTGCAGTCTGTGCGTAGCCCAGGACTTGCTCAGCAGCTGTGATAGAATCAGGCTGATCGGGGGCAGAGCTGATATCACATGACTTCCCCTCACACACCTGGCCACGCCTGCGTATTACCTGACACTCCCAGATAACAGCCGCTCTCCATGTAATGATTCCCCAGTGTGTGCAGTCTGTGCGTAGCCCAGGACTTACTCAGCGGCTGTGATAGAATCAGGCTGATAGGGGGGTGGAGCGAACATCACATGACTTCCCCTCATACACCTGGCCACACCTGCGTATTACCTGACACTCCCAGATAACAGCCACTCACCATGTTATGGTTCCCCAGTGTGTGCAGTCTGTGCGTAGCCCAGGACTTGCTCAGCAGCTGTGATAGAATCAGGCTGATCGGGGGCGGAGCTGACGTCACATGACTTCCCCTCACACACCTGGCCACGCCTGCGTATTACCTGACACTCCCAGATAACAGCCGCTCTCCATGTAATGATTCCCCAGTGTGTGACGTAGCCCAGGACTTACTCAGCGGCTGCGATATAATCAGGCTGATCGGGGGCGGAGCTGATGTCACATGACTTCCCCTCACACACCTGGCCACACCTGCGTATTACGTGACACTTCCAGATAACAGTCTTGTGTTGCCCTGGGGTCACTCAGCTGCACCATTTTTGGGGTGCCCTGTGCCCTAGATTTGTACCCCGCAAAATGTTAGGGACTTGCCCGACTAATAAGGTCACCTGGTCGCGGTGGGCAAGCCGTTACTTATGGCCATAACTAAGCGAAGAACCTTGCTAAAAATGCAAAATTTTATTGCAAAAATTTTGAAATTGGGAGTTTAATTTGTGCACCTGCACCTTTGACTTTGTATGCAGTTCTACTGAAAGGTCTCCGCAGGGTCGCACCTCTCAATTGGTGTGCACCCCAGGACCCCACCCCTGTATATCTAATGCCGTGTATTTCCATACACATTAGAAGGCCAGAGACCCCTTCTGCGCCTGGTGGTAGCACCCACGCCCACCTGTCCTATATATTGGTTTTAATTAGGTTCCTGACATTTCTTAGACTGCATGCAGAGCAAGGTGGGACCTGCACAAATGTTTAATGGATTATCAGATGGGGGGGTGCATTTCTGGGTTGTGGGCCCCCCTGGACTGGTGTGGCAGTTTGGCCTCAGGAGCAACACAAATTAACACTTATTTTCATTTTCACTTTCATCCCTATTGTGTGTTTTATTTCAATGTAATTCATTTCTAACCTTTACCTCTCACTACTTCACCTCTCACTACTTTATCTCTAATTTTTTTACCTCTCACTTACTTATCCCTGCTATCTTTTAGCAGCCTCTCTCACTAACCTATCCTCACTTTGTTTCACTATATATTTCTTTCAGTCTTGTGTTGCCCTGGGGTCACTCAGCTGCACCATTTTTGGGGTGCCCTGTGCCCTAGATTTGTACCCCGCAAAATGTTAGGGACTTGCCCGACTAATGAGGTCACCTGGTCGCGGTGGGCAAGCCGTTACTTATGGCCATAACTAAGCGAAGAACCTCGCTAAAAATGCAAAATTTTATTGCAAAAATTTTGAAATTGGGAGTTTAATTTGTGCACCTGCACCTTTGACTTTGTATGCAGTTCTACTGAAAGGTCTCCGCAGGGTCGCACCTCTCAATTGGTGTGCACCCCAGGACCCCACCCCTATTACCTGACACTCCCAGATAACAGCCGCTCACCATGTAATGATTCCCCAGTTAGTGCAGTCTGTGCGTAGCCCAGGACTTACTCAGCGTCTGCGATAGAATCAGGCTGATCGGGGGCGGAGCTGATGTCACATGACTTTCCCTCACACACCTGGCCACGCCTGCGTATCACCTGACACTCCCAGATAACAGCCGCTCACCATGTAATGATTCCCCAGTTTGTGCAGTGTGTGTGTGTAGCCCAGGACTTACTCAGCAGCTGCGATAGAATCAGGCTGATCGGGGGCGGAGCTGATGTCACATGACTTCCCCTCACACACCTGGCCATGCCTGCGTATTACCTGACACTCCCAGATAACAGCCGCTCCCCATGTAATGATTCCCCAGTGTGTGCAGTGTGTGCGTAGCCCAGGACTTACTCAGCGGCTGTGATAGAATCAGGCTGATCCGGGTCGGAGCTGACATCACATGACTTCCCCTCACACACCTGGCCACACCTGTATTATCCCTGACACTCCCAGATAACAGTCGCTCACCATGTAATGATTCCCCAGTGTGTGCAGTCTGTGCGTAGCCCAGGACTTACTCAGCGGCTGTGATAGAATCAGGCTGATCGGGGGCGGAGCTGACGTCACATGACTTCCCCTCACACACCTGGCCACGCCTGCGTATTACCTGACACTCCCAGATAACAGCCGCTCACCATGTAATGATTCCCCAGTGTGTGCAGTGTGTGTGTAGCCCAGGACTTACTCAGCAGCTGTGATAGAATCAGGCTGATCGGGGGCGGAGCTGACATCACATGACTTCCCCTCACACACCTGGCCACGCCTGCGTATTACCTGACACTCCCAGATAACAGCCGCTCACCATGTAATGATTCCCCAGTGTGTGCAGTCTGTGCGTAGCCCAGGACTTACTCAGCGGCTGTGATAGAATCAGGCTGATCGGGGGCGGAGCTGATGTCACATGACTTCCCCTCACACACCTGGCCACGCCTGCATTATCCCTGACACTCCCAGATAACAGCCGCTGACCATGTAATGATTCCCCAGTGTGTGCGTAGCCCAGGACTTACTCAGCGGCTGCGATATAATCAGGCTGATCGGGGGCGGAGCTGATGTCACATGACTTCCCCTCACACACCTGGCCACCCCTGCGTATTACCTGACACTCCCAGATAACAGCCGCTCACTATGTAATGATTCCCCAGTGTGTGCAGTCTGTGCGTAGCCCAGGACTTACTCAGCGGCTGTGATAGAATCAGGCTGATAGGGGGCGGAGCTGGCATCACATGACTTCCCCTCACACAACCCCAGCACCTGTCATCATAGTACAGTTGCTGTGTGCATAGTCGCGCCTGTGTGTGGCGCGAACCAGGAGAAGCAGCAGCACCAGCGGCAGGGGGAGGCAGAATAGCGGCCAGCTGTAACCCCCCTCCTTCCAAAAGGTACGAATTGCCACTGCTGTACCGTGTCAGAACCTTGCTCACTGTGTGAAAATTTTATTTATATACACATTGTGTGCAGCTGGGAATCAGGCATTGTCCCCGGGGCTCGAGGTCTGCAGGGGCCCTTAGCATTGTCATCCTTTACTGTTAACTCTTGTGTTTCAGGAGCTGAGTGACCAGGCGGGAGCAGAGATGGATAACAGTGAGGTGAGATGGGTAATTACTGTGCCCGCCATCTGGAAGCAGCAGGCAAAGCAATTCATGAGGCAAGCAGCGTACAAGGTGATCTACTCTCTGTTACTATATTGCCATATGAAGAAATATCACTGCATATCACTTCCACTGCATCCAACTGACAGCCACTGCATATCACTTCCACTGCATTCAACTTATATCCACTGGATATCACTTCCACTGCATCCAACATACATCCACTGCATATTACTTCCACTGCATTCAACTGAGAGCCACTGCATATTCCTTCCAGTGCACCCAAATTACATATACTGCATATAACTTCCACTGCATCCAACATACATCCACTGCATATCACTTCCAATGCACCCAACTGACAGCCACTACATATCACTTCCAGTGCATCCAAATTACGTCCACTGCATATAACTTTCACTGCATCCAACATACATCCACTGCATATCACTTCCACTGCACCCAACTGCCAGCAACTGCATATCACTTCCACTGCATTCAACTTACATCCACTGCATATCACTTCCACTGCACCCAATATACATCCATTGTATATCACTTCCTCTGCACCCAACATACATTCACTGGATATCACTACCACTGCATCCAACATACATCCACTGCATATCACTTCCACTGCACCCAACTGACAGCCACTGCATAGCACTTCCAGTGCACCTAAATTACATCCACTGCATATCACTTCCACTGCATCCAACATACATCCACTGCATATCACTTCCACTGCACCCAACTGACAGCCTCTGCATATCACTTCCAGTGCATCCAAATTACATCCACTGCATATCACTTCCACTGCATCCAACATACATCCACTGCATATCAGTTCCACTGCACCCAACTGACAGCCTCTGCATATCACTTCCAGTGCATCCAAATTACATACACTGCATATCACTTCCACTGCATTCAACTTACATCCACTGCATATCACTTCCACTGCACCCAATATACATCCACTGGATATGACATCCACTGCACCCAACATACATCCACTGGATATCACTTCCACTGCATCCAACATACATCCACTGCATATCACTTCCACTGCACCCAACTGACAGCCACTGCATATCACTTCCACTGCATTCAACTTATATCCACTAGATATCACTTCCACTGCATCCAACATACATCCACTGCATATCACTTCCACTGCACCCAACTGCCAGCAACTGCATATCACTTCCAGTGCATCCAATTTACCACCACTGCATATCACTTCCACTGCACTTAACTGCCAGCCACTGCATATCACTTCCACTGCATTCAACTTACATCCACTCGATATCACTTCCACTGCACCCAACATACTTCCACTGCATATCACTTTCACCGTTTCCAACATACATCCACTGGATATCACTTCCAAGCACCCAACATACATCCACTGGATATCACTTCCACTGCATCCAACATACATCCACTGCATATCACTTCCACGGCACCCAACTGACAGCCACTGCATATCACTTCCAGTGCATCCAAATTACATCCACTGCATATCACTTCCACTACACCCAACTGACAGCCACTGCATATCACTTCCACTGCACCCAACTGACAGCCACTGCATATCACTTCCACTGCATTCAACATATATCCACTGGATATCACTTCCACTTCACCCAACTGACAGCCACTGCATATAACTTCCACTGCATTCAACTTATAGCCACTGTATATCACTTCCACTGCATCCAACATACAACCACTGCATATCACTTACACTGCACCCAACTGACAGCCTCTGCATATCACTTCCAGTGCATTCAACTTACATCCACTGCATATCACTTCCACTGCACCCAACATACATCCATGGCATATCACTTCCACTGCACCAAACTGACAGCCACTGCATATCACTTCCAGTGCATCCAAATTACATCCACTGCATATCACTTCCACTGCATCCAACATACATCCACTGAATATCACTTCCACTGCACCCAACATACATCCACTGGATATCACTTCTACTGCATCCAACATACATCCACTGCATATCACTTCCACTGCACACAACTGGCATCCACTGCATATCACTTCCACTGCACTCAACTGGCAGCCACTGCATATCACTTCCAGTGCATCAAAATTACATCCACTGCATATCACTTCCACTGCATCCAACATACATCCACTGCATATCACTCCCACTGCACTCAATTGACAGCCACTGCATATCACTTCCACTGCATTCAACTTATATCCACTGGATATCACTACCACTGCATCCAACATACATCCACTGCATATCACTTACACTGCACCCAACTGACAGCCTCTGCATATCACTTCCAGTGCATCCAACTTACATCCACTGCATATCACTTCCACCGCATCCAACATACATCCACTGCATATCACTTCCACTGCATCCAACATACATCCATTGCATATCACTTCAACTGCACCCAACTGACAGCCACTGCATATCACTTCCACTACAGTCAACTTACATCTGCTGCATATCACTTTCACTGCACCCAACATACATCCACTACATATAACTTCCACTGCACCCAACTGAAAGCCACTGCATATTACTTCCACTGCACCCAATTGACAGCCACTGCATATCACTTCCACTGCACCCAACTGACAGCCACTGCATATCACTTCCACTGCACCCAACTGACAGCCACTGCATGTCACTTCCACTGCACCTAACTGACAGCCACTGCATGTCACATATAAAGCATCCAACTTAGAGCCACTACATATCACTTCCACTGCATCCAACTTACAACCACTGCATATTATTTCTACTGCATCCAACTTACAGCCACTGCATATCACTTCCACTGCACCCAACGTACAGTCAATGCACACCTTCACCTATATTACAGTACATATAACATCCAACTTACTGCCACTGCATATCACCTACATTACAGTACTGTATATATAACATAAACTGCATATAACTTTCATCACGTGTCATTATACTGCACATACCACATACCACACAGTCACTGCATATCACATACATCACCATAGGCGTATCAATCACCGCCTACTGGGCGTGTCCTTTACTGCCTATTGGGCATCAATTCAAACTAAATAGAAGGTGACTTATTTTTTTACAGTATATGCACTTCAGAATGAATCATTCCTCTCCACAAACAGGGACAGTGCACACCCATTCCACATAATGCCACACACCATAATGCCCATCACACATAATGCCACACACACAGTAATGCCCATTCCACATAATGCATCCCAACATAATGCCCACTACACATAATGCTACACACAGTCATGCCCATTCCACATAATGCATCCCAACATAATGCCCACTACACATAATGCTACACACAGTAATGCCCATTCCACATAATGCATCCCAACATAATGCCCACTACACATAATGCTACACACAGTAATGCCCATTCCACATAATGCCTCCCAACATAATGCCCACTACACATAATGCCACACACAGTAATGTTTATTCCACATAATGCCACACACCGTAATGCCCATTACACATCATGCCAGGGGTTGACAAATATTTGAAAAATAGGGACAGTGAATGCTGAAGGTGCGCACCAAAAATTTCACTGTAATGCCTATTACACATTGTCACATACAAATTACATACTATATCACCTGCCATAATGCCCATTACACGTTATACCAAACACCATAATGGCCATTACACATTAAAACACACACTGTAATGCAGGGGTGGATTGGATACGAAAACTGGCCCGGGAACGATCACAAAGCATCCCGGGGGGAGTGGGGGTGTGCGCACGCTACTGCCCAGGGGAGTGCGCACACTACTGCTAGGGGGGGGGTGTTACTTACCAGGCACCAGTCACCCACAACACCGACAGGCTGAAGACCAGCGGCCGCAGCCTGGTCATATCATAAAAAAGGGCAGGATAGACCAAAACAAATATGGCCACCGCACCGCAGGGCTCATAGCACCAGCCCTGGTAGCACGGTCGGCGGCCCAGTCAGATGGAAAACTGGACCGGCCCACCGGGAAATGGCCAATCCGCACCTGTGTGTGTTTAGTGTTATAGGATGTGGGGTGTGTGTGTTTATGGTTATGGTTACAGGCTGTGGGGTGTGTGTGGTTAGGGTTGTAGGCTGCGGGGTGTGTGTGTGGTTAGGGTTATAAGCTGTGGGGTGTGTATGGTTAGGCTGCAGGAGGGTGGTGAATAGTTGGGCTGTGGGTTGGTGTAGTTAGGCTGTGGGGGTGTATAGTTAGGCTGAGGGGATGGGGGTTTTATACTTCGGCTGCAGGGGTTGGGGATGTATAGTTAGGCTGCGGGGGTGGGGAGTGTATAGTTAGGCTGTGGGGGGTGGGGAATGTATACTTAGGCTGCAGGGGTGGGGTGTTTAGTTAGGTTTTGGGGGTTGGGGGGTGTATAGTTAGGCTTCAGGGGTGGGGAAGTTAGGCTTCGGGGTGGGGGTGTATAGTTAGGCTGTGCAGGTAGTAGGTGTAAAGTAAGTTAGGCTGTGTTTGGTTAGGTTTCTGAGCGGTACTCACAGTGCCAAGTGTGGGCCATAATATGATAAGCAACGCCCCCTCTCTTCTGATTCTGGGACCGGTGCTGCACTCCAGCAGACCTTGGCGGCCTAGCCAACTGATGAGCGGCAACGTGGGTGTGCGAGCCACGGAAGGGGAGGGCCTGGGCTGGCTGACAGAAATGGCGATGCAGGCAGCAGGGGTTGCGGGCCCCATGATCTTGTACAGGCAATAGTTCTGCCCCTTGCCTTGTCCATCAAAGAGGAGACTCCTGAGGCATGCAGGCGGGTGGGAGTGCGCACCATGAAAGCGCAGTGACGCGTCTATAGACTCAGAAGTGGGAGGGGGGGGGGCTAACCTCGGCAATGGAGAATTGGAGACCGCGTGGCAGATACGCCAGACCCAGACCCTGCACCTGTCCACTGAGAGGGGGTGTCGCTGGCTACTAGAGGTTCCGGAATGCTGTTCCTGCTGATATAATATTTGGGGGGAAATTTACTAAGATGAATTCGTAATTTTTTAAAAAAATTTATAGGAAAATAATAATTTTTTGGGTGTATTCGTATTTTTGGTATTTGCTATGCCAAAAATAAAAAAATTCGTATTCGTATTGATGGGACATTCGTATTTGTATTTACAAATAGGAATGAATAGACCATTGATAGAATACGACAGGAATCACCATTCAAAAGAATGGTGGTTCCTGATTTACTAAGCGGCCGTATTGAAAATACGGCCGCTAATTGGCGTAAAATGTCTGCGAATGGCCGGGCAAATACGCCAGGAAAATACACTTTATTTTCCTGTTGTATTTGGCAGAATACGCCAGGCTTCAGTGTAAAAATAATAGAAAAATAAATAAATAACCAAAAAATGCCGTGGGGTCCCCCTCACAGCCTCAACCAGCACTAGGCTGATAAACCGACAGATCCCGAACCAAAACAGACTGAGCAGGAGCCACACGTGCCTTTGTTCGCATCGGGTTATAAGCTGTGGGGTGTGTATGGTTAGGCTGCAGGAGGGTGGTGAATAGTTGGGCTGTCAGATGGAAAACTGGACCGGCCCATTGGGAAATGGCCAATCCGCACCTGTGTGTGTTTAGTGTTATAGGATGTGGGGTGTGTGTGTTTATGGTTATGGTTACAGGCTGTGGGGTGTGTGTGGTTAGGGTTGTAGGCTGCGGGGTGTGTGTGTGGTTAGGGTTATAAGCTGTGGGGTGTGTATGGTTAGGCTGCAGGAGGGTGGTGAATAGTTGGGCTGTGGGTTTTTGTAGTTAGGCTGCGGGGGTGGCGGTGTATAGTTAGGCTGAGGGGATGGGGGTTTTATACTTCGGCTGCAGGGGTTGGGGGTTTATAGTTAGGCGGTAGAGGTTGGGGATGTATAGTTAGGCTGCGGGGGTGGGGAGTGTATAGTTAGGCTGTGGGGGTGGGGAATGTATACTTAGGCTGCAGGGGTGGGGGTGTATAGTTAGGTTTTGGGGGTTGGGGGGTGTATAGTTAGGCTTCAGGGGTGGGGTTGTAAAGTTAGGCTTCGGGGTGGGGGGTGTATAGTTAGGCTGTGCAGGTAGTAGGTGTAAAGTAAGTTAGGCTGTGTTTGGTTAGGTTTATGAGCGGTACTCACAGTGCCAAGTGTGGGCCATAATATGATAAGCAACGCCCCCTCTCTTCTGATTCTGGGACCGGTGCTGCACTCCAGCAGACCTTGGCGGCCTAGCCAACTGATGAGCGGCAACGTGGGTGTGCGAGCCACGGAAGGGGATGTATGTATTAACGTTTTATTTTTCTTATGTGTCAGAGTGTTTTTATTTAACTATTGGTTTTGCTGTGGAACTAAAAGTCACAGCAAGCCCATTAATGGGCCGCATGCTGGGACTTGTGGTTCTCCAAGTCCCAGTATGCGTTCCAGGCTTGCTGGGACTCATAGTTCCACGGCAAAACCCAATGGTTTATTCTATCTTTTTACACTTAATCAGCTCGGTGACCACAGCCCAGGGTCACCGGGGACAGCACCAGGCTTCAGCCTGGTCAGGTAAGTCCTGGAAGGGGGGGGGGGCTTTATTGGGGGGGTCCCCACTCCCCAGCCTGGTGCTGGTTACGGCTGTGTGGGGAGGGGGGACCCCATGCCGTTTTTTTTATTTATTTATCTTTCTATTTCTTTACACATTGCAGCCTATACTAATATTCCTATACGAATTCGTATTAGTGACCGTATATATGGCCGCTAATACGAATCAATACGCCATCGGAGATTTACAAAGCAGTTGTATTTGACTGCTTTATAAATAACCTTCCGGAACACGAATTTGCATACGGCTGAAACAGCTGTATGCAGTCATAGACGGCAGATAAGAACCATTTGGCCATCTAGTCTGCCCCTTTTTTTGCCCTTCAGGAAATCTCAACCCTTTTTGATCCTTATTTCTTTGTAAGGATATTCATATGCCTATCCCAAGCATGTTTAAATTGTTCTACTGTCTTAGTCTCTACCACCTCTGATGGGAGGCTATTCCACTTATCCACTACCCTTGCTGTGAAGTAATTCTTTCTTTTTTTGTTTTTTTTACAAATTTTTATTGACATTCACTTACAATACAATAATAAAAACAATTTCTAGTAACACTTCAATTCTTCCTCCTATACATTATCTTGTTTATCCTATGTGTATAATTTCTGTTTGTATCTCCTTTTCTCCTTAATCTCTATTCATTCCCTATCCCTCTTCCCTTTCTAGAATGGGGCTCCATTGTTTAGTGTTTCTTCTATGTACCATGATGTTTCTATGAATGAATTCCTGAGGGCCATTTTTAATGATAGTGATAGTGTTCTTATATATGGAAGCCATGTCTCTCTTTTTGTGTTGTTGTCTCTGTCCAATCCATAAGGAATAGATACATTATTCTCGGGTGTACTAGCGACATGGGGGGTGGGGTGGTTGTAATCCATTGTGCCAATATGTTTTTTTTTTGTGGCAGCTGCTAACTTTATAAGTAATTTCCTGATGGATGTTGTATATTTTTTTTGTTCTTGTATTGTGTATATTCCCCAAAATATCCATTTTTTCGTAATTGTGAAGTCTATTTGTAGGGTATGTTTTATATATTCTTGCAGTTCCTGCCACAGGGCTTGTACTACTCTACATGCCCACATGCAGTGTACTAATTCTGCGTTCTCTTCTCCACATTTATAACATTTTGCGTCCGAGGCCTCTCCTATCAATTCCTTAATTTTTGGGGTCAGGTAGGCTCGATGTAATATCTTTTGGTGCATTTCCATGTATGCTGTGGACACTAATGTTTTATTTAATTGGCTATATGCTTTAATCATATCTTCCATTTTTATTTCTGGGAAGTCCATCTGCCACTTTAATATTCCCTTTGTTTTTTGGTCTAATCTCAATTTTACCCGACATAGGTCATATATTTGTGCTGTGGTGATGTTTTTTCCGGCACTTATATGTTTATCTAATACTGCTAGTTCTTCTTTTACTTGGCATTTTGACATTATTAAGCGAGCATAGCTTAGCGTCTGGATGTATGCAAAATGTGGTATATGTAATTGAGGATATTTTTCTTTCAATTCCATATATGTTAAAGATGTTATACCATCTATTTTTAATGTGTTTGCCACATATTTTAACCCTCCCATGTGCCATTTTCTGAAGATATTCATGTATTGGTTTGGTGGAAAATTTGGGTTTCCCCAATATGGTAGGAAGACAGAGTATTGTTTATTTCTGCCTCGTATCGTTCTCCATGCCATGCATGTCGTGTTTAAAAGTATGTTATTTTTAACTTCTTCTGGCATACTTTTAGATGTTTTATGTAGTAAAGCTGTTAATTGGATATTGGGGATAAAGCTCTGTTCCACTAGATGGTCAGTGTATCTGTCTTTCCCTGTAATCAAGTCTATAGCCATTCGGTAATTTGCTGCTATAGCGTATGATTTTAAACATGGTAAGTTTAATCCCCCCAGATCTCTCCTTTGCTGCATATTGAATAACGATATTCTTGGCCGTTTTCCTAACCATATAAATTTGTTGATTTCTTTATTATGTTTCCCTATATCGTTTTTAGTAGGTATAATTGGAAGCATTTGTAAAATGTATAAAAACCTTGGAAATGTAATCATTTTATATAGGTAGCCTCTTCCTATATATGATAAGGGAAGATAACTCCATCTGGCAAAATCTGTTTTAGTTTTGGCCCACAGCGCATCGAAATTCAATGAGTACAGCTTAGAGGGGTCTGGTAGGATCTTAATCCCCAAGTATACTATCCCCCATCCTTTTTTTGCTTCGGAAAAAGGGCATAAAGCTTCTGATTTTGCATAATTTATTTTAAATCCCCCCACTTTTTCAAATTCTGCTAGCATTGCTAACAGAATTGGGACAGTTTGTTTGGGATTCGACATATATAATAATATATTGTCCGCAAATGCGGATACTTTCAGTTCTTTATCTGCCAAGTATATTCCTTTCCATTCTTTATTGAGTGTTATATGTCTCAGCAGTGGGTCTAGTGCCAGGTTAAATAATAAGGGGGAGAGTGGACACCCTTGTCGCGTTCCTCTAGCTAAATAAAATGGGTTTGTGTTATAGTTGTTTACCGTGATATATGCAGATGATTCTTGGTACAGTGTCTGGAATATATGGATAAATTCTAAACCAAAATTTTGTTTTTGAAAGAGCATTTCTAGGTATTGCCATGAGACCCTATCAAAAGCTTTATCTGCATCACAACTGAGGATAATTGTTTCTTTATTTTTTGTTTGGTGAGTTTTATAAATTGCTGCTATTAATGATCTTACATTATGCACCGAATGTCTATTTTTTAAGAATCCTGTTTGCTGGGGCATTAAAAGAGATGGGAGTATTTGTTGAAATCGCAAGGCTATTATTTTTGTAAAAATTTTGAAGTCTTGGTTAAGAAGTTATATTGGGCGGTATGCTGTGATTAGTGTGTGGTCTTTGTTTGGTTTTGGAATAACAATTATTCGTGCTTCATTGAATCGTACCGGTGCTTTGTGTCCTGTTATTATGGCATTATAAAGTTTAGCTAATTGTGGTGCTATTTGTGTGTTCAATAATTTATAATACGAAGCTGAAAGGCCATCCGGCCCAGGAGTTTTGTGCAGTGGCAGTGCTTTAATAGTATTCTCTATCTCTTTTTCGGTTATAAGTGTCATTAAATATTCTCTGTGTTCTGTGGTTAATTGTGGTATATGTGCTTGTTCCAAAAAACGTGCGTTCGCTAAGGGGTTGTTTATTGGTGCTTTATATAAATTTTCAAAATAAGATACGAATGCCTCGGATATTTGTGTTTGATCCTTAATTATTTTATTGTTTTCTGTTTTTATTTTCGATATTGTTTTATATCCTCTAGCTGTTTTAACCAAGTTAGCCAACATTTTACCTGAGCGATTACCCCACCTAAAATGTTTATTTTTCCTATGCTGTACATACAAATTTGCTCTTTCTGTAACTATATTGTCGTAAGCCAATTTTGCTTCTTTATACCTAGATTGATTTGTAATAGATGGATCGATTAACAGCCTTGAATATGTTGCAGATACTTCCAGTGATGCTTTTGCCAACAAAATTTGATGTTTCTTCCTCTGTGATGCCGTGTAGGCCATTATATATCCTCGCATCACTGGCTTTGACGCCTGCCATAATAGATTGATATCCTCCCCATGCACCTCATTATCCTTTATGTAATTTTAATGAGTCTGGATCAGGTATTTTTTAAATTCTATCGAATTGTTCAAATATTCTGGAAATCTCCAGTTATAAGATTGTGTAATTTTCTGGTCCAGTCTTATCTTCATGGTAATGGGAGCATGGTCGGATATCAATATATCTAATATGTCTGTTTTTTCTATTTTTTGTAGGGTGTTATCCTCCACTAGCCAATAATCTAGTCTAGAAAAGGAATTATGTGGGTGGGAATAGAAGGTATAGTTTCTTTCATCTGGGTTTGCAAATCGCCATGGGTCCATCAAATGTAAATTCTCCAGTAGCATGGCCAACGTCCGGGGTATTTTCCTCCTTCCTATGTTCTTATCAGGTCCTGTTTTTACATCCAGTTGGGCGTCTAAAATTGCGTTGAGTCTCCTCCAACGATTAATACACCTTCTTTCCACCCTTGAATTTTTGTGTATAAATCTGCAAAAAATTGTGTATTCTCTCCCGGGGGCGCATATATACACACTAAAGTATATAGTGTAGTTTCGATTTTTGCTTTTATAAACAAATATCTTCCTTCTGAATCTACCCATTCTGAGAGAATTGAGTAATTAAGGGCTTTTCTAAAAGCTATCAGTACCCCTCTAGCTTTGGTATGGAAGGCGGCATATCTGCTTTCTCCCACCCATGTATCTTTAAAAACATTCAGATCTGTCGCTTTCCAGTGTGTCTCTTGTATAAACATCACATCGGGTTTATGTTTTTTTTAGGTGAGTTAACACTTTCCTTCTTTTTATAGGGGTATTTAAGCCCTCAACGTTCCAGGAGATAAATGTGAGATTGTTTTTCACTGAGATCTCCTGTGTTCTATTATTAAGAGTCATTCCATCTAATCATCTCAGTATTACACATAGGGGTTCTAATGTTCTTTGGTCTCCTCTTGTCCCAACGAGCAAGAGGAAAACCAATTTTATTATTCTTATTTAGTCTGCTCTTAGCCTGACTAACGGATTGAAGTGTACTATCAAAACCAAAATCTTGTATTTTATTCCTATCATTATTTATCAGCTGTCTTTTTATCCCCTCCCCCCACCCTTTTCCATTTCCATATTCCCACCCCTTGCTATACATAAAGCTTATCATTTCCTACTCCCCAAAGATCTATTTCGTAGACCATTAGGGTTTTCTTTTATAGTTGACTTTGCAGTCTCTTTTAGTCCGTCATTTTTCAGGCTTTGTTTGTGAATTTTAAAGATTTCAAAAATTTCCGTGCTTCTTCTGGGTTATCAAATAGTTGCGTCTTCCCTTCGTGGTTCACTTTCAGTTTGGCAGGATATAGGAGTGCAAATCTTATGTTGTTTGCGAAGAGTTCCTTACAGATTTCAGAGTATTCCCGTCTCTTATTGGATACCTGATATGAAAAATCTTGGAATAAAAGAAGGCGTAAATTTTCGTACTTTATTTCAGTGCTCTTGTGGTATGCATTCATAATTTTCACTTTGTCCATATAATTGAGCAATTTGAAAACCACCGGCCTGGGTCTTTGTTGTGTGTTTTGGCGTTCAGGCCCGATTCGATGTACCCGTTCTACCACGATGGGTTCCTGTTTTAATAGGCCTAGCTTTTCTGGTAACCATTCTGAAACAATAGTCATTAAGTCTCTGTTTTTAACATTTTCAGGTAAACCTATAAGCCTCAGGTTGCTTCTTCTGCTCCTATTCTCCAGTTCTTCTACCTTATCCATGTTACAATGGTATTTTCGCGTTCTTGTACTTGTGTAGTAATTGCTTGGAGGTTATCTTCTAATGTTGATATCCTGTCTTCGGCCTCCATCAGTCTTGCTGAGTGTTGTGATGTTTGTTCCACCATTTTATTGATTGCTTCTGACAGGGGTGCTAACTTTGCATCTAATAAAGGTGATAATATACCCAGAATTTCTTTAGCTCTTTGTGCTGGCATCTGTACAATGTGTAGCGTCTCATCCAGGGATTCTGCTGTACTGATGTTGCTGGGTGAGTTAGGGGCTGAGGTTGGGATCATGATTGTTGATTTATCCTTTTTTCCTTTATCTTTTTGCGCTTGTGCTCCTTTAGCAGCTTTTGGGACTTTTGCCACATATTTCTCCATTTTTGCCTTAATTCTTTTATCTGACCTTTTTAATTTCTGGGCCTTTTCCACTCTCAGACGTCTATTTTTTTTTTAGTGAGAGTTTCTTTTATTCCACCACGTCTCTACCTCTTACTCGTGGGGTTATGGGGTATCTTTGCGTAGTTGTCTCCAGTCGCCCTCTTTACCAGGTCATATACCCACTTATCCTCCTACAGACATCTGCCACCTGTCTGGGGGTTTCTTTTATTCCACCTGGTATCTGCCACCTGCCCGTGGAAATATTGGGTATATATGTTTTTATTTTGTATTTATTTATATATATATTTTTTATTTAGGTCCAGTGACCCTTTTATTTATTTTTTTTTTTTTTTATTGTTTTTTATTTATGGAGTCCGCAGCACTTTTCACCTAGATTACTTCGGGGGTGGTATCAGTCCCAAGTTACCTTTCAGTTTGTTGGTCTTTTTCTTTACTTAAGTCTCCCGACCACTGCTTCCCTTTTTCTTCCACTGGGTGTCTGCCACTTGCCCTTGGGGTTGTGGGGTCTATTTCTTTGTGTGGGTATCTCCAGCCACCTTTTTAATAAGATCCTATACACAGTTCTCCTCCCTCAGACATCTGCCACCTGTCTGTAGGGTTTGTTCTCTTTCCTCCCTCTGGTGTCTGCCACCTACCAGTGGGGTTATCAGATATATTTATGTGTATTGTTGTGGCCCCCCTTTCTGTGGGGTCTTAAGCACAGTTCTTATGTTCCTCTTAATTGCTTTGGTTAAACTACAGGTTCCAGAATTCCCTGTCAATTTCCACTATTCCTCTTTTAACTTCTATGTCCCGTCAACCCTCAGCCCCCTTATTGGTTATTACGCTTTGGTACCTGTAGTCTGTAGTCTCCTGATATTCCCGGAAGGAGTCTGCTTTTCTTCAGCTTTCTTTTTTCTTAGTGGCTTTTACTGTATAGCTTAGGGTGCTTTAACTGCAGTTTCTCTTCCTTATATCCTCTTAGTCTCGCAGCTCTCTGGTATCTGCTATTTGTCCCCAGTTGGGCTGCAGCTTTATACTGGGCTTCTTTTGGTCATCTGCTGTCATCAGACCCGACTGTGTGGCTTTTATCTCTGATCTCGCAACCTGTCACAGAGTGATCCCACACAGAGCTTACGAGTGTGCCTGTGCTGTCCCCGTGCCACGGGGAGAGAGATAGTCTCTCAAGTCTCAGCGGGGCAGCGTAAGGAGCAGTCAATGGAGCAGCCGGGGTGTAGGTGAGTCAGCTGTGTCCTCCCGCAGCTGAAGAGATCTTGCCGTCTCCGGGTACAGCGGGACGGTGGCTCAGCCAGCCAACAGCCCGCTTTGTGCTCGCGGCTGCAGTCTGTGTCTCTCCCCCCCGCTGTTCACACACGGCGTCCCAGCGTCTCTCCTGCTGACCGTCTGTGACTGGATCTGACGGTTTGCGCACAGTGTCCCAGCGTCTCTCTTGCTGGCCGTCTGTGGCCGGATCTGACGGTCAGTTCCTCCAATATGACGGCTCCGGTACGGCAGCTGGGGCTCCCTCTTCGCGGTTGTCCGGCACCTGTCTCGGTGCCCCGGACTTCCAGGGTAAGTTTTGGTGGGTGGCTGAGTTCTCCTCTATCTTGCCCGCCGCTTATCTCCAAACCTCCTGGTTCTATTTCGGGGTACTTTCCCCAGGTTTTCCCAGGCAGTTTCTACCTGGTACCTGGGCTATGGAGAGCCGTAAAACGTGACCCTCTACTAGGTCCACACCCCCGGAAGTCCCGAAGTAATTCTTTCTAACATTTCCCCTGAACCTACCTCCCTCCAGTTTCAGTGCATGTCCTCTTGTTCTATTACTTCTATTCCTGTGAAGAAAATTTCCCTCCTGTACTATGTTAAAACCCTTGATATATTTGAAGATTTCTATCATGTCCCCCCTTTCCTTTCTCTGCTCCAAACTATACATGTTAAGATGTTTTAGTCTTTCCAGGTACGTTTTGTGATGTAGGCCATGCACCACTTTAGTTGCCCTTCTTTGTACACTCTGTAATGTATTTATATCCTTCTGAAGATATGGTCTCCAGAACTGGACACAGTGGGGCAGAGTAATTAAGCCTTAACAAGAGGTAAATACAAGGGTGAAAAAGTTTTAGGATCTGGGGGCGCCCTACCTCCAGAGCCGGATTAACAATGGGCCTGATGGAGCTACAGCTCTAGGCCCACTCTCTAAATAGGCCCTTTTTGTAGCTGAGGGTCAGGGCTTTCCAACGAGCCCAGCCCCGAGTCTCTAGCCCCCCGGGAACCGGAGATACTGCCTGGCAAAGCTGGAACGTTTTCCCCATAGGATAACATGAGACCCACAAATTCCGACTCTCACCTGGTTCCAACGGCATCACAGAAGCTCAAGGTTGATCTCAGTCTAACCCAAATTGGGCCTTCAATCTGATACCAGGCTGGTCCATATGGGTTCATTGGTTCTATAGATATTTCGTGTAAACCGATTTTTTTTTTTATTTTTTTTTTTAAATGTAATTTCATGGTTGTTCATGTTGTTTGAGGACAGATTTCTCTGGAACCAAATGGCCCAGTTTCACAGGACCAAATTCATTTGAAAATAATTCAAATCCCTCATGTAAATGGGTCAGTTGGTTCCGAAGATATAGCTGATTGTTTAAAGGGGGGAGGGTAGTTTTCTCTCCTCCTCACGCCAGAAAATGCAGGAACTAGGCTGGTGTAAAAGGGGCCAATCCGGGAATGTCCCTGCATGATCCTGGGTCAATATTCCTGGGTAAATCCCTGCATTTTCTGGTGTGAAAGGGGTATTATATCAAATAGCTGGGACCTACATTTCTCTGAATACAGCCGGGCAGCCCCCTGCTCTCTGTCCGGCTGTCAATGGCTGTCATTTCTGCCTGGCGGCTGCTGTCCCCCAGTTACCACAAGCATGTATTCCCCCTTGGCAATGAGCAGGTAATCCCACATGGCAATAAGCATGGAAACTCTGGCAATGAGCATGGAACCCCTGGCAATGAGCATATAGGTAAGCAGCACTTATGTAGCATAATTTTTAATAGACATTATGGTGTGTGGCTTAACATGTAATGGATATTATGGTGTAATTTTTAATGCACACCTTTGGCGCGCAATGCCCGTTTATGAATCATATTGTGCATTATTGCTCAATCTGTGTGGCATAACGTGAATTTTGACTCAATCCGTGAACCATAGTGTGAATTTTGGCTCAGTCAGTGTGAATTTTTTTCTCATTCCATGTGGCATAATGTGTAATAGTATAAAGGGGTGTGTACAGTATAAAGGGGTTATTATTGTGTTGCATGATTTGTCTAAGGGATATATAGGGTCCGGTATGATATGCTGGCGGTCGAAATACAGACGCTGGACTCCCGACCGCCGCAATGCCGACAAGAGGGGGCTGTGGATCGCTCCCCCTTTCGGGTTCGCTGCACTCACCAAGCAGAGGGCACGGTGCCTTGCTACACTCGGCACACTATTTTATTCTGACTGGAGTTCCGCCTCACCCCGCAAGTATCTTAGGACATCGCCGTCCTGCGGGTGCACCTTTGGATATCTCCCTGCATTTTTCCTATGTCAGATCCCTGCTTTTTCCAGGCATATATAATTAGTTGAAAGTATTTACACAAATAGAGACACACCCATGAGCAGACCACCCACTATACCAGGTTGTACAGGAGTAACAATACTCAGGGATGGTATAAGTGAAATAAGAAACAGAATAACCTATGCAGGTGTAACAATACCAAACAGATGTAACAATACACAGGAGATGTAATAATACCAAACAGATGTAACAATACACATGAGATGTAATAATACCAAACAGATGTAACAATACACAGGAGATGTAATAATACCAAACAGATGTAACAATACACAGGAGATGTAATAATACCAAACAGGTGTAACAATACACCAAACATGTAATAATGCCAAACAGGTGTAACAATACACAAAATATGTAATAATACCAAACTGGTGTAACAATACACAAAATATGTAATAATACCAAACTGGTGTAACAATACACAGGAGATGTAATAATACCAAACTGGTGTAACAATACACAGAAGATGTAATAATACCAAACTGGTGTAACAATAAACAGGAGATGTAATAATACCAAACAGGTGTAACAATACACAAAATATGTAATAATACCAAACAGGTGTAAAAATACACAAGGAGATGTAACAGTACCCAACTGGTGTAACAATACACAGAAGATGTAATAATACCAAACAGGTGTAACAATACACAGGAGATGTAATAATACCAAACTGGTGTAACAATACACAGAAGATGTAATAATACCAAACAGATGTAACAATACAAAGGAGATGTAATACTACCAAACAGATGTAACAATACACAGGAGATGTAATAATGAAAATATAAGTGCAAGTGTCAAAAGGTGGGGAGACCCCCAACTTATCTGTGAGATGAGATGCAGCAGACAAGTGGGAGCACCACAGCAGCACTGGGTGGAAACACCAGGAAACGAGTACTGGAACGCTGGGAAAAAGCTAGCGCACGAACGCCGACAGGCTGGACAGGCACGGGAGCAACCAGGAACCAGAAACTGGGGACACTCTGGACAGACAGGTCAGAACTATAACCGGCGTCTGACCGGCATGCCCAGGAAGCTTAAATAAGGCAGCTCTCCAATGAGCTGCTGCTAATTAGAAGTTTGTGCAGCTGAGCGCTGCACCTCTTCCTCCCTGCGGCCGCCTGCCGTCCCCCGTCGCCTAGACAACCGCTGCGGCAGGGGAGGAAGAGGACGTGCATAACATCCCGGGCGCTTAGTAACGCCCGCCGGATGTTCAGGAGCAATGACGTGCGGCGTCCCGGCTGCCTAGCAACAGCCGGGACACGCTGCTTAGAGGCCGCCGGGCGAGCGCCGGAGCTGCTCGCGCGGCCTCTAACATAAAGAGAGATAAACGTCCAGCCAATCAGCTCCTTGCTGACTTTTTTCAAACACAGCCTGTAACATGGCAGTTAGCAGGTGATTTGCTGGACGTTTATCTCTCTTTATCACCATTGCATTTATCTCTTGTTAAGGCTTAATACATCTGCCCCAATATTCCAGATGAGGCTGTACCAATGACCTATAAAGTGGCATTATTACGTCTTTTTTTCTGCTACTGATTCCTCTCCCTATGCAACCAAGCATCTGACTAGCCTTCCTCATTGCTTTGTTACATTGCTTCCCTGCCTTTAAGTCACTTGAAATAGTGACTCCTAGATCTCTTTCCTCCTCAGTAGTTTCCATTATAGTACCCTTGATACTATATTGAGCCTTTGGGTTTTTGAGTCCCAAGTGCATAATTTTGCATTTTTTAGCATTAAACTGTAGTTGCCATGCTCTTGACCAATTCTCAAGTTTACTTAGATCATCAGTCATTTGATTTCCCCCTCCTGGTGTGTCTACTCTGTTGCATATCTTTGTGTCATCTGCAAAAATGCATACTTTCCCTTCAATACCATTTGCAATGTCACAAACAAAGATATTAAAGAGCACTGGTCCAAGCACAGATCCCTGTGGTACTCCACTGGTAACATGTCCCTCCATAGAATGCACTCCATTTACTACAACTGTCTGTTTCCTATCCATTTAATTGTTTTATAATCCAATCCCACACTTTCAAGTTTATTTAGCAACCTGCGATGTGGGACAGTGTCAAATGCCTTAATAAAGTCTAGATATGCCACATCTACAGCCCCCCCTTCATCTAGTATTTTGGTCAAGGAGTCAAAAAAGTCAATAAGATTTGTTTGGCATGATCTCCCTGAAGTGAAACCATGCTGTTTTGGATCCTGTAAGTTGTTTAATTTAGGATATTCCACTATTCTCTCTTTTAATAGTGTTTCCATTAATTTCCCTACTACTGATGTAAGGCTCACTGGTCTGAAGTTACTTGCTTCTTCTTTGCTTCCGCTTTTGTGCAGTGGAACTACATTTGCTCTTTTCCAGTCCTCTGGAACTGCACCTGTATCTAGAGACTGGTTGAATTAATCTGTTAATGGCGCTACCAGCACATCTTTTAGTTCTTTTAGTATCCTTGGATGCACTCCGTCTGGCCCCATTGATTTATCCACTTTCAGTCCTGAAAGTTCTGTTAGGACTTTCTCCCTAGTAAATGTACTTCCATCTACCTTATTTTTATGACTGTCCTTGCAACTTAACTGTGGTCCCTTCTCCTTCTATAGTGAATATGGAGCAAAAGTAATTATTTACATGATCTGCAATTGCCTTGTCTCCCTCCACCAAATTCTCAGTGTCTGTCCGCAGTCTTATTATTCCTCCATTAGATTTTCTCCTTTCACTTATATACTTAAAAAAAAGTTTTGTTTCCTTTATCTACTGACTGAGCCATTTTCTCCTCAGCTTGTGCCTTGGCACGCCTGATCACTGATCAGTCGTATTCATTTGTATTAAGAATACGAATACGAAATATCGTATTCGTATTCTTAGTAAATTTCCCCCTTTATCTGAACTTCAGGAACGGCATTCGGGACCATTCTGGCAGAAAAATAGCCCGGCAAACATGACTGATATGATGGATCTGACTGATATGACGGATCTGACTGATATGACGGATCTGACTGATATGACGGATCAGACTTATATGACGGATCAGACTTATATGACGGATCTGACTGATATGACGGATATGACGGATCTGACTGATATGACGGATCTGACTGATATGACGGATCTGACTGATATGACGGATCTGACGGATCTGACTGACCCGTTCGATGCTTCATGCTCGCCCATATTTAGCTTCCGGGAAACTGGGGAGACAAATACGAATCACTTCTCCATCGGAAAATACAAATCCGGAGAGTACAGCAGCAGCTTAGCATATTAGCCGTATTCTCTGTTCATATTTTGGGCTGATCCTGGTCATACCCATTTGTATCCGGGATCGCCGTAACCGGCTTTCTTAGTAAATTTCCCCCGTAATTTGAAGCTATAGCGCTGTAAGCAGGATAATATGTTATATAACATGCGCAGTGCAGAGTGTTTGTGTTCCCAGAGTTACCAGCAGAATCATTAAACAGTCATTATATTATTGTTCCCGCCGTCGGCAAGTGCAGGAAGTGAGAATGATGTGTTATCTATGTTGTGAGTGTGGTAATGGGGACGTGCAGCCTTTAGCGATGTCCCCGGTAACAGCCCAGTGCTTCAGGAAAGTATATTAGTCGCTTGAAAAAGCCTTTTAATGAGCGGATTTCTGTCTTCTATTGCACAGAACACTAGAAAGCGCTGTAGAAGGATGTGGTAGAGATGACTAATGGGTTCTACGAGGAGCTCCGACAATGGTTTATGTCATTAGCATAGAAGGGCATGAATGGTTCCCGGGATAATGCATTCTGCTAAGAGGCCGCAAACCTCAGCGTAGCCTCGCAGCCGACCGCCGCTGGGAGAACGTCACCACTTCATTCAGGAGGATATAAACAGAGCGGTCTTCTCACCTCCTGAGGAGAACACTTCAAACCTCTTCCAGAACAAGGCCATTCCTTTTTCAATATAATCACATTTTTCTCTAAGTACTCTGAAGAGGTGAATTGCTGACAGATATCGATAAAATAACGAGAGGAACTCACAGGGAGTCATTGCTAGTGATAAAGGGGAAGAGGGCGGGCACAGAACATTACATCAGAGGGGATAGTACCCCCCTCCATTGGCAAATGTAGGATTTCGAGGGGGGTTTTCAAATACAGTACACAAATGATCACTCTGTGGAATATTGGAGAAAGAGCGGGAGACTGGGGGGGGGGCTAAAAGAACCTAGTTATGACCCTAGACATTAATGTACACACTGGTATTTGTATACACTGGATACAGTTTCAAACACAAAAGTAATTGAACAATTAGGGAATAGTGATCACAATATGGTTTCACTGGAAATCAACTTCAGTAAATTACATCAAAAAGGATCTGCATAAATACTAAACTTCAGAAAAGCGAACTTTGAATTATTCAGGGAAGCCCTTACAGGAATTGGGTGGGAAACGGTTATGGAGGGAAAAAATGCAGAGGAAATGTGGGATACTCTAAAAAAGGTGCTTGATTCACTAACTATTGAATACATTCCTAAAGTAATTAAAGGTAAATTCAACAAAAAAAAGCCACCATGGTTGGACAAAGTAGTAAGGTCAGCTATCAACAATAAAACCAGAGCCTTTAAATTCTATAAAAATAACTTGAATGAGGAGGCGTTCGCAAAATACAAAGAATCAAACAAAACTTGTAAAGGGGTAATCAAAGCAGCTAAAATATTATATGAAGAGTGCATAGCCACTGAAAGCAAAACCAACCCAAAGAAGTTTTTTAAATACATAAATAGTAAACGTTTAATTAAGGAAAACATAGGCCCACTAACTGATACTAGTGGAAAAAGTGTTACTGAGGACAAGGGAAAAGCAAAACTGTTAAATGAGTTCTTCTCATCAGTATTTACTAAGGGAGAGCAGACTGTGGAACGAACATTTACCACAAACGGGACAAATAAGCCAGATCTCATTGTGGATTTCACGCCGAAGGAAATAATACTGAGGCTAAGCAAACTCAAAACAAATAAGTCACCAGGGCCAGATGGGATTCATCCGAGGGTATTAATGGAATTAAGGGATGAACTAGCTACCCCCCTACATTATATTTTTAGCAAGTCACTATCGTCAGGTATAGTACCAAAAGATTGGAGAATAGCAGAGGTAGTGCCAATATTCAAAAAAGGAAAAAAGGAAGATCCCGCTAATTACAGACCCGTTAGTTTAACATCAATTGTGGGTAAACTATTTGAAGGATTTTTAAGGGATGGTATCCAGGAATATTTAGATAATCACCGTCTACTCAGTACTAACCAACATGGGTTCGTGAAAAATCGTTCATGCCAAACTAATCTACTAGGGTTCTATGAAGAGGTAAGCAAAAACCTCGATAATGGAAATGCTGTAGATGTGATTTTCCTAGATTTCGCTAAAGCATTTGATACTGTCCCACACAAGAGATTGATTAATAAAATGGAGAACCTAGGATTGGGTGAAAATATCTGCAGATGGGTAGGGAATTGGCTATGTAATAGAGAACAAAGAGTGGTTGTGAATGGTGCCGTATCAGATATGATACCGGTACTAAGTGGAGTGCCCCAGGGCTCGGTTTTGGGGCCCATTTTGTTTAACATTTTTATTAACGATATTGGGATAGGGTTACTCAGCAATGTATCCATCTTTGCGGACGATACAAAACTTAGCAAAGTCATCAAATCACCAGAAGATGTCACCATGCTTCAAAATGATCTTGCAATTCTAGATGAGTGGGCTAAAAAATGGAAGATGAGGTTCAATGTAGATAAATGTAAGGTTATGCACCTTGGGAGACACAACCAGTGTGCAAGTTACAACCTTAGCGGAGAGGAACTGGGTAATTCCATACTTGAAAAGGATCTAGGAGTCCAAATAGACAGCAATCTAGGATGTAGTGCCCATTGTAATGTAGCTACAAAAAAGGCCAACAAAATTCTGGCATGTATTAAGAGGGGAATGGAAACTAGGGACTCAAGGGTAATTATGCCACTATATAAAGCATTGGTGCGACCTCACCTAGAGTATGGAGTACAGTTCTGGGCCCCACACTATAAAAAGGACATCATAGAATTAGAAAAAGTCCAAAGGCGAGCAACAAAGCTTATTAGGGGAATGGAGAATTTAAGCTACGGGGAGAGATTAAGCAATTTGGGACTATTTACATTAGAAAAGAGACGTTTAAGGGGGGACATGCTCAACATGTACAAGTATATCAAGGGCCAATATAAGGAACTGTCACACACCCTATTTTCTACTAGAAAGGAATCTAGGACGCGAGGGCATGAGTATAGATTAGAAGAAAAAAGATTTCATTCAGCTAGTAGAAAGAATTTCTTTACGGTCAGAACAGTCAAACTCTGGAACTCTCTTCCCAGAGAGGTGGTAATGGCTGGCTCATTAAATGCGTTCAAGGCAAAGTTGGACAAACATTTACTGGAGAAAAACATCCATGGGTACAAATAAGAAATATAATTTGTCTGTAAAATACCAGAACCTACCAAATCAGCAATGGATATCTATACCAGGTTGAACTAGATGGACGCAAGTCTTTTTTCAGCCTTTCCTACTATGTAACTATGTAACAGTATTAATCTTTAACACTATGGGGGAAATTTACTAAAATGGGAATTAGACTTCACATGTGAGCAACCAATCAGATCCTGTCTACAATTCTCTAGAGGGTGCTACATAAGATAAGAGGTAGATTCTGATTGTTTGCCCATAACAACATCACATGTGAAGTCAAATTCCCATCTTAGTAAATTTCCCCCGATATATGTATATACTATATTATACATAGTTACATAGTTACATAGTAGGTAAGGCTGAAAAAAGACTTGCGTCCATCTAGTTCAACCTGGTATAGATATCCATTGCTGATTTGGTAGGTTCTGTTATTTTACAGACAATTTATATTTCTTATTTGTACCCATGGATGTTTTTCTCCAGTAAATGTTTGTCCAACTTTGCCTTGAACGCATTTAATGAGCCAGCCGCTACCACCTCTCTGGGAAGAGAGTTCCAGAGTTTGACTGTTCTGACCGTAAAGAAATTCTTTCTACTAGCTGAATCAAATCTTTTTTCTTCTAATCTATACTCATGCCCTCGCGTCCTAGATTCCTTTCTAGTAGAAAAGAGGGTGTGTGACAGTTCCTTATATTGGCCCTTGATATACTTGTACATGTTGAGCATGTCCCCCCTTAAACGTCTCTTTTCTAATGTAAATAGTCACAAATTGCTTAATCTCTCCCCGTAGCTTCAATTCTCCATTCCCCTAATAAGCTTTGTTGCTCGCCTTTGGACTTTTTCTAATTCTATGATGTCCTTTTTATAGTGTGGGGCCCAGAACTGTACTCCGTACTCTAGGTGAGGTCTCACCAATGCTTTATATAGTGGCATAATTACCCTTGAGTCCCTAGTTTCCATTCCCCTCTTACTATATGCCAGAATTTTGTTGGCCTTTTTTGTAGCTACAGTACAATGGGAACTACATCCTAGTTTGCTGTCTATTTGGACTCCTAGATCCTTTTCAAGTATGGAATTACCCAGTTCCTCTCCACTAAGGTTGTAACTTGCACACTGGTTGTGTCTCCCAAGGTGCATAACCTTACATTTATCTACATTGAACCTCATCTTGACCACAATCTGCTCTCTTTCACCCTCTCATCCTCCCCTCTCCCCTCATTGCCCAGACCCACAGTCACCAGACGTAACCTCGGGTCTCTTGACCCCACTGTCCTGTCTTCCCTGGAGACTTTCCTCTCTCCTCTCTCAACCATGACTTGCCCCAACCAGGCTGCCTCTTTCTATTACTCTTCTCTCACCTCTGCTCTCGACTCTGTAGCCCCCCTCCACACTGTTCCCCTTCGACGCTCTAAACCACAACCCTGGCACAACAAAATAACTTGTTTCTTGCAAAAATGTGCACGCTCTGCTGAACGCCTCTGGAGGAAATCTCACTCTCTGGAAGACTTCCTCCATTTCAAGTTTATTCTCTCCTCCTACAGCGCTGCTCTCTCCTATACCAAACAATCTTTCTTCAAATCTCTCATCTCTTCCCATTCCTCCAATCCCTGACGTCTCTTTGAAACTTTCAACACTCTACTTCGCCCTGCACCACCCCTCCTCCCTTCATCCCTCACTGCCACTGACTTTGCCTCCTTCTTCCTCTCTAAAATTGAGGTAATCCGACATGATATCTCCTTCCATACCCCCTCTGCTGCCCACCCACCCCAATCATCCTCCCCTACCAACTACCCCACTCTGTCATCCTTCTGCCCTACTACAGCTGAGGAAGTCCGCTTCCTCATCTCATCCTCTCCCCCCTCTACCTGTCCCTTGGACCCTCTCCCCTCCCGTCTCGTCAGTTCCCTCTCCCCCACTGGCTGCTCCCACCTTGCTCACCTCTTTAACCTATCTCTTTCTACTGGCATCTTTCCCTCACCCTTCAAACACGCTCTGGTCTCGCCTATTCTTAAAAAACCTAACCTGGACCCTTTATCTCCCACAAGCTACCGCCCTATCTCTCTTCTCCCATTTGCCTCTAAAATACTAGAACGGCTGGTTTACAGGCGTCTCACCAGCTACCTGTCTGACCACTCCATCCTAGATCCCCTTCAATCTGGCTTTCGCCCACTTCATTCCACTGAGACTGCCCTAGTGAAAGTCACCAATGACCTGCTGTCAGCCAAATCCAAGGGTCACTTCTCCCTGCTTATCCTTTTGGACCTATCTGCTGCCTTTGACACTGTGGATCACCCTCTCCTCCTCCACACACTCCAAAACATTGGCCTCTCTGGCACAGTCTTCAACTGGTTTTCCTCTTACCTCTTCAACCGTTCCTTCTCAGTCTCTGCCTCTGGCTCTACCTCACCACCTTCTATCCTTCCTGTCGGGGTCCCTCAGGGTTCCGTCCTTGGCCCCATTCTGTTCTCTCTGTACACCTCCTCTCTGGGTGCACTCATTAACTCCTTTGGCTTCCAATATCACCTCTATGCAGATGACACCCAAATCTACCTCTCCTCTCCTGATCTGTCCCCCACTGTTTTCTCTCAAGTTTCCAACTGCCTCGCTGCCATCTCTACCTGGATGTCTGAGCGATTTCTGAAGCTGAATATGGACAAAACCGAACTTATTATCTTTCCCCCACCCAGAGCTATGCCCCCTACTAATATCTCTATCACTGTTAACAACACCATCATCTCCCCTGTTCCCCAACTCCGCTGCCTGGGTGTCACTCTTGACTCCTCCCTCTCCTTTGCACCCCACATCCAAACGCTGGCCCATTCTTGCCGGTTCCAGTTACGCAACATTGCTCGCATCAGGCCCTTTCTCTCACAGAGTGCAACTAAGCTGATCATACACTCATTGGTCATCTCACGGCTTGACTACTGTAATGCTCTTCTCACCGGCCTTGCTCAATCCCAACTAGCTCCTCTCCAATCTGTCCTCAATGCTGCAGCCAGGCTTATCTTCCTCTCCCACCGCTCTAATTCTGCTACTCCCCTTCAACAAAATCTGCACTGGCTTCCATTCCCCTACAGAATCCTCTTCAAACACCTCACACTCACATACAGGGCCATCTCTAATTCCATTGCTCCATATATCTCTAACCTCATCTCCATTCATACACCCTCCCGCCCTCTACGGTCAGCTGACGACTGTCGTCTCTCCTCCACCCTGATCACTGCTTCCCATGCTAGAGTACAGGACTTTGCCCGTGCTGCACCCCTTCAGTGGAACGCACTCCCTCGCTCCATTAGACTCTCCCCGACCTTGCAAAGCTTCAAACGGGCACTGAAAACTCACCTATTCATCAAAGCGTACCCTTCCACTGCATAAACCAGCTGGTTTCCGACCCCTTGCCTGTTTCCTGTTTACATCCTGCTATCTAACCACCACCCCCTCGCTTGCACCTCTTGTAATCTGTCTGTCTCCCCTTCCTACTAGATTGTAAGCTCCTCCGAGTAGGGCCCTCTTCCCTCCTGTTGTCAAAGCCCACTTCTCTTCACATCTCACTCACAGCTCTCCTTTACTCCAACACTCAGTGACCATCTTCGTCTGCATACTCCTCTCCATCATTGGCCTCAAGCCTCTAGTTGTATGTTGATTGAGTCCTCACTACTTGTACCCAAGCTGTAATGTGTATTGATCTGTGGCGCTCTTTATTTGTACTGTATTTTTGTTATTTATTCAATGTTATGCCAAGTTTTGTTTCCCTGTATTGTTCCTTTGTACGGCGCTGCAAAACACTTGTGGCGCCTTATAAATAAAATTATAATAATAATAATAATAATCTTCCATTTTTTTGCCCACTCATCTAGAATTGCAAGATCATTTTGAAGCATGGTGACATCTTCTGATGATTTGATGACTTTGCTAAGTTTTGTATCGTCCGCAAAGATGGATACATTGCTGAGTAACCCTATCCAAATATCGTTAATAAAAATGTTAAACAAAATGGGCCCCAAAACCGAACCCTGGGGCACTCCACTTAGTACAGGTATCATATCTGATACGGCACCATTCACAACCACTCTTTGTTTTCTATTACATAGCCAATTCCCTACCCATCTGCAAATATTTTCCCCCAATCCTAGGTTCTCCATTTTATTAATCAATCTCTTGTGTGGGACAGTATCAAATGCTTTAGCGAAATCTAGGAAAATCACATCTACAGCATTTCCATTATCAAGGTTTTTGCTAACCTCTTCATAGAACCCTAGTAGATTAGTTTGGCATGAACGATTTTTCACGAACCCATGTTGGTTAGCACTGAGTAGACGGTGATGATCTAAATATTCCTGGATACCATCCCTTAAAAATCCTTCAAATAGTTTACCCACAATTGATGTTAAACTAACGGGTCTGTAATTAGCGGGATCTTCCTTTTTTCCTTTTTTGAATATTGGCACTACCTCTGCTATTCTCCAATCTTTTGGTACTATACCTGACGATAGTGACTTGCTAAAGATATAATGTAGGGGGGTAGCTAGTTCATCCCTTAATTCCATTAATACCCTCGGATGAATCCCACCTGGCCCTGGTGATTTATTTGTTTTGAGTTTGCTTAGCCTCAGTATTATTTCCTTCGGTGTGAAATCCACAATGAGATCTGGCTTATTTGTCCCGTTTGTGGTAAATGTTCGTTCCACAGTCTGCTCTCCCGTAGTAAATACTGATAAGAAGAACTCATTTAACAGTTTTGCTTTTCCCTTGTCCTCAGTAACACTTCTTCCACTAGTATCAGTTAGTGGGCCTATGTTTTCCTTAATTAAAAGTTTACTATTTATGTATTTAAAAAACTTCTTTGGGTTGGTTTTGCTTTCAGTGCACTCTTCATATAATATTTTAGCTGCTTTGATTACCCCTTTACAAGTTTTATTTGATTCTTTGTATTTTGCGAACGCCTCCTCATTCAAGTTATTTTTATAGAATTTAAAGGCTCTGGTTTTATTGTTGATAGCTGACCTTACTTCTTTGTCCAACCATGGTGGCTTTTTTTTGTTGAATTTACCTTTAGTTACTTTAGGAATGTATTCAATAGTTAGTGAATCAAGCATCTTTTTTAGAGTATCCCACATTTCCTCTGCATTTTTTCCCTCCATAACCGTTTCCCACCCAATTCCTGTTAGGGCTTCCCTGAATAATTCAAAGTTTGCTTTTCTGAAGTTTAGTATTTTTGCAGATCCTTTTTGATGTAATTTACTGAAGTTGATTTCCAGTGAAACCATATTGTGATCACTGTTCCCTAATTGTTCAATTACTTTTGTGTTTGAAACTAAGTCTGTGTTATTTGTTAATACTAAGTCCAAGAGTGCCTCATCACGAGTTGGAGTGTCTACCGTTTGTGTAATAAACTGGTCTTTAAGTAAGCTTAAGAACCCATTGCTTCTTGCTGATTTACCTGTTTCGTTTTCCCAATCAATGTCGGGTAAATTAAAATCCCCCATAATTAATACCTGACCCTGATTTGATGCTTGTTTGATTTGGTTTAAAAGAAGAGACTCTTCCCTTTCGTTTATATTTGGTGGTCTATAGCATACCCCTATTATAAAATTGTTTTTTTATTATTGTCGGTTATCTCTGCCCACACTGTCTCCGAGTTGTCGTCTTCCAGGTCTGTGCTCATATTTTTCTCACATGATGTTAAGTTATTATTTACATATAGGCACACACCCCCGCCTCTTCTATTTTCCCTGTCTTTCCTGTAGAGTGTATATCCCTCCATGTTTAATGCCCAGTCATGCGACTCATTACACCATGTTTCTGTAATACCAATGATGTCGTAGTCGTCCCTACTGATCACTGTTTCTAGCTCCGCGATTTTACTCACTAAGCTTCTTGCATTAGCCAGTAAGCATTTTAATTTATGTTTATTTTTAGATATGGCTCTAATATTGTGATTAGTTTCACCCCAGGACCCATTTGAATTCTTTACTAGTTTCCTCTTTCCCCTCTTCCCTTCAATAGACTCTCTACAGGCCTCCCCACCATGCACACTGCCTGCCCTCTTTATAGTTCTGGGAATTCTTCCTCTGTCCTTCCCTCCTTCCCGTATACTAAGATGATCTGTACCTAAGAACTGTAGTGGGTTAACGTGACTGTTACAACATAACATTTTATTACATGACATTCCTGATGCACCCTGAGAGTTACCCCCCGATTATACCCTTGTTATGTCCCAGGACTTTGTCTATGTCTCCGTCCCCCCCCCATCTCCTTCCCCCATATGATTCCTGATCCCAGTCCGGCTTCTCTCCCTGATGGTCCCATAATGTCTTGCTGCCCCCACCCCCCCGTCACCTAGTTTAAAATCTCCTCCAACCCTCTAACCATCCTTCCCCCCAGCACCGCAGCCCCCTCCTCGTTCAGGTGCAATCCATCACGGCAAAAAAGATGGCGCCTGACGAGAAGTCCGCCCAGTGTTCCATGAACACGAATCCCTCTTTCCTACACCAATCCTTAAGCCACACATTTACCTCCCTGATCTCCCTCTGCCTCCCTAAGCTAGCGCGTGGCACTGGTAATATTTCCGAGAAAATTACCCTAGATGTCCTCGCCTTTAATTTCTTACCTAATTCCCTACACTCTTTCTTGAGGACATCCCACCTACCATTGACTTTGTCGTTGGTGCCGATGTGCACCAAGACCGCCGGGTTGCTCCCAGCCCCTCCCAACAATCTGTCGACTCGGTCCGCGATGTGCCGTACCCGAGCACCCGGGAGGCAACAGACCGTGCGGCGATCGCGGTCCCGATAGCAGATTGCCCTGTCTGTTCTCCTAATGATGGAATCCCCTACCACCACTATCTGCCTTGGTACCTCACTAACTGTCATCCCGTTTGAGCTAGAGGGACCGCTCCTCTGGTAGCTAGAGGGAGCCGTCTCCTCCAGCTCCGTCATTTCGTCTCTATCCTCCCCCGAAACTTCGTCCAACCGGGCAAATTTGTTCGGGTGTGATAGATCCGAGATGTCGTTCCTGTCCCTCCTGTCCCTCTTGTTTCCCCTTCTAACCGTGACCCAGCTGGCTGCCTGATCCTCCTCCTCTACCAGTGACCCCATCTGCAACTCCTCCACTGTTCTATCTATGCTTTGCTCAAGATTGTAAATGTCTCTCAGTCGCTGAACGGCCCGCTCTAGATCAGTGACCTGGGCTTCCAGGACGGACGTTCGCTCACATCTCGTGCAGATGTATTCGCACTGGGACTCTTGCTCCAGGTGCGCATACATCTTGCACAACATGCACTGAGTGAGATTCTCAATCAGGGCCCCACCAATTTTATCTACCTCCCTGCGACTAACCCCCTAGTATACAATAGAGAGTTAAATTACAATGCAATTACACACTACAAGTTAATTATAGGATGTATCAAACTTTTAAATCATATAAATAAGTTGTCAGGAAAAAGTTAAACAAGCATAATAGAACCAGTACTGAACTTTCTAAGCTCACATTCTCCCTCCTCATGGTAAGGCTCCTGTCTCCTCTTCTTGGTAGCTGATCACTGGTCCATTGCACTGATTGAGGACTCAGACTCACACACACACACACACACACACACACACACACACACACACACACAGAAAACACAGTGTGTGCTTGGTGCATCTGTGATTCTGTATCTGTACAGTGTGCAGAGGAAGCACAGAAAGCAGCTTGTCACACACAGAGCAATCCATATACATGACCGCAGTCATCACAATGATCCACAGCTATACTCCTCATGTACAGGGCACACAGACCACATCCACAGCACATGCAACATACACAGCACATGCAGACCACATTCACAACACACACAGACCACATCCACAGCACACACAGACCACATCCACAGCACATGCAGACCACATTCACAGCACATCCACAGCACACACAGACCACATCCACAGCACACACAGACCACATCCACAGCACATGCAGACCACATTCACAGCACATGCAGACCACATTCACAGCACATCCACAACACACACAGACCACATCCACAGCACACACAGACCACATCCACAGCACATGCAGACCACATTCACAGCACAGACAACATACAAAGCACACACAGACCACATTCACAGCACATCCACAGCACACACAGACCACATCCACAGCGCAGAAAGACCACATGCACAGCATATGCAGACCACATTCACAGCACATCCACAGCACATGCAGACCACATTCACAGCACAGACAACATACACAGCACACACAGACCACATTCACAACACACACAGACCACATCCACAGCACATGCAGACCACATTCACAACACACACAGACCACATCCACAGCACACACAGACCACATCCACAGCACATGCAGACCACATTCACAGCACATCCACAGCACACACAGACCACATCCACAGCACACACAGACCACATCCACAGCACATGCAGACCACATTCACAGCACAGACAACATACAAAGCACACACAGACCACATTCACAGCACATCCACAGCACACACAGACCACATCCACAGCGCAGAAAGACCACATGCACAGCATATGCAGACCACATTCACAGCACATCCACAGCACATGCAGACCACATTCACAGCACAGACAACATACACAGCACACACAGACCACATTCACAACACACACAGACCACATCCACAGCACATGCAGACCACATTCACAACACACACAGACCACATCCACAGCACACACAGACCACATCCACAGCACATGCAGACCACATTCACAGCACATCCACAGCACACACAGACCACATCCACAGCACACACAGACCACATCCACAGCACATGCAGACCACATTCACAGCACAGACAACATACAAAGCACACACAGACCACATTCACAGCACATCCACAGCACACACAGACCACATCCACAGCGCAGAAAGACCACATGCACAGCATATGCAGACCACATTCACAGCACATCCACAGCACATGCAGACCACATTCACAGCACAGACAACATACACAGCACACACAGACCACATTCACAGCACAGACAACATACACAGCACACACAGACCACATCCACAGCACACACAGGCCACATTCACAGCACATCCACAGCACATGCAGACCATATTCACAGCACAGACAACATACACAGCACACGCAGGCCACATTCACAGCACATCCACAGCACATGCAGACCACATTCACAGCACATGCAAACCACATCCACAGCACAGACAACATACACAGCACACGCAGGCCACATTCACAGCACATCCACAGCACATGCAGACCACATTCACAGCACATGCAGACCACATCCACAGCACAGACAACATTCACAGCATATCCACAGCACATGCAGACCACATTCACAGCACAGACAACATACACAGCACACGCAGACCACATTCACAGCATATCCACAGCACATGCAGACCACATTCACAGGGCACGCAGATCACATTCACAGCACATGCAGACCACATTCACAGGGCACGCAGATCACATTCACAGCACATGCAGACCACATTCACAGCACATCCACAGCACATGCACAGCACATGCAGACCACATCCACAGCACAGGCAGAGGACATCCACAGCACACACAGACCACATTCACAGCACAGACAGAGGACATCCACAGCACACACAGACCACATTCACAGCACAGGAAGAAGACATTTACATCACACACAGACCACATCCACTTCAGACATAGAACACAATCATAGCACACGCAGACCACATCCACAGCACACACAGACCACATTCACAGCACATCCACAGCACAGAAAGACCACATTCACAGCACAAGCACAGCACAGAAAGACCACATTCACAGCACATCCACGGCACACACAGACCACATTCACAGCACACGAAGATCACACTCACAGCACATGCAAACAACATTCACAGCACATCTAAAGGACACACAGACCACATTCACAGCATATTCACAGCACATGCAGACCACATTCACAGCACATCCACAGCACATGCAGACCACATTCACAGCACATCCACAGCACATGCAGACCACATCCACAGCACACACAAACCTTCATTCACAGCACATACATACAACATCCACAGCACACACAGACCACATTCACAGCACACACAGACCATATTAACAGCACACATAGACCACATCTACAGCACATGCAGACCACATCCACAGCACACGCAGTCCACATCCACAGCACATGCAGACCTTCATTCACAGCACATGCAGACCACTTCCACAGCACACACAGAATACATTCACAGCACACACAGAACACATTCACAGCACACGCAGACCACATTCACAGCACACATAGACCACATCCACACCACATGCAGACAAAATTCACAGCACATGTAGACCACATCCACAGTACATGAAGACCACATCCAGAGCACATGCAGACCACATCCACAGCACACATAGACCACATCCACAGCACATGCAGACCACATCCACAGCAAACGCAGACCACATATACAGCACACACAGACCACATTCACAACACACGCATACCATATTCACAGCACACAGAGACCACATTCACAGCACACAAAGACCACATTCACAGTACATCCACAGCACACCAAGACCACATCAACAGCACACGCAGACCACATTCACAGCACAGGCAGAGGACATCCACAGCACACGCAGAACACATCCACAGCACACGCAGTCCACATCCACAGCACATGCAGACCTTCATTCACAGCACATGCAGACCACTTCCACAGCACACACAGACCACTTCCACAGTACACACAGAACACATTCACAGCACACGCAGACCACATTCACAGCACACATAGACCACATCCACACCACATGCAGACCACATCCACAGCAAACGCAGACCACATATACAGCACACACAGACCACATTCACAACACACGCATACCATATTCACAGCACACAGAGACCACATTCACAGCACACAAAGACCACATTCACAGTACATCCACAGCACACCAAGACCACATCAACAGCACACGCAGACCACATTCACAGCACAGGCAGAGGACATCCACAGCACACGCAGAACACATCCACAGCACATGCAGACCACATTCACAACACATACAGACTACATTCACAGCACACGCAGACCACATTCACATCCCATGCAGACCACATCCACAGCACATACACAGCACATGCAGACCACATCCACAGCAAATGAAAACCACATCCACAGCGCACACAGACCACTTTCACAGCACACAAAGACCACATTCACAGCACATCCACAGCACATGCAGACCACATCCACAGCACAGACAACATACACAGCACATGCAGACCACATTCACAGCATATCCACAGCACATGCAGACCACATTCACAGCACACAGAGACCACATTCACAGCACATCCACAGCACACCAAGACCACATCAACAGCACACGCAGACCACTTTCACAGCACACAAAGACCACATTCACAGAACATCCACAGCACATGCAGACCACATCCACAGCACAGACAACATACACAGCACACGCAGACCACATTCACAGCATATCCACAGCACATGCAGACCACATTCACAGCACACAAAGACCACATTCACAGCACATCCACAGCACACCAAGACCACATCAACAGCACACGCAGACCACATTCACAGCACAGGCAGAGGACAACCACAGCACATGCAGAACAGACCACATTCACAACACATACAGACTACATTCACAGCACACGCAGATCACATTCACATCCCATGCAGACCACATCCACAGCACATGCAGACCACATCCACAGCAAATGAAAACCACATCCACAGCGCACACAGACCACTTTCACAGCACACAAAGACCACATTCACAGCACATCCACAGCACACCAAGACCACATCCACGGCAAACACATACCACATTCACAGCACACGCAGACCACATTCACAGCACAGGCAGAGGACATCCACAGCACAGGCAGAGGACATCCACAGCACACACAGACCACATTCACAGCACACACAGACCACATTCCCAGCACAGGCAGAGAACATCCACAGCACAGGCAGAGGACATCCACAGCACACACCGACCACATCCAGCTCAAACATAGAACACATTCATAGCACATGCATACCACATCCACAGCACATGCAGAGCACATTCACAGCACATCCACAGCACATGCAGACCACGTTTACAGCACATCCAAAGCACATGCAGACCACATCCACAGCACACGCACAGACCACATCCACAGCACACACAGACAACATCCACAGCACACACAGACCTTCATTCACAGCACATACAATCCACAGCACACACAGACCTTCATTCACAGACCACATTAAGAGCACACATAGACCACATCCACAGCACATGTAGACCACATCCACAGCACACACAGACCTTCATTCACAGCAAATGCAGACCAGATCCACAGCACAAACAGACCACATTTACAGCACACGCAGACCACATTCACAGCACAGATAGACCACATCAACAGCACATACAAACCACATCCACAGCACACGCAGACCACATTCACCCTGCAGACCAAATCCACAGCACACATAGTCCACATCCACAGCACATGCAGACCACATTCACAGCACATGTAGACCACATCCAGAGCACACGCAGACCACATTCAAATCACATGCAGACCACATCAACAGCACATGCCGACCACATCGAAAGCAAATGCAGACCACAGCACACATAGACCACATTCACAGCACACATAGATCACATCCACAGCACACACAAACCACATTCACAGCACACACACAGATCACATTCACAGCACAGGCAGAGGACATCCACAGCACACACAGACCACATCGGCCTCACACGCAGACCACATTTACAGCACATGCAGACGACATCCAGAGCACTCTCAGACCACATCCAACTCACACATAGAATACATTCATAGCACACGCAGGACACATTCACAGCACACGCAGTAAACATCCACATCACATGTAGACCACATTCAAAGCGTACATAGACCGCATTCACATCACATGCTGACCCCATCCACAGCACACATAGGCCCTTATTGTAGTTCAATTGGACGGATGCGTATTTTGGACGGGCACCGAGTGTTCTTAGCCCCGCCTACCGTAGGGATCGCTCACACCATCTGAACACCTCCGCCATCTGTGGGAACCTCACCCATTCTCTGATGGTCACCGACCATGGAATGATGGACCGAGCCGTCAGGCAGCACCAAGTGCTCCAGACCACTCGGACATTTCCCTGTATGAAAGCAGGGATATGGGCGGGCAGCTGGCATCCGGCTATGTCAGATGTCCGCCCGCCACACGTGCGTCACGGACGGATTACCATACGTACGGCCAGCATTGTCATGGGAACGTCCATGAAACGCGGGACGTATGCATATGGTAATGAGCCCAAACAGCCCTTCACACCCCCTGCTCGGATGGTTCCGACCCATCGTTTTCTGCATGGAACTCACGCAGTGTTCGGACATGCACAGAAACGCCTCTGCACATACGCAAACACCAAACATCGGACGTCCAAAAGCACACGCAGCCGCCTGACTCAATCAGAATAAGGGCCATAGACCAGATCCACAGCACATGCAGAACACATTCACAGCACACGCACACCCCATTCACAGCACACAAAGACCACGTTCTCAGCACAAGCAGAGCACATTCACAGCATACATAGAACACATTCACAGAACACGCAGACCACATTCACAGAACACGCAGACCACATCCACAGCACACTCGACCAAATTCACAGCACATGCAGACTACATTCACAGCACACAGACCGCATTCACAGCACACAAAGACCACATTCATGGCACATTCATAGCACACGCAGACCACATCCACAGCACACGCAGACCACATCCACAGCACACGCAGACCACATCCACAGCACACGCAGACCACATCCACAGCACACGCAGACCACATCCACAGCACACGCAGTCCACATCCACAGCACACGCAGTCCACATCCACAGCACACGCAGACCACATCCACAGCACACACAGACCACATTCACAGAACAGGTGTGAGCCTACAACCGTGGGCCTCTCTGAATCACGGAGAGCTGGACTAGGACAATAATAAGGATAACTCAGGATAAAGGCTGCTTGCTTGCAGAAATAAAAAGATAAGGAACAAGGCTCCACTGGAGCACTTACGTGACCAGACCAAACCCTCCGGCAGCACAGGATGGTAACGTGCACGCCAGGAGCGACTTGGCAGGACTGGATGGTGATACACTGACCAAGACGGAACCGGATCAAGACTGGACCAGGGCCGGACCAAGACAGGACCGTAACCGGACCAAGACTGGACTGAAACCAGACCAGGACTGGACTGAGACTGCAGCAAGATGGCAGCTGGACAACGGCTGAACCACGGCTGGACAATGACTGGAACACGGCAGGACCATGGCTAGACAGGACCAAGCAGCACCGGGACACAGCAAGACTGACAACAGAGTGCTGCAGGCACTCTGCAGGAAACAATATCACCGGCGGGGCTGACCTGGGCCAGATCCCTTTAAAAGGGATGTGCTGGCCAATCAGCCACCGCCGGACCAAGCCCCCTGATAGTTTTAATTTTAAACAGCTGGCCTGATGCGCATCACCCGGCATCCCCTGTTTGCCAAGCAACCTCCGGGCGACATGGCCCAAGCACTAACAGTGTCCCCCGGCCGGGCGGAAGTGATGCGCTGCGGCGTTGCAGACCTGTCACTCAGCCTGTGTCCGCCGCTGCTGACATTCTGGACCTCACTGCTGCCTTTGACACTCTGGATCGTATTCCAAAACATTGGCCTCTCTTACTCGGTCCTTGACTGGTTTACCTCTTACCTCACCAACTGTTTCTTCTCAGTCTCTGCCTCTTTCCCCACCTCACCACCTTCTATAATATATGTCAGTGTTCCTGAGGGTTCTGTCCTTGGCCCCCTTCTATTCTCCCTCCACACCTCTTCCCTGGGCACTATACCACCTCTATGCTGATGACACACAAATCTACCTCTTCTCTCCTGACCTGTCCCTTACTGATCTCTCTCAGGTTTCCAACTGCCTCTCTGCTATCTCCTCCTGGATGTCAGAGCGCTCACTGAAGCACAACATGGACAAAACTGAACTCATTATATTTCGCCTACCTAGAGTGACATGCCCTACTAATATCTCTATCACTGTTATCAACACCGCCATCTCCCCCATTGCCCAACTCCGCTGCCTGTGTGTAACTCTTGACTCCTCCTTCTCCTTTGCACCCCTCTTCCAAGCTCTGGCCCATTCCTGTCGGTTCCAGTTACGCAACATTGCTCACATCAGGCCTTTTCTCTCCCAGAGTGCAACTAAACTCATCATCCACTCACTGGTCATCTCACGGCTCGACTACTGCAATGTTCTCCTCACCAGCCTCGCTCGATCCCAACTAGCTCCTCTCCAATGTGTCCTTAAGTCCACATCCAGGCTTATCTTCCTCTCCTGCAGCTCCACTTCTGCCACCCCCCTTCAACAAGGGGATCCTTTTTAAACACCTCACACTCACATACTGGGCTATCTCTAATTCCATTTCTCCATATATCTCCAACCTCATCTCCAGTCATACTCCCTCCCGCCCTCTATTTTGAGCTGACAACTGCTGTCTCTCCTCCACCCTGATCAATGCTTCCCACTCCAGAGTTCAGGACTTTGCCCGTACTGCATCCCTTCAGTGGAATGTACTCCCTCACCCCATTAGAGTCTCCCCGACTTTTCAAAGCTACATACGGGCACTGAAAACTCTGAGTTGTGGGTGGGGTGTACTGCGCTCACCTTGGGAGTGTTTTGGAGCGCTGCTCAGCCACAGGGGTATCCCTACCCCCTGTGTGTTGAGTATACAGAGAAGACGATGGGTGGGCTTAAGCGCTGCTCCTATGTGTGTGTGTGTCTGCTGGAAATGAAGTGGATGTCCCAATGATTTAAATGTAAATTCTGTTTATTAAAAATATATATAACACAATCGGGGATCGGGGGATCAACAGACCCCTTTCTACCATAAGCCCACTGGCTTATGTCCCTCCGTGTCCTGTGTGTTTCTGATGTTCCACACAGTGATGCTGTTACTGTGTTTGGAGTAAATGTCAGGTGTGAGCAGTATGCGGCGTCCCGCTGCACTGCTCCTTACCGTACAGGTGCTTGAGCCTCTTATGTCGGTTCCTGCTGTCCCCTGGTCAGTCCTGACCGATTGTGGGGGTTGATGGTAATTGGACCCGGAGGCGATGGGGTGTGTAGTGGCGCGGTTCGCTCCTCCGTACTGGGACTGCTGCAGCCGCAGCGTCCACTGTCCGTTCTGTGTGTGGAGATTCCCCGTTGGTCTGTGTGACGCGACTTCCGGGTTTCTGTTCTCGCGAGAACAGTGCCTGTACCCGTGGTCGCGTCTTCAGACTGTAAACGCTCGACTCCTGCCGGAGGAGACTGGATACTGGGTATTCCTTCGGCGTGGGTGTTGGAATGTTTCAGGATTGTTGCGGTGAGGGTATGTGCGTGTACCAACGCGTTTCGGCATATACTGCCTTTTTCAAGGTATGAAAACTCACCTATTCATCAAAGCGTACCCTTCCACTGCATAACTTAGTCCTGAGGCTTGTCCTCTGACCCAGAGGCGTAACTAGAACGGTGTGGGCCCCATTTCAAAATCTTGAGAGGGCCCCCACCGTTGTCACTACAATGCCTCTTAGTGGGGCAGTAGAGTGAGAGATAAAGAGGTTGTCAGGGTGAAAAAGTGAAGAGCAATAGAGAATGAATAGGGGGGGGGGGGCAGGGAGAGATACTGTATCCTGGAAAAAAAGGGAGTGAAAAATAGAGGCGAGAGGGTGTAATGGAGAAAGGCAGCATCAGGGAGAGAGAGGGAGAGAAATAGTGTGTCAGAGAAAGAAGGAGGAGATAGTGTCAGGCAGAAAGCAGGAGAGAGAGTGTCATAGAGCAAGGGAGAGATAGGGGGAACAAAGTGTGAGTGAGGGAGGGGGGGGGTGAGAGAGGAGGAGGCACAGTTGTTGCAGGCCCAGAAAGGTGGGCCAGGCTGGCACTTGCAGGGAGGGTGCAGGCCCACACAGGGGAGGCAGGCTGGTACTTGGAGGGAGGAGGGGGGGGGTGCAGGCCTATGTAGGTGAGGCAGGCTGGCATTTGGGGCGAGGGAGTAGTGCAGGGCTAAACAGGTGAAGCAGGCTGGCACTTGCAGGGGGGAGGGGTGCAGGCCCACACAGGAGGAGCCACAGGCAGAAGTCGCGGTAGTGAGGGCAATCATGATGCACTGGAAGGGGTGGGATGAAGGAGAGGTAGCGCCTCCAATTCCAGTGCATATCCCCCACGCCGGTTACCTGCCTTTTGGTTCAGGAGCCATCCTCTGGGTGTTGTAAAGGGTGTGTGCAGGCAGCACCCTGCGCAGGAGCTCTGAAAGTCTCCGACTCCTATCCTCCGATATCCCCACGCACAGTGCTACAGCTGCACTATGGGGATCATCTTCTTCTCATGCGCGGGAGCAGCACGGCGCCCACTGGTATGCGGGCGCACGGCAATTGAAGAAGTCATCAGCCCTCAGCCGCAGCCTGCCTCTGCACTCTAGTGTAGAGCCGCGTATGCAGCCTGCCATTTCCGTACCCCGCTTCCTCCAACCTCCTTCCTTCTTTAAGAGGAAGTAGAGCTGCCCGGTAAGCGGCACTTAAAGTTTCTGCGCAATTAATTCTATAAAAAGGAAGAAAAAAACGTAAAGGGGTGCAGGGGATTGACTGCTGGGTCCTCGGGCCCCCCCAACCCCCGGGCCCCATAGCAGTTGCATCCCCTGCATCCCCTGTAGTTACTTCACTGCTCTGACCCCTGCAACACACCTTGACAATCTCTGCCTGCTTACATCCTGCTATCAAGCCACCTCCCACTCGCTTGCACCTCATGTAATCTGTCTATCTCCCCTTCCTACTAGATTGTAAGCTCCTCAGAGCAGGGCTGTCAGCGCTCAGAGGCTTACCACAGTTAGGGGTCGCGCTCTCTGTCCTGCTGGCCGCGTGGTATGGTCAGGACGCCGGGGACCAGGGGCGCACAGGAGGCAGGTCCAGTGCAGTGGAGGGGCAGACCTGCTGCGTGTCTGTGGCTGTGAGAGGAGGTATGCCTGGTTCTTCGTGGTGTCCCAAGTGTGGGGGCAGCCATGTTGGAGACCAAGGTTTCTCCAATTCCCTGCCAGGGTTTCCTCCAGCCAATCCCGTGTGTGTTTCCCTGATAAAAGGGGTCTGGCCCATGTCTCCCTGCCAGTGCTTCAGACTACCTCCTGGAGAGTGGTTCAGTGACTGTGCTCCACAGTGTTCCTGCCTAACCTGCTGCTTCTGTCCGGTGTACCTTAAAGTCCTAGTACCACAGTGACCTTCCAGCGTGCCACAGCAAACCCACCTCTCTCCTGTTGGGATTGCCGTTCTGTGCCTCTCAGTTACCTTCAAAGTTCCTCAGAGACTCTCAGCATATACCCAGGTATTCCAAAGTCTATACTATGCTAAAGTCTACAGTATGCTAAAGTCTACAGTATGCTAGTGTCTGCAGTGTGTCTTCTGAAGTGTCGACAGTATACCAAGTGTCTACAGTTCTACAGTGTTTTCTAAAGTGTCAACGGTATACCAAGTGTCTACAGTTCTACAGAGTTTTATAAAGTGTCGACAGTATACCAAGTGTCTACAGTTCTACAGTGTTTTCTAAAGTGTTGACGTATACCAAAGTGTCTACAGTTCTACAGTGTCTTCTAAAGTGTCGATGTATACCAAAGTGTCTACCGTTCTACAGTGTCTTCCAAGTATCACAGTGACTACAGTGTCTTCAAAGTGTCTACAGTATCATCTAAAGCACTAACGTATCTACAGTGTCTTCAAAGTACTACAGAGTATTCACTGTGGTCAAGTGCTAGAACCTTTCACAGTATTCCACAGTAGCCAGTCTTCACAGTATTCCACAGTAGCCAGTCTTCACAGTGTACCACAGTATCAAGTCTTCACAGTGTTCCACAGTATCAAGACTTCCACGTCTTCCAAGTTGCCACAGCTATCTACAAAAGTCTTCTATCGTTACTACGAACTTTTACAATGGTCGCCAAACTCCTTCATCATCTTCAATCTCATAATTGTTGTGTAAGCAAGCCTCTCTTCATAGTCTCGTCATTGTACAAACTGTAACCGTTGCTACTGTTATCATTCATCTCATTACTTGCTGTGTGCTATTATTCCTATTTGATTGTATGCTAAGACCTTTTCATTAAACTCTTCAATCATATCCAAGTTCTCCGCGTTCATCCTCGATCCTGGTATATGAGAAGGCAGTACATCCAACCACCAACCCTCCGCCATCCAATCCCTGTCTCCTCTAAGGGTACTCCCCATGTGCCAGTCCCTACAAAACGCCAGAGTGTGGCAAGGGCCCTCTTCCCTCTTGTTGTCAAAGCCCTCTTCTCTACACAGCTCTCCCATACTGAAACACTTAGTGACTACCTTTGTCCGCATACTCATCTCCATCTTTGGCCACCAGCCCATAGTAGCACATTGGTCTGATGATGATTTTCTGATGTTACTCAAATCTACCGTTCATCTCCTGACCCCCCCCCCCTCCCCCGCTTTCCTCACGGGTATCTCCAACTGTCTCTCTGCTATCTCTTCCTGGATGTCCCAGCACTTTCTCAAACTTAACATGTCCAAGACTGAGATAATAATCTTCCCACCCTCCCGCACAATCTCGCTTCCCACAATCTCATTATCTACTGATGGCACGACGATCATCTTCCCACCCTCCCGCACAACCTCGCTTCCCACAATCTCATTATCTACTGATGGCAAGATGATCGTCTTCCCACCCTCCCGCACAACCTCGCTTCCCACAATCTCATTATCTACTGATGGCACGACGATCACCTCTTGCTCCCAAGTACGCTGTCTTGGAGTAATCCTTGACTCCTCTCTCTCCTTCAAACCACATATTCAGCACCTCTCACAAACCTGCCATCTTCATCTCAAAAATATTTCCAGAATTAGACCTTTTCTCACTCAGGATGCCATTAAGACCATTATCCACTCACTGACCATATCCAGGCTGGACTACTGCAATCTCCTCCTAACTGGTATCCCTGACAAATGCCTGTCCGTATTCCAATCTATTCTCAATGATGCAGCCCGGCTCGTCTTCCTCACCAAACGCACTACCTCCACCTCCCCTCTTCTATAAACCCTTCACTGGCTTCCCTTCCCTTTCAGAATTCAATTCAAACGTCTCACACTCACTTACAAAGCCCTCACCCACTCCTCTCCCATTTACATCTCTGACCTTATATCCCTTTACACTCCCACTCATCCCCTTCGCTCGGCTGACGCCTGTTGGCTCTCCTGCCAACTTATTACCTCCTCCCACTCCTACCGCCAATATTTTTACGTGCACCTCCCTTACTCTGGAATTCTTTACCTCTCCCCCTCAGACTCTCCACTTCTATACAGAGCTTCAAACGGGCTTTTAAGACCCACTACACCAAACCCAGCAAACTGTCCTCCTAACCTTCTGTTCCTTGCCCTGTCTACCCCTCTGGTGTCACCCCTGTCTGTCTGCCCCTCCTCTTTAGAATGTAAGCTCTCAAGAGCAGGGACCTCTTACCTCATGTGCTTATCTTTCTTACTTCAGCAGTCTTCCACTGCACCATAGCTCGCTGTTTGCTGCCACCTAGATACTTACGTTGACGTAATCGGCTGATGTTCCAATAATCATTTACCCTGTATTTGTCCTGCATTGTCTTCAGCTGTAAGTCACTGTCTGATTATGTGCACTCTGTAACTGGGCGCTGCGGAACCCTTGTGGTGCTGTATAAAGGCTATTATTAATAATAATGATTGGTCAAGTCCTCACTACGTACATTTAAGCTGTAATGTGTATTGAACTGTAGCATTCTTTTTACCTGTACTCTATTTTGTTATTTATTTACTGTAATATTAAGTTTGTTTCCCTGTACTGTTCCTTTGTATGGTGCTGCAAAACACTTGTGGCGCCTTATAAATAAAATAATAATAATAATACAAACCACATTCACAGCACATCCACAACACATGCAGGCCACATTCACAGCACATCCACAGCACATGCAAACCACATCCACAGCACATTCACAGCACACACAGACCACATCCACAGCACATCCACAGCACACGCAGACCACATTCACAGCACATCCACAACACACGCAGGCCACATTCACGGCACATCCACAACACACGCAGGCCACATTCACGGCACATCCACAACACACGCAAGCCACATTCACAGCACATCCACAGCACACGCAGACCACATCCACAGCACATCCATAACCTAATACCTAACACTCTCTCTCTCATCCATCTTGTCTATAGGCCGGAATGGTGTCTCCGGAGAACCCTGAGCAGCTGATTATCTCTCTAGAACCTGAGGGGGCCTCTATATACTGCAGGAAACTTCGACTGCACCAGATGATCGACCTCAGCAGCAAGGCTGCAATCAATGGCATCAGCCCCACAGATCCAGGTCTGTTGTCTTCTATCATGGCATGTCCAGTGTATAGGGTGACTATCCTGACATGTCCAGTGTATAGGGTGACTATCCTGACATGTCCAGTGTATAGCGTGACTATCCTGACATGTCCTGTGTATAGCGTGACTATCCTGACATGTCCTGTGTATAGGGTGACTATCCTGACATGTCCTGTGTATAGGGTGACTATCCTGACATGTCCTGTGTATAGCGTGACTATCATGACATGTCCTGTGTATAGCGTGACTATCCTGACATGTCCTGTGTATAGGGTGACTATCCTGACATGTCCTGTGTATAGGGTGACTATCCTGACATGTCCTGTGTATAGGGTGACTATCCTGACATGTCCTGTGTATAGGGTGACTATCCTGACATGTCCAGTGTATAGGGTGACTATCCTGACATGTCCATTGTATAGGGTGACTATCCTGACATGTCCATTGTATAGGGTGACTATCCTGACATGTCCTGTGTATAGGGTGACTATCCTGACATGTCCTGTGTATAGGGTGACTATCCTGACATGTCCTGTGAATAGCGTGACTATCCTGACATGACCTGTGTATAGCGTGACTATCCTGACATGTCCAGTGTATAGGGTGACTATCCTGACATGTCCAGTGTATAGCGTGCCTATCCTGACATGTCCTATGTATAGCGTGAAGATCCTGACATGTCCTGTGTATAGCGTGACTATCCTGACATGTCCTGTGTATAGCGTGACTATCCTGACATGTCCTGTGTATAGGGTGACTATCCTGACATGTCCTGTGTGTAGCGTGACTATCCTGACATGTCTTGTGTGTAGGGTGACTATCCTGACATGTCCTGTGTATAGGGTGACTATCCTGACATGTCCTGTGTATAGCGTGACTATCCTGACATGTCCAGTGTATAGAGTGACTATCCTGACATGTCCTGTGTATAGGGTGACTATCCTGACATGTCCCGTGTATAGTGTGACTATCCAGACATGTCCCGTGTATAGGGTGACTATCCTGACATGTCCAGTTTATAGGGTGACTATCCTGACATGTCCATTGTATAGGGTGACTATCCTGACATGTCCTGTATATAGGGTGACTATCCTGACATGTCCTGTGTATAGGGTGACTATCCTGACATGTCCTGTGTATAGGGTGACTATCCTGACATGTCCTGTGTATAGGGTGACTATCCTGACATGTCCTGTGTATAGGGTGACTATCCTGACATGTCCTGTGTATAGGGTGACTATCCTGACATGTCCTGTGAATAGCGTGACTATCCTGACATGTGCTGTGTATAGCGTGACTATCCTGACATGACCTGTGTATAGCGTGACTATCCTGACATGTCCAGTGTATAGGGTGACTATCCTGACATGTCCTGTGAATAGCGTGACTATCCTGACATGTCCTGTGTATAGCGTGACTATCCTGACATGTCCTGTGTATAGCGTGACTATCCTGACATGTCCAGTGTATAGGGTGACTATCCTGACATGTCCTGTGAATAGCGTGCCTATCCTGACATGTCCTATGTATAGAGTGAAGATCCTGACATGTCCTGTGTATAGCGTGACTATCCTGACATGTCCTGTGTATAGCGTGACTATCCTGACATGTCCTGTGTATAGGGTGACTATCCTGACATGTCCTGTGTGTAGCGTGACTATCCTGACATGTCCTGTGTGTAGCGTGACTATCCTGACATGTCCTGTGTATAGGGTGACTATCCTGACATGTCCTGTGTATAGCGTGACTATCCTGACATGTCCTGTGTATAGGGTGACTATCCTGACATGTCCTGTGTATAGGGTGACTATCCTGACATGTCCTGTGTATAGCGTGACTATCCTGACATGTCCAGTGTATAGGGTGACTATCCTGACATGTCCAGTTTATAGGGTGACTATCCTGACATGTCCATTATATAGGGTGACTATCCTGACATGTCCTGTATATAGGGTGACTATCCTGACATGTCCTGTGTATAGGGTGACTATCCTGACATGTCCTGTGTATAGGGTGACTATCCTGACATGTCCTGTGTATAGGGTGACTATCCTGACATGTCCTGTGTATAGGGTGACTATCCTGACATGTCCTGTGAATAGCGTGACTATCCTGACATGTGCTGTGTATAGCGTGACTATCCTGACATGACCTGTGTATAGTGTGACTATCCTGACATGTCCAGTGTATAGGGTGACTATCCTGACATGTCCTGTGAATAGCGTGACTATCCTGACATGTCCTGTGTATAGCGTGACTATCCTGACATGTCCTGTGTATAGCGTGCCTATCCTGACATGTCCTGTGTATAGCGTGACTATCCTGACATGTCCAGTGTATAGGGTGACTATCCTGACATGTCCAGTGTATAGGGTGACTATCCTGACATGTCCAGTGTATAGGGTGACTATCCTGACATGTCCAGTGTATAGGGTGACTATCCTGACATGTCCAGTGTATAGGGTGACTATCCTGACATGTCTTGTGTATAGCGTGACTATCCTGACATGTCCAGTGTATAGGGTGACTATCCTGACATGTCCAGTGTATAGGGTGACTATCCTGACATGTCCTGTGAATAGTGTGACTATCCTGACATGTCCTGTGTATAGGGTGACTATCCTGACATGTCCTGTGTATAGGGTGACTATCCTGACATGTCCTGTGAATAGGGTGACTATCCTGACATGTCCAGTGTATAGCGTGACTATCCTGACATGTCCAGTGTATAGCGTGACTATCCTGACATGTCCAGTGTATAGCGTGACTATCCTGACATGTCCAGTGTATAGCGTGACTATCCTGACATGTCCTGTGTATAGGGTGACTATCCTGACTTGTCCTGTGTATAGGGTGACTATCCTGACATGTCCTGTGTATAGGGTGACTATCCTGACATGTCCTGTGAATCGTGTGACTATCCTGACATGTCCTGTGTATAGTGTGACTATCCTGACATGTCCTGTGTATAGCGTGACTATCCTGACATGTCCTGTGTATAGCGTGACTATCCTGACATGTCCTGTGTATAGCGTGACTATCCTGACATGTCCAGTGTATAGGGTGACTATCCTGACATGTCCAGTTTATAGGGTGACTATCCTGACATGTCCATTGTATAGGGTGACTATCCTGACATGTCCTGTATATAGGGTGACTATCCTGACATGTCCTGTGTATAGGGTGACTATCCTGACATGTCCTGTGTATAGCGTGACTATCCTGACATGACCTGTGTATAGCGTGACTATCCTGACATGTCCAGTGTATAGGGTGACTATCCTGACATGTCCTGTGAATAGCGTGACTATCCTGACATGTCCTGTGTATAGCGTGACTATCCTGACATGTCCTGTGTATAGCGTGACTATCCTGACATGTCCAGTGTATAGGGTGACTATCCTGACATGTCCTGTGAATAGCGTGCCTATCCTGACATGTCCTATGTATAGCGTGAAGATCCTGACATGTCCTGTGTATAGCGTGACTATCCTGACATGTCCTGTGTATAGCGTGACTATCCTGACATGTCCTGTGTATAGTCTTACTATCCTGACATGTCCTGTGTATAGTCTTACTATCCTGACATGTCCTGTGTATAGGGTGACTATCCTGACATGTCCTGTGTGTAGCGTGACTATCCTGACATGTCCTGTGTGTAGCGTGACTATCCTGACATGTCCTGTGTATAGGGTGACTATCCTGACATGTCCTGTGTATAGCGTGACTATCCTGACATGTCCTGTGTATAGGGTGACTATCCTGACATGTCCTGTGTATAGGGTGACTATCCTGACATGTCCTGTGTATAGCGTGACTATCCTGACATGTCCAGTGTATAGGGTGACTATCCTGACATGTCCAGTGTATAGGGTGACTATCCTGACATGTCCATTGTATAGGGTGACTATCCTGACATGTCCTGTATATAGGGTGACTATCCTGACATGTCCTGTGTATAGGGTGACTATCCTGACATGTCCTGTGTATAGGGTGACTATCCTGACATGTCCTGTGTATAGGGTGACTATCCTGACATGTCCTGTGTATAGGGTGACTATCCTGACATGTCCTGTGAATAGCGTGACTATCCTGACATGTGCTGTGTATAGCGTGACTATCCTGACATGACCTGTGTATAGCGTGACTATCCTGACATGTCCAGTGTATAGGGTGACTATCCTGACATGTCCTGTGAATAGCGTGACTATCCTGACATGTCCTGTGTATAGCGTGACTATCCTGACATGTCCTGTGTATAGCGTGACTATCCTGACATGTCCTGTGTATAGCGTGCCTATCCTGACATGTCCAGTGTATAGCGTGACTATCCTGACATGTCCAGTGTATAGGGTGACTATCCTGACATGTCCAGTGTATAGGGTGACTATCCTGACATGTCCAGTGTATAGGGTGACTATCCTGACATGTCCAGTGTATAGGGTGACTATCCTGACATGTCCAGTGTATAGGGTGACTATCCTGACATGTCTTGTGTATAGCGTGACTATCCTGACATATCCAGTGTATAGGGTGACTACCCTGACATGTCCAGTGTATAGGGTGACTATCCTGACATGTCCTGTGAATAGTGTGACTATCCTGACATGTCCTGTGAATAGGGTGACTATCCTGACATGTCCTGTGTATAGGGTGACTATCCTGACATGTCCTGTGAATAGGGTGACTATCCTGACATGTCCAGTGTATAGGGTGACTATCCTGACATGTCCAGTGTATAGCGTGACTATCCTGACATGTCCAGTGTATAGCGTGACTATCCTGACATGTCCAGTGTATAGCGTGACTATCCTGACATGTCCTATGTATAGAGTGACTATCCTGACTTGTCCTGTGTATAGGGTGACTATCCTGACATGTCCTGTGAATAGTGTGACTATCCTGACATGTCCAGTGTATAGCGTGAAGATCCTGACATGTCCTGTGTATAGGGTGATTATCCTGACATGTCTTGTGTATAGCGTGACTATCCTGACATGTCCAGTGTATAGGGTGACTATCCTGACATGTCCAGTGTATAGGGTGACTATCCTGACATGTCCTGTGAATAGTGTGACTATCCTGACATGTCCAGTGTATAGCGTGACTATCCTGACATGTCCTGTGAATAGGGTGACTATCCTGACATGTCCAGTGTATAGCGTGAAGATCCTGACATGTCCTGTGTATAGGGTGACTATCCTGACATGTCTTGTGTATAGCGTGACTATCCTGACATGTCCAGTGTATAGGGTGACTATCCTGACATGTCCAGTGTATAGGGTGACTATCCTGACATGTCATGTGAATAGTGTGACTATCCTGACATGTCCTGTGTATAGGGTGACTATCCTGACATGTCCTGTGAATAGGGTGACTATCCTGACATGTCCAGTGAATAGGGTGACTATCCTGACATGTCCAGTGTATAGCGTGACTATCCTGACATGTCCAGTGTATAGCGTGACTATCCTGACATGTCCAGTGTATAGCGTGACTATCCTGACATGTCCTGTGTATAGGGTGACTATCCTGACATGTCCTGTGTATAGGGTGACTATCCTGACATGTCCTGTGAATCGTGTGACTATCCTGACATGTCCTGTGTATAGCGTGACTATCCTGACATGTCCAGTGTATAGCGTGACTATCCTGACATGTCCAGTGTATAGGGTGACTATCCTGACATGTCCTGTGAATCGTGTGACTATCCTAACATGTCCTGCTGTGTATAGTGTGACTACTGTCACACTCTGGTGTATTAGTGGGACTGTCAGGAAAGGGGTAGCTGAGGAAGTGAGTGGATGGATATGATGTTCGGTGGTTGGCTTTCACATAAACCAGGATAAAGGATGAACGAAGGAGAACTTGGATAAGATTGAAGAGTTTAATGATCAGGTCTTAGAATACAATCAATAGGAATATTAGCACATAGCTGGTAACGAGGTAAATGAATGGTAATAACAATGGTGACAGTTTGTATAATAATGGATAGACTGATGTAGAACTTGCAGATACAACGATAAGGAAGTTAAAGATGATGAAGGGGTTTGAAGTCCACTGTAAGAGTTTGTAGTAAAAGATAAAGACCTCGGAGATGACTGTGGTAACTTGGAGCTCCTAGAAGCAGCTAAGGATAGCTGCGGCACTTGGACAACTGAGGCACTTGGACATACTGCGGATACTGGAGCACACTGCGGATACTGGAGCACACTGCGGATACTGGAGCACACTGCGGTTACTGGAGCACACTGCGGGTACTGGAGCACACTGCGGGTACTGGAGCACACTGCGGATACTATGAAGACCGAGGCACTTGGGTTACTACTGTGGAATAATGTGAAGACTGAATACTGTGAAGTCTTGGTACTGTGGAATACTGTGAAGACACTGTAGACACTTTGATGACACTGTAGACACTGTGATACTTAGAAGATACTGTCGACACTGTGATACTTAGAAGACACTGTGATACTTAGAAGACACTGTAGAACTGTATACACTTGGTATACTGTTGACACTTTAGAAAACACTGTAGAACTGTAGACACTTGGTATACCGTCGACACTTTAGAAAACACTGTAGAACTGAAGACACTTGGTATACTGTCGACACTTTAGAAGACACACTGCAGACACCTAGTCCCTTTAATTCCGGACACATATTAATTACACAGGTTCTGTGGCTGGCTGACTTCAAGACTCCACTTCACCTGATTTTAAACTGCCACAGAACCTGTGTAATTAACATGTGTCCGGAATTAAAGGGACTAGGTGGTAACCCTAGACACACTGCAGACACTAGCATAGTGTAGACTTTAGCATAGTGTAGACCTAGTCCTCGAGAGCTACCAACAGTGCATGTTTTGCAGGTCTCCTCACAGAATCACAAGTGAGCTAATTAGCTCCATCTGTGGATCTTTTAAAATGTGTCAGTGATTAATGAGTGCAGCTGTGCAGCAGCTAGGTTGTCTGGAAAATGTGAACTGTTGGTAGCTCTCCAGGGCTAAGGTTGGCTACCACTGGTGTAGACTTTGGAATACCTGGGTATCTGCTGAGAGTCTCTGAGGAACTTTGAAGGTAACTGAGAGGCACAGAACGGAAATCCCAACAGGAGAGAGGTGGGTCTACTGCGGCACGCTGGAAGGTCACTGTGGTACTAGGACTTTAAGGTACACCGGACAGAAGCAGCAGCAGGTTAGGCAGGAACACTGTGGAGCACATTCACTGAACCACTCTCCAGGAGGTAGACTGAAGCACTGGCAGGGAGACATGGGCCAGACCCCTTTTATCAGGGAAAGACACACGGGATTGGCTGGAGGAAACCCTGGCAGGGAATTGGAGAAACCTTGGTCTCCAACATGGCTGCCCCCACACTGGAGACACCATGATATGTATAGCGTGACTTTCCTCTCTCATCTGCCCATATTCCCTCTCTCACTCTCCCTATTACCTCTCTCGCTCTTTCCCCATCTCCCCCCATTCCCTCTCTTAACCCTCCAACATCTTACTATGTTCCCTCACTTACCAAGCTCTCCCAATTTCCTCTCACTCTCTCTCCCTCATCTTCCCCTATTCCCTCTTTCACTCTCTCATCCATCTTCTTCGTTTCCCTGTGTTATTTTCCATCATCTCCCCCTATGACATCGCTCATCTCCTTCCTCCATCTCCCCCTATTCCCCATCTCACTCTCTCTCCCTCATCTGCCCCTTTTCCTTCTATCACTCTCTCTCTCATCCATCTCCTTCATTTCCCTTTCTCACTCTCTCGTCTCTCTCCCCATCTTTTCTTATTACCTCTCTCACTCTATCCCCATCTCCCTATAATCCCTCCCCTATTTCCTCTTATTTCTTCACTCTCTCCCCTGTCTCCTCGTATTCCATCTCTCACCCCTTCCCCCTTTTCTCTTTCGCATCTCCCTCCCCATCTCCCCATCTTCATTAACTCCCTCTCTCCCTCTCCATTTTTGACTATTCGGGGGAAATTTACTAAAGGAAATTTGTAAAAAAATAGGTGTATTTGTATCCAGAAATACACTTATTTTTGACATTTACTATCCCGTAAATACGGCAATTCGTATTCGTATTGATAGCACATCAATATGACTACGAATTGCCGTATTTTCGGGATAGTAAATGTCAAAAATAAGTGTATTTCTGGATACAAATACACCTATTTTTTTACAAATTTCCTTTAGTAAATTTCCCCCTACATCTCTAATCTCTTATCTCCCCCTGTTCCCTTCCTCACTCTGTCCCCACGTGTTCCTCCCTATTCCCTCTCTCTGT